>NW_027362765.1:654457666-654767666 GCF_046119375.1 Phyllobates terribilis
GCTGTGTTTAAAGAGGTGGAGTTATGCAGATCTAAAACGCGTGGATTGCAGCAGCAGCAAGCCGAAAAGTGCAGGCATGTAAGGGATCTAGAGGTTGACAACATGTCTTCTTAACGGGAGTCCAGGAGCTCATCTCCACAAATGGACTTTTCAGGATCCTTGGGTGGCTCCGTAGTTTGAAACCAATTCTGGTTATCGCTTCTCGGCCTTTTGGCTAAGATCAAGTGTAGTATCTGTTCTTATCAGTTTAATATCTGATACGTCCCCTATCTGGGGACCATATATTAAATGGATTTTTAGAACAGGGAGATGGAAAAAGAGCTTGCTCTGTCCACTCCACGCATTGACCTGGTATTGCAGTATCTCCAGGACCGGTGCACCCCTTCTTTAATGCAGTTTCTAAAATCAGAAAGAATTGAATTCAATGTTTTTTGTTCATTTTGCTTGTTTGTCGGATTTTGGGATGGACTCTTTGGCTTTGCTTTTCTTCTCCTCATTGGATTTTTCATGTTCAAAGTTGCAGAAGCCAGATTACAAGCTCATTTTGGTTCAACTTCAGCAACTGTGCATTGCATTGCCATGTAATGTGATGCAATGCTATCTTTCTAGCTCTCCCTTTTTACTTCCTTTTGGATAAACAGACATATTAGGCAAGCATTTTGGAGCTTTCACCTAAATAACTACAGGTGGTGAGATAAGCTGCACAATATAATTGACCTTTCAGTATATTGTTGCACACACACCATCTATTTAGCAAATGCCCTTGTTATCAACAGCAGCCTTTTAAACTCACCTGAGCTAACAGGTATGTGCGCTGGTTACTCTGCTGCGCTTAAAATTTCTTTTTTGGTTTGCTACAATGCCTTTTCTGAAACGTTGTCTCCTTCTGCTGGAACACTGACTTCTTTCATTTAATGCCTGCAGACTATAAAAGAGAACCCAACCCAAAAAGTTTGGTTGATTAGTCTGTGGCATTCTGTTAAACTGTTGCTTATGGCGGTCTCTGTGAGCTTCTCAGCGACATTCAGCCAGCCAGGTATCCTGCCTGCAGTAGATGGAATGTGGCAATGGAACGCTGGCTGCGCGTGTCATAATAGGCTCTGAGCCTTTATATACCTGTGCACAGCAGCAGCCACCTTCAGTCTGCTGCTGGACAGCCAGCAGCAGCAGCAGCAGGAGAGGTATGTAATCAGGAGCCCTCCTGCTAAGGGTAGACAGCTGCTCGTTCCACCCCACCCCCCGCCTTAATTGGTTCTTCTCCCTTCCAACGGTGTTGAGGCGGGTGGGAACAGCAGGGGGTGAAGGTGCTGTGTTTAAAGAGGTGGAGTTATGCAGATCTAAAACGCGTGGATTGCAGCAGCAGCAAGCCGAAAAGTGCAGGCATGTAAGGGATCTAGAGGTTGACAACATGTCTTCTTAACGGGAGTCCAGGAGCTCATCTCCACAAATGGACTTTTCAGGATCCTTGGGTGGCTCCGTAGTTTGAAACCAATTCTGGTTATCGCTTCTCGGCCTTTTGGCTAAGATCAAGTGTAGTATCTGTTCTTATCAGTTTAATATCTGATACGTCCCCTATCTGGGGACCATATATTAAATGGATTTTTAGAACAGGGAGATGGAAAAAGAGCTTGCTCTGTCCACTCCACGCATTGACCTGGTATTGCAGTATCTCCAGGACCGGTGCACCCCTTCTTTAATGCAGTTTCTAAAATCAGAAAGAATTGAATTCAATGTTTTTTGTTCATTTTGCTTGTTTGTCGGATTTTGGGATGGACTCTTTGGCTTTGCTTTTCTTCTCCTCATTGGATTTTTCATGTTCAAAGTTGCAGAAGCCAGATTACAAGCTCATTTTGGTTCAACTTCAGCAACTGTGTATTGCATTGCCATGTAATGTGATGCAATGCTATCTTTCTAGCTCTCCCTTTTTACTTCCTTTTGGATAAACAGACATATTAGGCAAGCATTTTGGAGCTTTCACCTAAATAACTACAGGTGGTGAGATAAGCTGCACAATATAATTGACCTTTCAGTATATTGTTGCACACACACCATCTATTTAGCAAATGCCCTTGTTATCAACAGCAGCCTTTTAAACTCACCTGAGCTAACAGGTATGTGCGCTGGTTACTCTGCTGCGCTTAAAATTTCTTTTTTGGTTTGCTACAATGCCTTTTCTGAAACGTTGTCTCCTTCTGCTGGAACACTGACTTCTTTCATTTAATGCCTGCAGACTATAAAAGAGAACCCAACCCAAAAAGTTTGGTTGATTAGTCTGTGGCATTCTGTTAAACTGTTGCTTATGGCGGTCTCTGTGAGCTTCTCAGCGACATTCAGCCAGCCAGGTATCCTGCCTGCAGTAGATGGAATGTGGCAATGGAACGCTGGCTGCGCGTGTCATAATAGGCTCTGAGCCTTTATATACCTGTGCACAGCAGCAGCCGACTTCAGTCTGCTGCTGGACAGCCAGCAGCAGCAGCAGCAGGAGAGGTATGTAATCAGGAGCCCTCCTGCTAAGGGTAGACAGCTGCTCGTTCCACCCCACCCCCCGCCTTAATTGGTTCTCCTCCCTTCCAACGGTGTTGAGGCGGGTGGGAACAGCAGGGGGTGAAGGTGCTGTGTTTAAAGAGGTGGAGTTATGCAGATCTAAAACGCGTGGATTGCAGCAGCAGCAAGCCGAAAAGTGCAGGCATGTAAGGGATCTAGAGGTTGACAACATGTCTTCTTAACGGGAGTCCAGGAGCTCATCTCCACAAATGGACTTTTCAGGATCCTTGGGTGGCTCCGTAGTTTGAAACCAATTCTGGTTATCGCTTCTCGGCCTTTTGGCTAAGATCAAGTGTAGTATCTGTTCTTATCAGTTTAATATCTGATACGTCCCCTATCTGGGGACCATATATTAAATGGATTTTTAGAACAGGGAGATGGAAAAAGAGCTTGCTCTGTCCACTCCACGCATTGACCTGGTATTGCAGTATCTCCAGGACCGGTGCACCCCTTCTTTAATGCAGTTTCTAAAATCAGAAAGAATTGAATTCAATGTTTTTTGTTCATTTTGCTTGTTTGTCGGATTTTGGGAAGGACTCTTTGGCTTTGCTTTTCTTCTCCTCATTGGATTTTTCATGTTCAAAGTTGCAGAAGCCAGATTACAAGCTCATTTTGGTTCAACTTCAGCAACTGTGCATTGCATTGCCATGTAATGTGATGCAATGCTATCTTTCTAGCTCTCCCTTTTTACTTCCTTTTGGATAAACAGACATATTAGGCAAGCATTTTGGAGCTTTCACCTAAATAACTACAGGTGGTGAGATAAGCTGCACAATATAATTGACCTTTCAGTATATTGTTGCACACACACCATCTATTTAGCAAATGCCCTTGTTATCAACAGCAGCCTTTTAAACTCACCTGAGCTAACAGGTATGTGCGCTGGTTACTCTGCTGCGCTTAAAATTTCTTTTTTGGTTTGCTACAATGCCTTTTCTGAAATGTTGTCTCCTTCTGCTGGAACACTGACTTCTTTCATTTAATGCCTGCAGACTATAAAAGAGAACCCAACCCAAAAAGTTTGGTTGATTAGTCTGTGGCATTCTGTTAAACTGTTGCTTATGGCGGTCTCTGTGAGCTTCTCAGCGACATTCAGCCAGCCAGGTATCCTGCCTGCAGTAGATGGAATGTGGCAATGGAACGCTGGCTGCGCGTGTCATAATAGGCTCTGAGCCTTTATATACCTGTGCACAGCAGCAGCCACCTTCAGTCTGCTGCTGGACAGCCAGCAGCAGCAGCAGCAGGAGAGGTATGTAATCAGGAGCTCTCCTGCTAAGGGTAGACAGCTGCTCGTTCCACCCCACCCCCCGCCTTAATTGGTTCTCCTCCCTTCCAACGGTGTTGAGGCGGGTGGGAACAGCAGGGGGTGAAGGTGCTGTGTTTAAAGAGGTGGAGTTATGCAGATCTAAAACGCGTGGATTGCAGCAGCAGCAAGCCGAAAAGTGCAGGCATGTAAGGGATCTAGAGGTTGACAACATGTCTTCTTAACGGGAGTCCAGGAGCTCATCTCCACAAATGGACTTTTCAGGATCCTTGGGTGGCTCCGTAGTTTGAAACCAATTCTGGTTATCGCTTCTCGGCCTTTTGGCTAAGATCAAGTGTAGTATCTGTTCTTATCAGTTTAATATCTGATACGTCCCCTATCTGGGGACCATATATTAAATGGATTTTTAGAACAGGGAGATGGAAAAAGAGCTTGCTCTGTCCACTCCACGCATTGACCTGGTATTGCAGTATCTCCAGGACCGGTGCACCCCTTCTTTAATGCAGTTTCTAAAATCAGAAAGAATTGAATTCAATGTTTTTTGTTCATTTTGCTTGTTTGTCGGATTTTGGGATGGACTCTTTGGCTTTGCTTTTCTTCTCCTCATTGGATTTTTCATGTTCAAAGTTGCAGAAACCAGATTACAAGCTCATTTTGGTTCAACTTCAGCAACTGTGCATTGCATTGCCATGTAATGTGATGCAATGCTATCTTTCTAGCTCTCCCTTTTTACTTCCTTTTGGATAAACAGACATATTAGGCAAGCATTTTGGAGCTTTCACCTAAATAACTACAGGTGGTGAGATAAGCTGCACAATATAATTGACCTTTCAGTATATTGTTGCACACACACCATCTATTTAGCAAATGCCCTTGTTATCAACAGCAGCCTTTTAAACTCACCTGAGCTAACAGGTATGTGCGCTGGTTACTCTGCTGCGCTTAAAATTTCTTTTTTGGTTTGCTACAATGCCTTTTCTGAAACGTTGTCTCCTTCTGCTGGAACACTGACTTCTTTCATTTAATGCCTGCAGACTATAAAAGAGAACCCAACCCAAAAAGTTTGGTTGATTAGTCTGTGGCATTCTGTTAAACTGTTGCTTATGGCGGTCTCTGTGAGCTTCTCAGCGACATTCAGCCAGCCAGGTATCCTTCCTGCAGTAGATGGAAGGTGGCAATGGAACGCTGGCTGCGCGTGTCATAATAGGCTCTGAGCCTTTATATACCTGTGCACAGCAGCAGCCACCTTCAGTCTGCTGCTGGACAGCCAGCAGCAGCAGCAGGAGAGGTATGTAATCAGGAGCCCTCCTGCTAAGGGTAGACAGCTGCTCGTTCCACCCCACCCCCCGCCTTAATTGGTTCTCCTCCCTTCCAACGGTGTTGAGGCGGGTGGGAACAGCAGGGGGTGAAGGTGCTGTGTTTAAAGAGGTGGAGTTATGCAGATCTAAAACGCGTGGATTGCAGCAGCAGCAAGCCGAAAAGTGCAGGCATGTAAGGGATCTAGAGGTTGACAACATGTCTTCTTAACGGGAGTCCAGGAGCTCATCTCCACAAATGGACTTTTCAGGATCCTTGGGTGGCTCCGAAGTTTGAAACCAATTCTGGTTATCGCTTCTCGGCCTTTTGGCTAAGATCAAGTGTAGTATCTGTTCTTATCAGTTTAATATCTGATACGTCCCCTATCTGGGGACCATATATTAAATGGATTTTTAGAACAGGGAGATGGAAAAAGAGCTTGCTCTGTCCACTCCACGCATTGACCTGGTATTGCAGTATCTCCAGGACCGGTGCACCCCTTCTTTAATGCAGTTTCTAAAATCAGAAAGAATTGAATTCAATGTTTTTTGTTCATTTTGCTTGTTTGTCGGATTTTGGGATGGACTCTTTGGCTTTGCTTTTCTTCTCCTCATTGGATTTTTCATGTTCAAAGTTGCAGAAGCCAGATTACAAGCTCATTTTGGTTCAACTTCAGCAACTGTGCATTGCATTGCCATGTAATGTGATGCAATGCTATCTTTCTAGCTCTCCCTTTTTACTTCCTTTTGGATAAACAGACATATTAGGCAAGCATTTTGGAGCTTTCACCTAAATAACTACAGGTGGTGAGATAAGCTGCACAATATAATTGACCTTTCAGTATATTGTTGCACACACACCATCTATTTAGCAAATGCCCTTGTTATCAACAGCAGCCTTTTAAACTCACCTGAGCTAACAGGTATGTGCGCTGGTTACTCTGCTGCGCTTAAAATTTCTTTTTTGGTTTGCTACAATGCCTTTTCTGAAACGTTGTCTCCTTCTGCTGGAACACTGACTTCTTTCATTTAATGCCTGCAGACTATAAAAGAGAACCCAACCCAAAAAGTTTGGTTGATTAGTCTGTGGCATTCTGTTAAACTGTTGCTTATGGCGGTCTCTGTGAGCTTCTCAGCGACATTCAGCCAGCCAGGTATCCTGCCTGCAGTAGATGGAATGTGGCAATGGAACGCTGGCTGCGCGTGTCATAATAGGCTCTGAGCCTTTATATACCTGTGCACAGCAGCAGCCACCTTCAGTCTGCTGCTGGACAGCCAGCAGCAGCAGCAGCAGGAGAGGTATGTAATCAGGAGCCCTCCTGCTAAGGGTAGACAGCTGCTCGTTCCACCCCACCCCCCGCCTTAATTGGTTCTCCTCCCTTCCAACGGTGTTGAGGCGGGTGGGAACAGCAGGGGGTGAAGGTGCTGTGTTTAAAGAGGTGGAGTTATGCAGATCTAAAACGCGTGGATTGCAGCAGCAGCAAGCCGAAAAGTGCAGGCATGTAAGGGATCTAGAGGTTGACAACATGTCTTCTTAACGGGAGTCCAGGAGCTCATCTCCACAAATGGACTTTTCAGGATCCTTGGGTGGCTCCGTAGTTTGAAACCAATTCTGGTTATCGCTTCTCGGCCTTTTGGCTAAGATCAAGTGTAGTATCTTTCGAAAAGGCGGTTTTGGATGTTGGCCGCCCTAGTAGATTGATACATTATGCACACTGGGGTTTAGGCGCTTGTTAGTACGCCAGGTGGCTAATATAGTCATCTGGTGGAAAGCATGGCCCCCCAGGATCGACGCCATTGGGCCGGGGAAGATCGAAAGCCCGAAGTGTGAAGTGCCCCAGGAGTGGTGACCCTGGGGTGCCTTAACTCACTGGGATTGGGAACCCCACTTGAGTTTATGGCACATTTGCACAAGCACTTCAAATTTTCTTTCTTCGCACACACCCTTATTCCGGGCCTTCTGGCCTTAGGATGGGGAATTTTTCAATTCCCGGTCGAAGGTCCGGGCAGTATTATACTGTGAAACCTTCACTATTTATTTAATTTCTTTGTCACTGTGTGTCCACTTATTCACGTGTGTCACGTCCTACTAGGATTTTGTCGGGATGCGGTTCCCTTACGGGTTCCTCTCTTGGCAGGTCTAGGGGGGGAGTGTGTGGCCATCAGGTTCCGCTCCCCCCTGAACCCCCCTGGCTCTCCTCTTTCGGGAGGAGAACGTTGTTGGCTCCCCTCTTCCGGGAGGGGAGCACAGTCTTTGGCTCCCAGTGCCTTGCTCGGGTGAGAACTCGGGCAGGTGCTGGGGGTAAGATTGTGTCGCCTCTGGCTTCGGCTGGAGGTGGCTTTTTGTCCCTGTTCCTCGCTGTGGCCTTTTGGCTCGGAGGGACGGGGAATGGTTTGGGGGACCCTTCTCCTTTTGGAGAGGGTTTCAAGAAGACCAGCATCCTAGTGCACTTTTTTTGTGGCACTTGTCACTTTTTTAAGCGCACTCGGGTTTTGCACACGAATTCGGGCTTTCGATAAAAGAAAAATCTGTTCTTATCAGTTTAATATCTGATACGTCCCCTATCTGGGGACCATATATTAAATGGATTTTTAGAACAGGGAGATGGAAAAAGAGCTTGCTCTGTCCACTCCACGCATTGACCTGGTATTGCAGTATCTCCAGGACCGGGGCACCCCTTCTTTAATGCAGTTTCAAAAATCAGAAAGAATTGAATTCAATGTTTTTTGTTCATTTTGCTTGTTTGTCGGATTTTGGGATGGACTCTTTGGCTTTGCTTTTCTTCTCCTCATTGGATTTTTCATGTTCAAAGTTGCAGAAGCCAGATTACAAGCTCATTTTGGTTCAACTTCAGCAACTGTGCATTGCATTGCCATGTAATGTGATGCAATGCTATCTTTCTAGCTCTCCCTTTTTACTTCCTTTTGGATAAACAGACATATTAGGCAAGCATTTTGGAGCTTTCACCTAAATAACTACAGGTGGTGAGATAAGCTGCACAATATAATTGACCTTTCAGTATATTGTTGCACACACACCATCTATTTAGCAAATGCCCTTGTTATCAACAGCAGCCTTTTAAACTCACCTGAGCTAACAGGTATGTGCGCTGGTTACTCTGCTGCGCTTAAAATTTCTTTTTTGGTTTGCTACAATGCCTTTTCTGAAACGTTGTCTCCTTCTGCTGGAACACTGACTTCTTTCATTTAATGCCTGCAGACTATAAAAGAGAACCCAACCCAAAAAGTTTGGTTGATTAGTCTGTGGCATTCTGTTAAACTGTTGCTTATGGCGGTCTCTGTGAGCTTCTCAGCGACATTCAGCCAGCCAGGTATCCTGCCTGCAGTAGATGGAATGTGGCAATGGAACGCTGGCTGCGCGTGTCATAATAGGCTCTGAGCCTTTATATACCTGTGCACAGCAGCAGCCACCTTCAGTCTGCTGCTGGACAGCCAGCAGCAGCAGCAGCAGGAGAGGTATGTAATCAGGAGCCCTCCTGCTAAGGGTAGACAGCTGCTCGTTCCACCCCACCCCCCGCCTTAATTGGTTCTCCTCCCTTCCAACGGTGTTGAGGCGGGTGGGAACAGCAGGGGGTGAAGGTGCTGTGTTTAAAGAGGTGGAGTTATGCAGATCTAAAACGCGTGGATTGCAGCAGCAGCAAGCCGAAAAGTGCAGGCATGTAAGGGATCTAGAGGTTGACAACATGTCTTCTTAACGGGAGTCCAGGAGCTCATCTCCACAAATGGACTTTTCAGGATCCTTGGGTGGCTCCGTAGTTTGAAACCAATTCTGGTTATCGCTTCTCGGCCTTTTGGCTAAGATCAAGTGTAGTATCTGTTCTTATCAGTTTAATATCTGATACGTCCCCTATCTGGGGACCATATATTAAATGGATTTTTAGAACAGGGAGATGGAAAAAGAGCTTGCTCTGTCCACTCCACGCATTGACCTGGTATTGCAGTATCTCCAGGACCGGTGCACCCCTTCTTTAATGCAGTTTCTAAAATCAGAAAGAATTGAATTCAATGTTTTTTGTTCATTTTGCTTGTTTGTCGGATTTTGGGATGGACTCTTTGGCTTTGCTTTTCTTCTCCTCATTGGATTTTTCATGTTCAAAGTTGCAGAAGCCAGATTACAAGCTCATTTTGGTTCAACTTTAGCAACTGTGCATTGCATTGCCATGTAATGTGATGCAATGCTATCTTTCTAGCTCTCCCTTTTTACTTCCTTTTGGATAAACAGACATATTAGGCAAGCATTTTGGAGCTTTCACCTAAATAACTACAGGTGGTGAGATAAGCTGCACAATATAATTGACCTTTCAGTATATTGTTGCACACACACCATCTATTTAGCAAATGCCCTTGTTATCAACAGCAGCCTTTTAAACTCACCTGAGCTAACAGGTATGTGCGCTGGTTACTCTGCTGCGCTTAAAATTTATTTTTTGGTTTGCTACAATGCCTTTTCTGAAACGTTGTCTCCTTCTGCTGGAACACTGACTTCTTTCATTTAATGCCTGCAGACTATAAAAGAGAACCCAACCCAAAAAGTTTGGTTGATTAGTCTGTGGCATTCTGTTAAACTGTTGCTTATGGCGGTCTCTGTGAGCTTCTCAGCGACATTCAGCCAGCCAGGTATCCTGCCTGCAGTAGATGGAATGTGGCAATGGAACGCTGGCTGCGCGTGTCATAATAGGCTCTGAGCCTTTATATACCTGTGCACAGCAGCAGCCACCTTCAGTCTGCTGCTGGACAGCCAGCAGCAGCAGCAGCAGGAGAGGTATGTAATAAGGAGCCCTCCTGCTAAGGGTAGACAGCTGCTCGTTCCACCCCACCCCCCGCCTTAATTGGTTCTCCTCCCTTCCAACGGTGTTGAGGCGGGTGGGAACAGCAGGGGGTGAAGGTGCTGTGTTTAAAGAGGTGGAGTTATGCAGATCTAAAACGCGTGGATTGCAGCAGCAGCAAGCCGAAAAGTGCAGGCATGTAAGGGATCTAGAGGTTGACAACATGTCTTCTTAACGGGAGTCCAGGAGCTCATCTCCACAAATGGACTTTTCAGGATCCTTGGGTGGCTCCGTAGTTTGAAACCAATTCTGGTTATCGCTTCTCGGCCTTTTGGCTAAGATCAAGTGTAGTATCTGTTCTTATCAGTTTAATATCTGATACGTCCCCTATCTGGGGACCATATATTAAATGGATTTTTAGAACAGGGAGATGGAAAAAGAGCTTGCTCTGTCCACTCCACGCATTGACCTGGTATTGCAGTATCTCCAGGACCGGTGCACCCCTTCTTTAATGCAGTTTCTAAAATCAGAAAGAATTGAATTCAATGTTTTTTGTTCATTTTGCTTGTTTGTCGGATTTTGGGATGGACTCTTTGGCTTTGCTTTTCTTCTCCTCATTGGATTTTTCATGTTCAAAGTTGCAGAAGCCAGATTACAAGCTCATTTTGGTTCAACTTCAGCAACTGTGCATTGCATTGCCATGTAATGTGATGCAATGCTATCTTTCTAGCTCTCCCTTTTTACTTCCTTTTGGATAAACAGACATATTAGGCAAGCATTTTGGAGCTTTCACCTAAATAACTACAGGTGGTGAGATAAGCTGCACAATATAATTGACCTTTCAGTATATTGTTGCACACACACCATCTATTTAGCAAATGCCCTTGTTATCAACAGCAGCCTTTTAAACTCACCTGAGCTAACAGGTATGTGCGCTGGTTACTCTGCTGCGCTTAAAATTTCTTTTTTGGTTTGCTACAATGCCTTTTCTGAAACGTTGTCTCCTTCTGCTGGAACACTGACTTCTTTCATTTAATGCCTGCAGACTATAAAAGAGAACCCAACCCAAAAAGTTTGGTTGATTAGTCTGTGGCATTCTGTTAAACTGTTGCTTATGGCGGTCTCTGTGAGCTTCTCAGCGACATTCAGCCAGCCAGGTATCCTGCCTGCAGTAGATGGAATGTGGCAATGGAACGCTGGCTGCGCGTGTCATAATAGGCTCTGAGCCTTTATATACCTGTGCACAGCAGCAGCCACCTTCAGTCTGCTGCTGGACAGCCAGCAGCAGCAGCAGCAGGAGAGGTATGTAATCAGGAGCCCTCCTGCTAAGGGTAGACAGCTGCTCGTTCCACCCCACCCCCCGCCTTAATTGGTTCTCCTCCCTTCCAACGGTGTTGAGGCGGGTGGGAACAGCAGGGGGTGAAGGTGCTGTGTTTAAAGAGGTGGAGTTATGCAGATCTAAAACGCGTGGATTGCAGCAGCAGCAAGCCGAAAAGTGCAGGCATGTAAGGGATCTAGAGGTTGACAACATGTCTTCTTAACGGGAGTCCAGGAGCTCATCTCCACAAATGGACTTTTCAGGATCCTTGGGTGGCTCCGTAGTTTGAAACCAATTCTGGTTATCGCTTCTCGGCCTTTTGGCTAAGATCAAGTGTAGTATCTGTTCTTATCAGTTTAATATCTGATACGTCCCCTATCTGGGGACCATATATTAAATGGATTTTTAGAACAGGGAGATGGAAAAAGAGCTTGCTCTGTCCACTCCACGCATTGACCTGGTATTGCAGTATCTCCAGGACCGGTGCACCCCTTCTTTAATGCAGTTTCTAAAATCAGAAAGAATTGAATTCAATGTTTTTTGTTCATTTTGCTTGTTTGTCGGATTTTGGGATGGACTCTTTGGCTTTGCTTTTCTTCTCCTCATTGGATTTTTCATGTTCAAAGTTGCAGAAGCCAGATTACAAGCTCATTTTGGTTCAATTTCAGCAACTGTGCATTGCATTGCCATGTAATGTGATGCAATGCTATCTTTCTAGCTCTCCCTTTTTACTTCCTTTTGGATAAACAGACATATTAGGCAAGCATTTTGGAGCTTTCACCTAAATAACTACAGGTGGTGAGATAAGCTGCACAATATAATTGACCTTTCAGTATATTGTTGCACACACACCATCTATTTAGCAAATGCCCTTGTTATCAACAGCAGCCTTTTAAACTCACCTGAGCTAACAGGTATGTGCGCTGGTTACTCTGCTGCGCTTAAAATTTATTTTTTGGTTTGCTACAATGCCTTTTCTGAAACGTTGTCTCCTTCTGCTGGAACACTGACTTCTTTCATTTAATGCCTGCAGACGATAAAAGAGAACCCAACCCAAAAAGTTTGGTTGATTAGTCTGTGGCATTCTGTTAAACTGTTGCTTATGGCGGTCTCTGTGAGCTTCTCAGCGACATTCAGCCAGCCAGGTATCCTGCCTGCAGTAGATGGAATGTGGCAATGGAACGCTGGCTGCGCGTGTCATAATAGGCTCTGAGCCTTTATATACCTGTGCACAGCAGCAGCCACCTTCAGTCTGCTGCTGGACAGCCAGCAGCAGCAGCAGCAGGAGAGGTATGTAATCAGGAGCCCTCCTGCTAAGGGTAGACAGCTGCTCGTTCCACCCCACCCCCCGCCTTAATTGGTTCTCCTCCCTTCCAACGGTGTTGAGGCGGGTGGGAACAGCAGGGGGTGAAGGTGCTGTGTTTAAAGAGGTGGAGTTATGCAGATCTAAAACGCGTGGATTGCAGCAGCAGCAAGCCGAAAAGTGCAGGCATGTAAGGGATCTAGAGGTTGACAACATGTCTTCTTAACGGGAGTCCAGGAGCTCATCTCCACAAATGGACTTTTCAGGATCCTTGGGTGGCTCCGTAGTTTGAAACCAATTCTGGTTATCGCTTCTCGGCCTTTTGGCTAAGATCAAGTGTAGTATCTTTCGAAAAGTCGGTTTTGGATGTTGGCCGCCCTAGTAGATTGATACATTATGCACACTGGGGTTTAGGCGCTTGTTAGTACGCCAGGTGGCTAATATAGTCATCTGGTGGAAAGCATGGCCCCCCAGGATCGACGCCATTGGGCCGGGAAAGATCGAAAGCCCGAAGTGTGAAGTGCCCCAGGAGTGGTGACCCTGGGGTGCCTTAACTCACTGGGATTGGGAACCCCACTTGAGTTTATGGCACATTTGCACAAGCACTTCAAATTTTCTTTCTTCGCACACACCCTTATTCCGGGCCTTCTGGCCTTAGGATGGGGAATTTTTCAATTCCCGGTCGAAGGTCCGGGCAGTATTATACTGTGAAACCTTCACTATTTATTTAATTTCTTTGTCACTGTGTGTCCACTTATTCACGTGTGTCACGTCCTACTAGGATTTTGTCGGGATGCGGTTCCCTTATGGGTTCCTCTCTTGGCAGGTCTAGGGGGGGAGTGTGTGGCCATCAGGTTCCGCTCCCCCCTGAACCCCCCTGGCTCTCCTCTTTCGGGAGGAGAGCGTTGTTGGCTCCCCTCTTCCGGGAGGGGAGCACAGTCTTTGGCTCCCAGTGCCTTGCTCGGGTGAGAACTCGGGCAGGTGCTGGGGGTAAGATTGGGTCGCCTCTGGCTTCGGCTGGAGGTGGCTTTTTGTCCCTGTTCCTCGCTGTGGCCTTTTGGCTCGGAGGGACGGGGAATGGTTTGGGGGACCCTTCTCCTTTTGGAGAGGGTTTCAAGAAGACCAGCATCCTAGTGCACTTTTTTTGTGGCACTTGTCACTTTTTTAAGCGCACTCGGGTTTTGTACACGAATTCGGGCTTTCGATAAAAAAAAATCTGTTCTTATCAGTTTAATATCTGATACGTCCCCTATCTGGGGACCATATATTAAATGGATTTTTAGAACAGGGAGATGGAAAAAGAGCTTGCTCTGTCCACTCCACGCATTGACCTGGTATTGCAGTATCTCCAGGACCGGTGCACCCCTTCTTTAATGCAGTTTCTAAAATCAGAAAGAATTGAATTCAATGTTTTTTGTTCATTTTGCTTGTTTGTCGGATTTTGGGATGGACTCTTTGGCTTTGCTTTTCTTCTCCTCATTGGATTTTTCATGTTCAAAGTTGCAGAAGCCAGATTACAAGCTCATTTTGGTTCAATTTCAGCAACTGTGCATTGCATTGCCATGTAATGTGATGCAATGCTATCTTTCTAGCTCTCCCTTTTTACTTCCTTTTGGATAAACAGACATATTAGGCAAGCATTTTGGAGCTTTCACCTAAATAACTACAGGTGGTGAGATAAGCTGCACAATATAATTGACCTTTCAGTATATTGTTGCACACACACCATCTATTTAGCAAATGCCCTTGTTATCAACAGCAGCCTTTTAAACTCACCTGAGCTAACAGGTATGTGCGCTGGTTACTCTGCTGCGCTTAAAATTTCTTTTTTGGTTTGCTACAATGCCTTTTCTGAAACGTTGTCTCCTTCTGCTGGAACACTGACTTCTTTCATTTAATGCCTGCAGACTATAAAAGAGAACCCAACCCAAAAAGTTTGGTTGATTAGTCTGTGGCATTTTGTTAAACTGTTGCTTATGGCGGTCTCTGTGAGCTTCTCAGCGACATTCAGCCAGCCAGGTATCCTGCCTGCAGTAGATGGAATGTGGCAATGGAACGCTGGCTGCGCGTGTCATAATAGGCTCTGAGCCTTTATATGCCTGTGCACAGCAGCAGCCACCTTCAGTCTGCTGCTGGACAGCCAGCAGCAGCAGCAGCAGGAGAGGTATGTAATCAGGAGCCCTCCTGCTAAGGGTAGACAGCTGCTCGTTCCACCCCACCCCCCGCCTTAATTGGTTCTCCTCCCTTCCAACGGTGTTGAGGCGGGTGGGAACAGCAGGGGGTGAAGGTGCTGTGTTTAAAGAGGTGGAGTTATGCAGATCTAAAACGCGTGGATTGCAGCAGCAGCAAGCCGAAAAGTGCAGGCATGTAAGGGATCTAGAGGTTGACAACATGTCTTCTTAACGGGAGTCCAGGAGCTCATCTCCACAAATGGACTTTTCAGGATCCTTGGGTGGCTCCGTAGTTTGAAACCAATTCTGGTTATCGCTTCTCGGCCTTTTGGCTAAGATCAAGTGTAGTATCTGTTCTTATCAGTTTAATATCTGATACGTCCCCTATCTGGGGACCATATATTAAATGGATTTTTAGAACAGGGAGATGGAAAAAGAGCTTGCTCTGTCCACTCCACGCATTGACCTGGTATTGCAGTATCTCCAGGACCGGTGCACCCCTTCTTTAATGCAGTTTCTAAAATCAGAAAGAATTGAATTCAATGTTTTTTGTTCATTTTGCTTGTTTGTCGGATTTTGGGATGGACTCTTTGGCTTTGCTTTTCTTCTCCTCATTGGATTTTTCATGTTCAAAGTTGCAGAAGCCAGATTACAAGCTCATTTTGGTTCAACTTCAGCAACTGTGCATTGCATTGCCATGTAATGTGATGCAATGCTATCTTTCTAGCTCTCCCTTTTTACTTCCTTTTGGATAAACAGACATATTAGGCAAGCATTTTGGAGCTTTCACCTAAATAACTACAGGTGGTGAGATAAGCTGCACAATATAATTGACCTTTCAGTATATTGTTGCACACACACCATCTATTTAGCAAATGCCCTTGTTATCAACAGCAGCCTTTTAAACTCACCTGAGCTAACAGGTATGTGCGCTGGTTACTCTGCTGCGCTTAAAATTTATTTTTTGGTTTGCTACAATGCCTTTTCTGAAACGTTGTCTCCTTCTGCTGGAACACTGACTTCTTTCATTTAATGCCTGCAGACTATAAAAGAGAACCCAACCCAAAAAGTTTGGTTGATTAGTCTGTGGCATTCTGTTAAACTGTTGCTTATGGCGGTCTCTGTGAGCTTCTCAGCGACATTCAGCCAGCCAGGTATCCTGCCTGCAGTAGATGGAATGTGGCAATGGAACACTGGCTGCGCGTGTCATAATAGGCTCTGAGCCTTTATATACCTGTGCACAGCAGCAGCCACCTTCAGTCTGCTGCTGGACAGCCAGCAGCAGCAGCAGCAGGAGAGGTATGTAATCAGGAGCCCTCCTGCTAAGGGTAGACAGCTGCTCGTTCCACCCCACCCCCCGCCTTAATTGGTTCTCCTCCCTTCCAACGGTGTTGAGGCGGGTGGGAACAGCAGGGGGTGAAGGTGCTGTGTTTAAAGAGGTGGAGTTATGCAGATCTAAAACGCGTGGATTGCAGCAGCAGCAAGCCGAAAAGTGCAGGCATGTAAGGGATCTAGAGGTTGACAACATGTCTTCTTAACGGGAGTCCAGGAGCTCATCTCCACAAATGGACATTTCAGGATCCTTGGGTGGCTCCGTAGTTTGAAACCAATTCTGGTTATCGCTTCTCGGCCTTTTGGCTAAGATCAAGTGCAGTGATCTAGCGGCTGCTGCCTTGGTCTTGGCTGAGAGGTGCTCGGGGTACCCGGCTCCTTGGCCTGGGGGGATCGCTCTGTTTTTCAGCATTGCTTCACCTCCCTGCTGCTATTAGGGAGTCGGATTAGTCCCCGGGCAACGGGAGGCGATCATCTACCTGGCACTTCGGTGTTGAAGGTTTCTATTGAGAAGAGGAGAACCTGTTTGTGAAGAAGATGTCTGCAGCATCACATGAAGGAGAGGAAGATCATGTGCCTGAATTCGCTAAGGTGCAGAATTCTATTCGTTTGGTTGTTCAGGAGAACTTTTGAGATCAAAAGGATTTTAGGTATGTGATGAGTCAAGTTCTTGTGGATCTTTTTGGTTTGAAGACAGAAGAAGTGTTGGCGATAATGGACTACCCCAGGAGGGGTGTTTATGATATAGTTTTTGTTGACAAAGTTTTTTTTGAAGGATATCTAAGGAAAATGACTGCAAGCCAGGATAAAAGAATGGAGGGGATAAGTGTAATGCCACACTTCCCCGTTAGAGATAAATGGATCATTGTTAAAATGTACTCTCCATTGGTGGACGAAGAGGATGTTCTTACATTTTTGGAGTTTTTTTGTTTGTCAGTAACACCAAAAGGGAAGATTTATAATGAATTTGGTTTTTGGACTTCGAAGTGGAAATTTTTGGTCCGTTTCAAAGAAGATGAGCAGGGGACTGTGTTGCTTCCCCCAGCTAGGTTTAAGTTGGGTAATATAAATGGTGATATTTTTTTCAGTGATATACCCACTTTTTGTCGAGTTTGTCGTCAATACGGGCATGGAAAGGAAAATTGTTCGGGTGGTGTATGTGGTTTTTGCAAAAAAGGTGATCATGAGTCAAAGGATTGTAAAGATCGGAGGAAGTGCAACTTGTGTCAGGAAGATACGCATGTTTTTAAGAATTGCCCAAAGAGGAAAAGAAATAAAGAGAAGGAGGTAGTGGTTAAAAAGGTTTTGGTAGAGAGAAAGGAGGAAAGTGTAGAAAAGGTGTTGGTGGTAAAGGGAAAAGAAAGCAAACCTGTAGGAGTGCAGAGGGAGATGGAGAAAACAAGAGTAGATTGGGGGGATAGGGTAGAGAGTGAAATGGGAGGTGTAAGTCAGGGAACTGGCCGTGGTAAGGTTAAAAAGCAAGAAAAGAGAAAGGAACAGGAAGTGGAGGTGGCAATGGAAGAAAATATAGTTGTTTTTCAACAACCTATGTTTATAAAGAATGCAGAATTTTTTAACCGGTTGTACCGTAAGTTGTATGATGAGAAACGTTTGGACTATCTTATAGAGAATGTTAGGAAAGAACTAATAAGAGATAAAAAATGTTTTTTGTGTGAAATATAGAATACCAGATGGTGTATCGAAACAAGTTTTTTCAGCATCAAGGGTTGAAGATTTGTCCCTTAAGGTTCTGAGTTGGGTTGGGGTTCATGCTTTTGATAATGGTTACAAGTATTTTACTTGATGTTATTACTGTTGTTAATACAGTTATAATTTAATTTTTATTTTTTTGGTATCCATTCAGGTTCTGAAACATTTCTTTCTTTGTAAGTATTGTTGTATTTTTGTAATTTTTTTTTCTGACATTAACAGTACCAAAACCTGATGATGATTTAAGTTGGAGTCCACGTCTTGTCTCCCTTTGGGGAGAAGAGGACTGTGGAGTGGACTTTAATTTTAACCTGAATAGGTTTTAAAAAAAAAAAAAAAAATCTGTTCTTATCAGTTTAATATCTGATACGTCCCCTATCTGGGGACCATATATTAAATGGATTTTTAGAACAGGGAGATGGAAAAAGAGCTTGCTCTGTCCACTCCACGCATTGACCTGGTATTGCAGTATCTCCAGGACCGGTGCACCCCTTCTTTAATGCAGTTTCTAAAATCAGAAAGAATTGAATTCAATGTTTTTTGTTCATTTTGCTTGTTTGTCGGATTTTGGGATGGACTCTTTGGCTTTGCTTTTCTTCTCCTCATTGGATTTTTCATGTTCAAAGTTGCAGAAGCCAGATTACAAGCTCATTTTGGTTCAACTTCAGCAACTGTGCATTGCATTGCCATGTAATATGATGCAATGCTATCTTTCTAGCTCTCCCTTTTTACTTCCTTTTGGATAAACAGACATATTAGGCAAGCATTTTGGAGCTTTCACCTAAATAACTACAGGTGGTGAGATAAGCTGCACAATATAATTGACCTTTCAGTATATTGTTGCACACACACCATCTATTTAGCAAATGCCCTTGTTATCAACAGCAGCCTTTTAAACTCACCTGAGCTAACAGGTATGTGCGCTGGTTACTCTGCTGCGCTTAAAATTTCTTTTTTGGTTTGCTACAATGCCTTTTCTGAAACGTTGTCTCCTTCTGCTGGAACACTGACTTCTTTCATTTAATGCCTGCAGACTATAAAAGAGAACCCAACCCAAAAAGTTTGGTTGATTAGTCTGTGGCATTCTGTTAAACTGTTGCTTATGGCGGTCTCTGTGAGCTTCTCAGCGACATTCAGCCAGCCAGGTATCCTGCCTGCAGTAGATGGAATGTGGCAATGGAACGCTGGCTGCGCGTGTCATAATAGGCTCTGAGCCTTTATATACCTGTGCACAGCAGCAGCCACCTTCAGTCTGCTGCTGGACAGCCAGCAGCAGCAGCAGCAGGAGAGGTATGTAATCAGGAGCCCTCCTGCTAAGGGTAGACAGCTGCTCGTTCCACCCCACCCCCCGCCTTAATTGGTTCTCCTCCCTTCCAACGGTGTTGAGGCGGGTGGGAACAGCAGGGGGTGAAGGTGCTGTGTTTAAAGAGGTGGAGTTATGCAGATCTAAAACGCGTGGATTGCAGCAGCAGCAAGCCGAAAAGTGCAGGCATGTAAGGGATCTAGAGGTTGACAACATGTCTTCTTAACGGGAGTCCAGGAGCTCATCTCCACAAATGGACTTTTCAGGATCCTTGGGTGGCTCCGTAGTTTGAAACCAATTCTGGTTATCGCTTCTCGGCCTTTTGGCTAAGATCAAGTGTAGTATCTGTTCTTATCAGTTTAATATCTGATACGTCCCCTATCTGGGGACCATATATTAAATGGATTTTTAGAACAGGGAGATGGAAAAAGAGCTTGCTCTGTCCACTCCACGCATTGACCTGGTATTGCAGTATCTCCAGGACCGGTGCACCCCTTCTTTAATGCAGTTTCTAAAATCAGAAAGAATTGAATTCAATGTTTTTTGTTCATTTTGCTTGTTTGTCGGATTTTGGGATGGACTCTTTGGCTTTGCTTTTCTTCTCCTCATTGGATTTTTCATGTTCAAAGTTGCAGAAGCCAGATTACAAGCTCATTTTGGTTCAACTTCAGCAACTGTGCATTGCATTGCCATGTAATGTGATGCAATGCTATCTTTCTAGCTCTCCCTTTTTACTTCCTTTTGGATAAACAGACATATTAGGCAAGCATTTTGGAGCTTTCACCTAAATAACTACAGGTGGTGAGATAAGCTGCACAATATAATTAACCTTTCAGTATATTGTTGCACACACACCATCTATTTAGCAAATGCCCTTGTTATCAACAGCAGCCTTTTAAACTCACCTGAGCTAACAGGTATGTGCGCTGGTTACTCTGCTGCGCTTAAAATTTCTTTTTTGGTTTGCTACAATGCCTTTTCTGAAACGTTGTCTCCTTCTGCTGGAACACTGACTTCTTTCATTTAATGCCTGCAGACTATAAAAGAGAACCCAACCCAAAAAGTTTGGTTGATTAGTCTGTGGCATTCTGTTAAACTGTTGCTTATGGCGGTCTCTGTGAGCTTCTCAGCGACATTCAGCCAGCCAGGTATCCTGCCTGCAGTAGATGGAATGTGGCAATGGAACGCTGGCTGCGCGTGTCATAATAGGCTCTGAGCCTTTATATACCTGTGCACAGCAGCAGCCACCTTCAGTCTGCTGCTGGACAGCCAGCAGCAGCAGCAGCAGCAGAGGTATGTAATCAGGAGCCCTCCTGCTAAGGGTAGACAGCTGCTCGTTCCACCCCACCCCCCGCCTTAATTGGTTCTCCTCCCTTCCAACGGTGTTGAGGCGGGTGGGAACAGCAGGGGGTGAAGGTGCTGTGTTTAAAGAGGTGGAGTTATGCAGATCTAAAACGCGTGGATTGCAGCAGCAGCAAGCCGAAAAGTGCAGGCATGTAAGGGATCTAGAGGTTGACAACATGTCTTCTTAACGGGAGTCCAGGAGCTCATCTCCACAAATGGACTTTTCAGGATCCTTGGGTGGCTCCGTAGTTTGAAACCAATTCTGGTTATCGCTTCTCGGCCTTTTGGCTTAGATCTTGTATCTGGTCAGAAGGATCCTATAGTGTCTCCCCCTCGGCCTTGCAGCATCGCCACTTAGGTGGCTTAAGCTGCCTGCTGCTATTGGGGGGGGTCCAGAGGAAACGAGAGGTGATAATGGGCGTCAAGATTCGCTATGCCGGGACTGATGATATTCGGGTCAAAAATGCTTTTCGCATTGATATTGAGGAGTCGAAGAGGAATTTCTTTAACCTGCGGTTCTTGGTGGAAGTCGTCATCTTCAAGATTTTGAATGTTGGTCGTGGAGACATCATTTGCCTACAGGAGTTCCCAAAGAATGGCCGGTACGTTTTAGTCCTTGATCGTATGGCAGCTTGCCAGAATCTTTTCAAGACTCTAAAGGATCAGCAAGCCTTGGATCATCCGGCTCTTGATGGGCTTACATTCACGGTATTGTATACTAAGGGGGAAGTGCCAGTTGTTGTGTTTATGCACAACCCCCTTGTGGATGTGGAGGACATTACTAGATTCCTGAACCGTCATTGCAGCTATGTGTCCTACTCACACAAGGTGAGGAATGAGGTGGGCTTGTGGACTGGCAAACACAAGTTTTTTGTTCGGTTCCAGGAGGACCCCCAGGGACCTGGGGGTATCCACTACCCTCCCCTCAGTTTTGCCATCGGGATGGATAGAGGGTATATGTTTTTTCCTGGTGCTCCGCGTTTTTGCAGGAAGTGTAAATCCTTTGGACACTACCAAGAGGACTGCACGGTGGAGAAGTTTTGTGGGAAATGCAATAAAGAGGGTCATCTGGCAATGGAGTGTACTAACTCCATGGTTTGTAATGCATGTGGCGAGGAGGGACACACTTTCAAGGACTGTCCCCATCGTTCCAGGTCCTATGCAGAGGCCGTGTCCCCACGTCCTACTACTGCCGCCACTATTGGTGAGGCGATCGAGGCAGTAAGGGACTTCATGGAAGAGATGGAGCAAGCACCCGATCCTGCTGGTGGAAGCGCTGTTGAGATAGAGCCTGCAGATATGTCAATTCTGCTTGATGTGAGTGGTGAGGGAGAAGTGAGCGGTTCACTCTCCACAACGCCGGTGTTGGCTTTGGAAAGCTCAGAGGCAATTCATGAAGGTGGTGGTGGCCAGGGTGACTTCACCGGGGCTGTGGTGAGGCCCCCTGATGAGTACTCTGATGTGTCTTCTGCAAAGAAGTTCCGGCCAGATTTTTCACCTGCCAGTATTGGGAGCATCAGCCCCTTAAGTGATAGGAGCTATCCCGAGAGCTACAGTGCCTCTCCTAGGAGGTCTTTTTTTGAGGAGGGGGCCAGCATTCTCTGCTTAACATCAGGAATCGAGTTTCAAGACGAGAAAGGTTGACTCTTCGGTGGGGGGTATGTTCTTTTTTACCGAATATGGTTAAAAAATGGGCTCCAACGTGGGCTGTAGTGTACTGTCAATAAATGTAAGGCTTATAAAATCTAAGCCTAGAAGATTGGCTATACTGGAAGAACTAAAAAATCTTGGAGCAAATATTTACTGTCTGCAAGAGTGCGGAATTGAAGAGTCACCTCCTGAAAAGGACTGGGTATATGGGCATAGTATTTGGTCAGGTTCAATGACAAACAAAAATGATGGTGTGGGGATTTTGTTGGGGAATAGGGATTTAAGTTTTGAAAATTATATGGTGGTGGAGCCAGGTCGTTGTATAATGGCAGTGGTTAAGGGGAGAGGGTGGAGGGTGAAAATTGTTAACGTGTATTGTCCAATTAACAAAGGGGATAGGTTAGCACTATTAGAGAAAATATGTTTATTTTTGCCTGGAAGGATTCCAATATTATTAGTTGGTGATTTCAATTGTGTTTCTGAAGGGGAAATTGATGTCACGGGTAAGGTCCTTAATCAAATTACATCTGATTTTTCTTTTTTAGATGCAGCGGAATTTTTGAGTAAGCCACCACCGGCCACATATAGAGCTGATAGGGGAGGAATAGTGTCCAGGATTGACCGCATGCTGTATACAAATAGAGGTTTGGTGTGTAAATTTTTTAAACAGCATGTTTTTTCTTTCACAGACCATGAATGTTTGTGGGGTATGTTTGAAGGTGATAAAAAAATGGTGCATGGTGTTGGGGTATGGAAGCTAAATGTTAGGTTGTTAGAGGATGTTAGGGTTATGAGAGACTTCGAAAGTAAGTATGAATGGTGGAGGTCTAGGAAAAATAATTTTGTGGATGTGACTGTATGGTGGGATTGGGTGAAAGTGGAAATTAAGAATTTTTTTAGGAGGTGGGGTTATAAAAAAGCAGCAATTGAAAGAGGCAGATTTAAAGATTTAAATATGAGGATTGAGTGGTTACATAAAATGAGTATGAAAGGAATTGATGTTAGTGATCAACTCAGAGGAGCGAGAGATGAGATGAAGCGTGTTTTGGAAAAGCGTGGGAAGGAAATTATTTTTAGGACGAGAGTTGAGCATTTGGATATGGATGAGAAGTGTACGAGGTACTTTTTTAAAAAAATGTGCAGTAAAAAAGATGAGTTGGATGAGGTTGTAAATGATAATGGTATGACTGTGGTTGGCAGGGAAGTGTTGGATGAGGTACATAGTTTCTATAGTAGTTTATTTGAGTCTAAATGGGTGGATGGGGGTTTGAAAGAGCATGTGTTAGGTATGTTGGAGAGTCAGCATGAATCAGGGGAACGTGAGTGTTTGAGTGAGGATATTGTTTTTGATGAGGTTAAAAAGGCGGTGGATGGTGCGAAAAAGAATAAAACACCTGGGAAAGATGGGTTGCCTGTGGAGTTTTATGTAAAAGCATGGGATGTGATTGGTGTTGATTTTGTGGAGGTATGTCAATATATGTGGATGAATGGTGTACTTTGTAATTCCATGAAAGAAGGAGTAGTTGTTTTACTATATAAGAAGGGTGAGAAAAAGAATTTGCGTAATTGGAGGCCGATTACATTACTCAATGCAGATTATAAAGTCTTTAGCAAAATTCTGGCTAACCGTATGCGTGGGGTGATTGGAAGTGTGGTTGGTGATGATCAAGTGTGCGCGGTGCCAGGTAGGTGTGTGACTGATAACCTCTTGTTGTTGAGAGACGTAATTGGAGATTGTATGTTTAGGAAGGGGAAATGTATGGTTTTTTGTGTGGATTTTGAGAAAGCTTTTGATAGAGTGTCGCATGCGTTTATGTTTGAGGTGTTAGTTAGGATGGGTTTTCCTAGTGTTTTTGTGAATGCCATAAGGTGTTTGTATGATGGTGTGGTGAGTGAAGTGTTAGTGAATGGATGTTTGAGTGAGAAGGTGTGCATAAAATCAGGGGTCAGGCAGGGGTGTCCGTTGTCCCCTGTCCTGTTTATAAGTGTGATTGAGCCCCTGTTGTGCATGATTCGGAAAGAGAAAGTGATGAATGGTCTTCTGATCCCAGGGAGTGGTGGAAAGACTGTAAAGGTAATGGGGTATATGGACGATGTTGTTGTGGTGAGTGATAATATGGCTGCTATGAATCGAGCAAGGTTGCTTTTAGATTTCTTTTGTGGTGCATCTGGTTTTAGGGTGAATTGGGGGAAGTGTAGCTTTAAGTGTTTCGGGGATTCGAGTGTTAGGATGGATGGTGTGATATGTGAAGAAGGTGCTATTAAGGTTTTGGGGGTGTGGTTTAACAAAGATCTGAAAGGGAATGAGAGTTGGGATGAATGCGGTAAGAGGATTGAACAGAAGTTAAATTTTTGGAGGTTACGGGACTTGACATTGTCAGGCAAAGTCCTTATTATTAAGTCAGTGATTCTTCCTATGTTACTTTTTGTGTCAGTGGTTTTTCCAGCCCCTTATAGGGGTTTTAGGCGGATTGAGAAGCTAATTTTTACGTTTTATTGGGGAAGTAAGATGGAAAAACTTAAAAGGGAATATTTGTGTAAGTTACGTGAACATGGGGGAATGGATTTCCCAAATTTTGAATTTTGTCTTGGTTTAAATTATATTAAAACGGTGGTTGTTCTGTTAGGTAGGGATAACAAGACGGCTTTTATGATTAAATATATGGCTGGATGGATGTTGTTTGGGTTGAAATGGATGAGAAGGGATGCAAGAGTGCCTGTTTCGTTTAAATGTCCAGTGTGGTATGAGTTTGTTGAAAAATTTGTTGTCAAGCATGATTTGTTGGATGTTCCTATGGGTGATTTCAAAGTGATAAGGAATGTAAGGAGAAGGATGCGTGTTAGAGAGTTTGAATGTAACATTAGGGGCTTGAGATCGAGTGAAGCGTTGTGTGTATGGAGGAACCTGAGTATAAAAGGAATATCGAATAGGCAGCGTGATATCGTATGGATGAGTTTGCATGAGATTTTGCCTGTGAGAGAGGTACAGAAGAGGAGGGATCTGATTAGAACAGAGGTATGTCCGAGGGATGGATGTGGGGCGAGTGAAACTGTTATGCATTTGGTTTGGAATTGTGATTATGCTCAGAGTGTTTGGAAGGGAGTGGGTGGTTTATGCAAGGAACTAGCGGGCGTGAATTTTATAAATTGGAGAGTGGTAATGTTTGGGATGGGTGCAAGTAGCCGGGTGAAAGAGAGATTGTTGTGGTTGATAATGGCATGTGTAATAGAAAGTCTGTGGGACGTTAGGAATTTGTGTTTATTTAAAAGGAAAATAATCTCAGTTAATAATTGTGTTAGGATGGTTTTGTCAAGGTTATACATAGTTTATTTATGGGACAGCCGTGGCGGTGGTGGCTCTGATTCAGAAGGTTTTTGGAAAGTAAAAAAATGGAGGTCACTGGTAAAGTACCAGTAAGTCCTTGTTTAAGTGTTGTGATCTGTCTTTTTTTATGATAATGGTATGTTTTATAGTTTTTTGTCCATTCAAAAGGTATTACAACTGTTTCAGTATAAAGTTATAAATATGAAATAAAGAAAGTACCATGATGATGTAAGACTGGGCAACGTAGTATGAGTTTTTATACTATTGATTGTTGCTTGAAAAATTTTACTGAATGGTATAAAAAAAAAAAAAAAATCTGTTCTTATCAGTTTAATATCTGATACGTCCCCTATCTGGGGACCATATATTAAATGGATTTTTAGAACAGGGAGATGGAAAAAGAGCTTGCTCTGTCCACTCCACGCATTGACCTGGTATTGCAGTATCTCCAGGACCGGTGCACCCCTTCTTTAATGCAGTTTCTAAAATCAGAAAGAATTGAATTCAATGTTTTTTGTTCATTTTGCTTGTTTGTCGGATTTTGGGATGGACTCTTTGGCTTTGCTTTTCTTCTCCTCATTGGATTTTTCATGTTCAAAGTTGCAGAAGCCAGATTACAAGCTCATTTTGGTTCAACTTCAGCAACTGTGCATTGCATTGCCATGTAATGTGATGCAATGCTATCTTTCTAGCTCTCCCTTTTTACTTCCTTTTGGATAAACAGACATATTAGGCAAGCATTTTGGAGCTTTCACCTAAATAACTACAGGTGGTGAGATAAGCTGCACAATATAATTGACCTTTCAGTATATTGTTGCACACACACCATCTATTTAGCAAATGCCCTTGTTATCAACAGCAGCCTTTTAAACTCACCTGAGCTAACAGGTATGTGCGCTGGTTACTCTGCTGCGCTTAAAATTTCTTTTTTGGTTTGCTACAATGCCTTTTCTGAAACGTTGTCTCCTTCTGCTGGAACACTGACTTCTTTCATTTAATGCCTGCAGACTATAAAAGAGAACCCAACCCAAAAAGTTTGGTTGATTAGTCTGTGGCATTCTGTTAAACTGTTGCTTATGGCGGTCTCTGTGAGCTTCTCAGCGACATTCAGCCAGCCAGGTATCCTGCCTGCAGTAGATGGAATGTGGCAATGGAACGCTGGCTGCGCGTGTCATAATAGGCTCTGAGCCTTTATATACCTGTGCACAGCAGCAGCCACCTTCAGTCTGCTGCTGGACAGCCAGCAGCAGCAGCAGCAGCAGGAGAGGTATGTAATCAGGAGCCCTCCTGCTAAGGGTAGACAGCTGCTCGTTCCACCCCACCCCCCGCCTTAATTGGTTCTCCTCCCTTCCAACGGTGTTGAGGCGGGTGGGAACAGCAGGGGGTGAAGGTGCTGTGTTTAAAGAGGTGGAGTTATGCAGATCTAAAACGCGTGGATTGCAGCAGCAGCAAGCCGAAAAGTGCAGGCATGTAAGGGATCTAGAGGTTGACAACATGTCTTCTTAACGGGAGTCCAGGAGCTCATCTCCACAAATGGACTTTTCAGGATCCTTGGGTGGCTCCGTAGTTTGAAACCAATTCTGGTTATCGCTTCTCGGCCTTTTGGCTAAGATCAAGTGTAGTATCTGTTCTTATCAGTTTAATATCTGATACGTCCCCTATCTGGGGACCATATATTAAATGGATTTTTAGAACAGGGAGATGGAAAAAGAGCTTGCTCTGTCCACTCCACGCATTGACCTGGTATTGCAGTATCTCCAGGACCGGTGCACCCCTTCTTTAATGCAGTTTCTAAAATCAGAAAGAATTGAATTCAATGTTTTTTGTTCATTTTGCTTGTTTGTCGGATTTTGGGATGGACTCTTTGGCTTTGCTTTTCTTCTCCTCATTGGATTTTTCATGTTCAAAGTTGCAGAAGCCAGATTACAAGCTCATTTTGGTTCAACTTCAGCAACTGTGCATTGCATTGCCATGTAATGTGATGCAATGCTATCTTTCTAGCTCTCCCTTTTTACTTCCTTTTGGATAAACAGACATATTAGGCAAGCATTTTGGAGCTTTCACCTAAATAACTACAGGTGGTGAGATAAGCTGCACAATATAATTGACCTTTCAGTATATTGTTGCACACACACCATCTATTTAGCAAATGCCCTTGTTATCAACAGCAGCCTTTTAAACTCACCTGAGCTAACAGGTATGTGCGCTGGTTACTCTGCTGCGCTTAAAATTTCTTTTTTGGTTTGCTACAATGCCTTTTCTGAAACGTTGTCTCCTTCTGCTGGAACACTGACTTCTTTCATTTAATGCCTGCAGACTATAAAAGAGAACCCAACCCAAAAAGTTTGGTTGATTAGTCTGTGGCATTCTGTTAAACTGTTGCTTATGGCGGTCTCTGTGAGCTTCTCAGCGACATTCAGCCAGCCAGGTATCCTGCCTGCAGTAGATGGAATGTGGCAATGGAACGCTGGCTGCGCGTGTCATAATAGGCTCTGAGCCTTTATATACCTGTGCACAGCAGCAGCCACCTTCAGTCTGCTGCTGGACAGCCAGCAGCAGCAGCAGCAGGAGAGGTATGTAATCAGGAGCCCTCCTGCTAAGGGTAGACAGCTGCTCGTTCCACCCCACCCCCCGCCTTAATTGGTTCTCCTCCCTTCCAACGGTGTTGAGGCGGGTGGGAACAGCAGGGGGTGAAGGTGCTGTGTTTAAAGAGGTGGAGTTATGCAGATCTAAAACGCGTGGATTGCAGCAGCAGCAAGCCGAAAAGTGCAGGCATGTAAGGGATCTAGAGGTTGACAACATGTCTTCTTAACGGGAGTCCAGGAGCTCATCTCCACAAATGGACTTTTCAGGATCCTTGGGTGGCTCCGTAGTTTGAAACCAATTCTGGTTACCGCTTCTCGGCCTTTTGGCTAAGATCAAGTGTAGTATCTGTTCTTATCAGTTTAATATCTGATACGTCCCCTATCTGGGGACCATATATTAAATGGATTTTTAGAACATGGAGATGGAAAAAGAGCTTGCTCTGTCCACTCCACGCATTGACCTGGTATTGCAGTATCTCCAGGACCGGTGCACCCCTTCTTTAATGCAGTTTCTAAAATCAGAAAGAATTGAATTCAATGTTTTTTGTTCATTTTGCTTGTTTGTCGGATTTTGGGATGGACTCTTTGGCTTTGCTTTTCTTCTCCTCATTGGATTTTTCATGTTCAAAGTTGCAGAAGCCAGATTACAAGCTCATTTTGGTTCAACTTCAGCAACTGTGCATTGCATTGCCATGTAATGTGATGCAATGCTATCTTTCTAGCTCTCCCTTTTTACTTCCTTTTGGATAAACAGACATATTAGGCAAGCATTTTGGAGCTTTCACCTAAATAACTACAGGTGGTGAGATAAGCTGCACAATATAATTGACCTTTCAGTATATTGTTGCACACACACCATCTATTTAGCAAATGCCCTTGTTATCAACAGCAGCCTTTTAAACTCACCTGAGCTAACAGGTATGTGCGCTGGGTACTCTGCTGCGCTTAAAATTTATTTTTTGGTTTGCTACAATGCCTTTTCTGAAACGTTGTCTCCTTCTGCTGGAACACTGACTTCTTTCATTTAATGCCTGCAGACTATAAAAGAGAACCCAACCCAAAAAGTTTGGTTGATTAGTCTGTGGCATTCTGTTAAACTGTTGCTTATGGCGGTCTCTGTGAGCTTCTCAGCGACATTCAGCCAGCCAGGTATCCTGCCTGCAGTAGATGGAATGTGGCAATGGAACGCTGGCTGCGCGTGTCATAATAGGCTCTGAGCCTTTATATACCTGTGCACAGCAGCAGCCACCTTCAGTCTGCTGCTGGACAGCCAGCAGCAGCAGCAGCAGGAGAGGTATGTAATCAGGAGCCCTCCTGCTAAGGGTAGACAGCTGCTCGTTCCACCCCACCCCCCGCCTTAATTGGTTCTCCTCCCTTCCAACGGTGTTGAGGCGGGTGGGAACAGCAGGGGGTGAAGGTGCTGTGTTTAAAGAGGTGGAGTTATGCAGATCTAAAACGCGTGGATTGCAGCAGCAGCAAGCCGAAAAGTGCAGGCATGTAAGGGATCTAGAGGTTGACAACATGTCTTCTTAACGGGAGTCCAGGAGCTCATCTCCACAAATGGACTTTTCAGGATCCTTGGGTGGCTCCGTAGTTTGAAACCAATTCTGGTTATCGCTTCTCGGCCTTTTGGCTAAGATCAGGTGCAGTGATCTAACGGTTGCTGCCTTGGTCTCGGCTAGGAGGTGCCTGGGGTACCCGACTTGTTGGCCTTGGGGGATCGCTCTCTCTTAACGGAGGGAGCTTCACCCCCTTGCAGCTATTGGCAGGTCGGCTTAGTCCCCGGACAACGGGGAGCGATCGCGTCTTGTCTTCGGGGCGACCCGAGGAAATAAGGGCGTTTTCCTTTGCTGAGCTTTATCGCTTAGTGGGCTGTGTAAGTTCTTGGGGTACCCCTCCCTCGGTCTTGGGTTTGTTCCTGCTTTTGTGGGATTCATTCCCTTGTTACTATTGGGGGAGGGCTTAGTCCCTGAGGGCCGAAAATGCCTTTTTCTTTTGGATTTGCGGTGGGGGAGACTCCACTGCGACAGTCCATTAGAATCATGGTGGATGAATGCCAGCGCCATTAGAAGAATCTGCAGTACATCGTGCATGAGATTCTTTTTGGGTTCTTCCACCTGGAGCGAGATAAGATCCTGTGTCTTTACGATCAGGAATTCCGTGGGCGATATACCATTTCCTTTATGGCTAAATCATGCTGTGATAATATCCATGCAGCACTGATGGTTGCGGACAAGGACGATGAGAGACTGAACGGGCTGAGCTTTGACTTCCTGTACGGTGAAGAGGAAGTACCCTTGGTGATCTTCATGTACAGCCCATTCGTCTCTGAGGGCGATATCGAAACCTTTTTGAAGCGTTACTGCAAGTCAGTGTGCTTCTCACATGATATCCTCAACTCCCAGCGCTTCTGGAATGGGAAGAGGAAATACCTGGTGAAGTTCCATCCAGATCAGAGCGGCATTGGTGGTCTTCACCACCCGCCTGCTAATTTTGCCATTGGTAATGTCAGGGGATTCCTACGCTACCCAGGAATGCCCCTTCAATGCCGGAATTGTCATGAATATGGGCATACACGAGAAAATTGTACAAGGGCTCATGTAGTCTTTTGCAACAAGTGCGGTAAGAGTGGGCACACCTCCGCTACGTGTGACTCTGAGATCGTATGTAACCTATGTGGGAAGGCAGGTCACGCCTTCAGGAATTGTCCGAGCAAAAAGTCAAAAACATATGACATGTTTAAGTCAGGTCAACTGACTATCCAAGAATACTTCGGAGGGAGTATTACTACACCTGCCCCTGGACCTGGGTTGGCGCACGCTGACGGGTCCGGAACAAATCCTTCAACGGCTCCGCCAGAGGGCCCGCTGGTAGTTCCACAGAAGGACGGTCGTAGGGGTTCCATAAGATTAACCGAGGGTTCGCTCTCTGTGGAATTGATCGATGTTCTGGCTCTAGATGTTGCCGTATCTCAGAGTCAAGAGGAAGGGTCCTCATCCAGCATGAATGCACCACCGGCATTATGTGGAACTGAGGAGACCTCTAGTACCCCGATTAAGCAAGCACCCAGATTCGCCACACCATCATCGGTGATCTTGGGTAAGGGCAAAAAGGGTACGCTCCTTAATCGATCAACCAGTGTGTCGGATAGAGAGACCTCTAGGGCGCGAAGTAAAAAGGACCCGGCTAAGACCCAGTCGAGCCCTGGTCCTCGAACCAGAAGTCGCAGTAGTTCCGTGACCAGACCAGAGGACAAGACGACCCAGAGGGATGACACCCGTTCCATAGACCAGACCGCCATGAGGACTGCAGATGCACAGGACTTGGAAAAGATGGACAGCTCCCAGCCTCTGAAAAGGCAACGGGAGGACGTAAAGCAACCTGATATCCAAAGAAAACACGGATGTCGAGGTCCAGATGAGGAGTCAAAAGTGGATGATGCCTTTTTGCCTGCTTCAGATCCCGGTAATATTAAAGAAATCCTGACCCCTAGAGATGCGGAGGAGGAGGTGCCGTGTATTGACTTCTTCCCATCTTCAGATCCTGATTCTTCTTAATGTCTGTTCCTCTTAAAATCTCCTCACTAAATGTGAGGTCCCTAAAGAGCCCTACACGTAGGGCTGCTTTATTTTCTTATTTAGAGACATTGGACTTTGATTTCTGCTTTCTACAAGAATGTGGTATACAGAGTAATTTAAATTATAAGGACTTAAAAGAAGACTGGAAACTGGGCGCTTCTGTGTGGTCCGGTGCTAATGACTGTCGTGCTGCCGGAGTTGGACTACTTTGCCGTGGACATTCTACCATCATTCAATCTGTGACTGAAATTATACCTGGCAGAGCTATTTTAATACATCTTGTTTTTAATGGACTTTCTTTACGTTTATTAAATGTGTACGCTCCTCCTGGGAAGCAGGAAAGGGCGGATTTACTTGAAATATTGCCATTATTTTGTGTTGGGTCAACCCCCCTGCTAGTGGGAGGAGATTTTAATTGTTTACGTGATGGGGAATCCCGGCAGGGTGGGGATGTGAATCGTAAAGACCGTACCTCCTATTTGTTGAAAAGTTTAATTGATGATTTTAGATTACAGGACTGCTGGAAGGAACTCTTGCCGGCGGATCCAGGTGTTACATGGTCCAATGGAAGAGTTTCTTCTAGAATTGATTTCATATTTGCTTCTACTGCCTTTAAACCTTGTAAATGTTTTCTTTTATCTAATTTATTCTCTGATCATAAAGTTTTATCTGTGTTTTTAGAGTTAGCAGGGGAACAAAATACCTCAAGAGGCCCATGGAGATTAAATACAACTCTCCTAGAGGATATTGATATTCAAAAGAGGTTTGTGCAGGCCTACCAGTGCTGGCAATCAAAGAGAGACCCCCGCGCCTCGATGCTGGATTGGTGGGAGAGCATTAAACCTAAGATTAAATTATTTTTTATTAAGGCAGGGAAAATGAAAGCAAAAAAGAAAAAGCAGTGGTTTTATGTTTTTAATATGAGATTACAAGTACTCTTTAAACTAAAAGAAGTTGGTATTGATGTGGATGATGATATTGCAAATCTTAAGTCTGAAATAAAAAATGCTCTTAATGAAAAAGGAAAACAAATAATTTTTAACTCCCATGTACAGCACCTGGAGGAAGGAGAGAAATGCTCCCGATTCTTCTTCAAAAAGGTAATGGGGAGGAGGGACGCAATCCTAAATCTTGAAGGTGAAAATGATATTAAGGGTATGTTAGGAAAAGCTTTTAATTTTTATCAACTTCTTTTTAACACTAAAGTTATAGATCCATCCTTTTTAGAGTATGCTATTAATTCCCTTGATTTTAAGTTAGATATTTTAGACCAGGGTATTTTATCTAGGGATCTCACCAGTGAGGAACTTTTACAGATTTTTAAAAGTTTCTCTAGTGGGAAAGCCCCTGGGGAAGACGGTCTACCGATTGAGTTTTATCTGACTTTTTGGGGAATTTTAAAGAACGATATGTTTTTATTGTTTAAAGAAGCTTTTAATACTAATAAATTACCCCCATCTTGGAGGAGAGGTCTGGTATCTTTAATATATAAAAAAGGGGATAGGAGCCAACTTAAAAACTGGCGGCCTATTACGCTTTTAAACCTTGATTATAAAATTTTAGCTAAACTTATTGCAGTCCGTTTAAAACCCTTTATAGCCAAATTAATTCACCCTAACCAGGTATGTGGTGTTCCCGGAAGAACCATAGCTGAGTCCCTCAACATAATTAGGGATACCATATGGTATTCAAAAGAGAGAAGTCAAAACCTTGCTATTTTATCCTTAGACTTTGAAAAAGCTTTTGACAGGGTATCGCATGAATTTCTTTTTATGGTTCTTAAAAAAATGGCGTTTTCAGAGAAAATTTTAACCCGCATTATGCTTTTATATCATTCTTGTTTTAGTCAAATTTCTGTAAATGGGTTTTTAACGAAGGGGGTTCCTCTATTATCAGGGGTGAAACAAGGGTGCCCTCTCTCACCACTGCTCTTTATCTGTGTTATGGAACCACTATTAACCATACTGAGAAAAGATAAAGTAATTAAAGGGGTACCTATTCCCGGGAGTAGGGGTATGCAACTTAAAGCCCTAAGTTACATGGATGATGTTACCATACTATGTCCAGATTCCACATCTCTGAGGAGGGTATTGAGAAACACACAATTTTTCTGTGAAGCCTCAGGTTTTAAATTAAATATAGATAAATGTGACTGTTTTAATGTGGGGGGATGGGACTCCTCTTTGACCCCTGGGATAGTGATACAGAAAAATCACATAAAAATTTTAGGAATTATTTTTAACCAAGCCAATGAGGGGGACCCTAACTGGGACTCTGCAATGGATAAAATAGAAAAAAAGATCTCATTGTGGAATTTAAGGAACCTTAGTATGGAAGGTAAAATTTTAATTATTAAAGCTGTTTTAATTCCCATTATGTTGTATGTTGCAATGGTGTTTCCCCCTTCCAATTTACAAATCAAGAAAGTAACAAGAATTGTTTTTATGTTTTTATGGGGTTCAAAAATGGAAAAGTTAAAAAGAGATCTGATGTACAAATGTAAATCTAATGGAGGTAAAGATGTACCCAATTTTTTTACCTTTTTCCATATAAAGTATTTCTGCTTCTGTTTTAAGGTTTTTAAATCTGATGGCATTTTTAGTTATTTTTTAAAATATGCAGCAGGAATGATTTTTAAAAGGTGGTTTAGCCTACCTTTAAGTTCTCCTGTGCTCCTGTGCCCACCTAAACAGTATGTGATACTTGAGAAAACGGTCAGACTTTTAGGTCTCCAGGAATTGGAGCCTGATATATTGGGGGACCAAAGGAAGGTATCTATTGCTTGCAGACACTCTGAGGACACAATTCCTGTCTCCAATTTTTCACAGGCAAGGTCCAAAACGGTGTGGCGAAATGTGTACGGGAAATATCTTGCAAATGTACACAAGGACCTTGCCTGGGCTATCGTCCACCAGTGCCTCCCTACCCGTGAGTTTCAACATAGGCGGGGGCTGGTGGCGAGAGCCAAATGTCCAAGAGATATATGCGGGAAAAGTGAGTCTGTATTGCATCTCTTTTGGAATTGTCATTTTGCACAGGAGGTTTGGAGAAAGGTAGGCCCACTTTTAAAATGGGCATGTGGCCTGAAAGATTTTAATCACTTTTATGTCTTTTATGGTCTTTTTAAGTGTCCAAATTTTAAACAATTCCGAGTTGCCTGGATTATTATTAATTGTTTTAAAAATGCCATATGGAAAGTTAGAAATATTTTACTCTTCAAACATGATCATATTGATTCAACAGACTGTATAAAAATTGCTTTAAGTGAAATGTATATTTACTATCTCAGAGATAAAAAACTGTATGGAGCAAAAGAAGCGGCTTCTATGTGGTGTGTACAATTATGGAACACAATTAGTGGTAATTAAATAAACCCAAGTACATCTGTAATTATGATTTTCTTAATTGTTACAATGGTTTTATGATGGTAAATTGTGTTTTTACAAAAAACTTGAATTGATTATTATCATGTTTTATCATTTTATTGTAATGTTATAAATGTTCTTTTTTAAAACCTTTGTAAATATACTTTTGAATCAATAAAATTGCGTTGAAACCTTATCTGTTCTTATCAGTTTAATATCTGATACGTCCCCTATCTAGGGACCATATATTAAATGGATTTTTAGAACAGGGAGATGGAAAAAGAGCTTGCTCTGTCCACTCCACGCATTGACCTGGTATTGCAGTATCTCCAGGACCGGTGCACCCCTTCTTTAATGCAGTTTCTAAAATCAGAAAGAATTGAATTCAATGTTTTTTGTTCATTTTGCTTGTTTGTCGGATTTTGGGATGGACTCTTTGGCTTTGCTTTTCTTCTCCTCATTGGATTTTTCATGTTCAAAGTTGCAGAAGCCAGATTACAAGCTCATTTTGGTTCAACTTCAGCAACTGTGCATTGCATTGCCATGTAATGTGATGCAATGCTATCTTTCTAGCTCTCCCTTTTTACTTCCTTTTGGATAAACAGACATATTAGGCAAGCATTTTGGAGCTTTCACCTAAATAACTACAGGTGGTGAGATAAGCTGCACAATATAATTGACCTTTCAGTATATTGTTGCACACACACCATCTATTTAGCAAATGCCCTTGTTATCAACAGCAGCCTTTTAAACTCACCTGAGCTAACAGGTATGTGCGCTGGTTACTCTGCTGCGCTTAAAATTTCTTTTTTGGTTTGCTACAATGCCTTTTCTGAAACGTTGTCTCCTTCTGCTGGAACACTGACTTCTTTCATTTAATGCCTGCAGACTATAAAAGAGAACCCAACCCAAAAAGTTTGGTTGATTAGTCTGTGGCATTCTGTTAAACTGTTGCTTATGGCGGTCTCTGTGAGCTTCTCAGCGACATTCAGCCAGCCAGGTATCCTGCCTGCAGTAGATGGAATGTGGCAATGGAACGCTGGCTGCGCGTGTCATAATAGGCTCTGAGCCTTTATATACCTGTGCACAGCAGCAGCCACCTTCAGTCTGCTGCTGGACAGCCAGCAGCAGCAGCAGCAGGAGAGGTATGTAATCAGGAGCCCTCCTGCTAAGGGTAGACAGCTGCTCGTTCCACCCCACCCCCCGCCTTAATTGGTTCTCCTCCCTTCCAACGGTGTTGAGGCGGGTGGGAACAGCAGGGGGTGAAGGTGCTGTGTTTAAAGAGGTGGAGTTATGCAGATCTAAAACGCGTGGATTGCAGCAGCAGCAAGCCGAAAAGTGCAGGCATGTAAGGGATCTAGAGGTTGACAACATGTCTTCTTAACGGGAGTCCAGGAGCTCATCTCCACAAATGGACTTTTCAGGATCCTTGGGTGGCTCCGTAGTTTGAAACCAATTCTGGTTATCGCTTCTCGGCCTTTTGGCTAAGATCAAGTGTAGTATCTGTTCTTATCAGTTTAATATCTGATACGTCCCCTATCTGGGGACCATATATTAAATGGATTTTTAGAACAGGGAGATGGAAAAAGAGCTTGCTCTGTCCACTCCACGCATTGACCTGGTATTGCAGTATCTCCAGGACCGGTGCACCCCTTCTTTAATGCAGTTTCTAAAATCAGAAAGAATTGAATTCAATGTTTTTTGTTCATTTTGCTTGTTTGTCGGATTTTGGGATGGACTCTTTGGCTTTGCTTTTCTTCTCCTCATTGGATTTTTCATGTTCAAAGTTGCAGAAGCCAGATTACAAGCTCATTTTGGTTCAACTTCAGCAACTGTGCATTGCATTGCCATGTAATGTGATGCAATGCTATCTTTCTAGCTCTCCCTTTTTACTTCCTTTTGGATAAACAGACATATTAGGCAAGCATTTTGGAGCTTTCACCTAAATAACTACAGGTGGTGAGATAAGCTGCACAATATAATTGACCTTTCAGTATATTGTTGCACACACACCATCTATTTAGCAAATGCCCTTGTTATCAACAGCAGCCTTTTAAACTCACCTGAGCTAACAGGTATGTGCGCTGGTTACTCTGCTGCGCTTAAAATTTCTTTTTTGGTTTGCTACAATGCCTTTTCTGAAACGTTGTCTCCTTCTGCTGGAACACTGACTTCTTTCATTTAATGCCTGCAGACTATAAAAGAGAACCCAACCCAAAAAGTTTGGTTGATTAGTCTGTGGCATTCTGTTAAACTGTTGCTTATGGCGGTCTCTGTGAGCTTCTCAGCGACATTCAGCCAGCCAGGTATCCTGCCTGCAGTAGATGGAATGTGGCAATGGAACGCTGGCTGCGCGTGTCATAATAGGCTCTGAGCCTTTATATACCTGTGCACAGCAGCAGCCACCTTCAGTCTGCTGCTGGACAGCCAGCAGCAGCAGCAGCAGGAGAGGTATGTAATCAGGAGCCCTCCTGCTAAGGGTAGACAGCTGCTCGTTCCACCCCACCCCCCGCCTTAATTGGTTCTCCTCCCTTCCAACGGTGTTGAGGCGGGTGGGAACAGCAGGGGGTGAAGGTGCTGTGTTTAAAGAGGTGGAGTTATGCAGATCTAAAACGCGTGGATTGCAGCAGCAGCAAGATGAAAAGTGCAGGCATGTAAGGGATCTAGAGGTTGACAACATGTCTTCTTAACGGGAGTCCAGGAGCTCATCTCCACAAATGGACTTTTCAGGATCCTTGGGTGGCTCCGTAGTTTGAAACCAATTCTGGTTATCGCTTCTCGGCCTTTTGGCTAAGATCAAGTGTAGTATCTGTTCTTATCAGTTTAATATCTGATACGTCCCCTATCTGGGGACCATATATTAAATGGATTTTTAGAACAGGGAGATGGAAAAAGAGCTTGCTCTGTCCACTCCACGCATTGACCTGGTATTGCAGTATCTCCAGGACCGGTGAACCCCTTCTTTAATGCAGTTTCTAAAATCAGAAAGAATTGAATTCAATGTTTTTGTTCATTTTGCTTGTTTGTCGGATTTTGGGATGGACTCTTTGGCTTTGCTTTTCTTCTCCTCATTGGATTTTTCATGTTCAAAGTTGCAGAAGCCAGATTACAAGCTCATTTTGGTTCAACTTCAGCAACTGTGCATTGCATTGCCATGTAATGTGATGCAATGCTATCTTTCTAGCTCTCCCTTTTTACTTCCTTTTGGATAAACAGACATATTAGGCAAGCATTTTGGAGCTTTCACCTAAATAACTACAGGTGGTGAGATAAGCTGCACAATATAATTGACCTTTCAGTATATTGTTGCACACACACCATCTATTTAGCAAATGCCCTTGTTATCAACAGCAGCCTTTTAAACTCACCTGAGCTAACAGGTATGTGCGCTGGTTACTCTGCTGCGCTTAAAATTTCTTTTTTGGTTTGCTACAATGCCTTTTCTGAAACGTTGTCTCCTTCTGCTGGAACACTGACTTCTTTCATTTAATGCCTGCAGACTATAAAAGAGAACCCAACCCAAAAAGTTTGGTTGATTAGTCTGTGGCATTCTGTTAAACTGTTGCTTATGGCGGTCTCTGTGAGCTTCTCAGCGACATTCAGCCAGCCAGGTATCCTGCCTGCAGTAGATGGAATGTGGCAATGGAACGCTGGCTGCGCGTGTCATAATAGGCTCTGAGCCTTTATATACCTGTGCACAGCAGCAGCCATCTTCAGTCTGCTGCTGGACAGCCAGCAGCAGCAGCAGCAGGAGAGGTATGTAATCAGGAGCCCTCCTGCTAAGGGTAGACAGCTGCTCGTTCCACCCCACCCCCCGCCTTAATTGGTTCTCCTCCCTTCCAACGGTGTTGAGGCGGGTGGGAACAGCAGGGGGTGAAGGTGCTGTGTTTAAAGAGGTGGAGTTATGCAGATCTAAAACGCGTGGATTGCAGCAGCAGCAAGCCGAAAAGTGCAGGCATGTAAGGGATCTAGAGGTTGACAACATGTCTTCTTAACGGGAGTCCAGGAGCTCATCTCCACAAATGGACTTTTCAGGATCCTTGGGTGGCTCCGTAGTTTGAAACCAATTCTGGTTATCGCTTCTCGGCCTTTTGGCTAAGATCAAGTGTAGTATCTGTTCTTATCAGTTTAATATCTGATACGTCCCCTATCTGGGGACCATATATTAAATGGATTTTTAGAACAGGGAGATGGAAAAAGAGCTTGCTCTGTCCACTCCACGCATTGACCTGGTATTGCAGTATCTCCAGGACCGGTGCACCCCTTCTTTAATGCAGTTTCTAAAATCAGAAAGAATTGAATTCAATGTTTTTTGTTCATTTTGCTTGTTTGTCGGATTTTGGGATGGACTCTTTGGCTTTGCTTTTCTTCTCCTCATTGGATTTTTCATGTTCAAAGTTGCAGAAGCCAGATTACAAGCTCATTTTGGTTCAACTTCAGCAACTGTGCATTGCATTGCCATGTAATGTGATGCAATGCTATCTTTCTAGCTCTCCCTTTTTACTTCCTTTTGGATAAACAGACATATTAGGCAAGCATTTTGGAGCTTTCACCTAAATAACTACAGGTGGTGAGATAAGCTGCACAATATAATTGACCTTTCAGTATATTGTTGCACACACACCATCTATTTAGCAAATGCCCTTGTTATCAACAGCAGCCTTTTAAACTCACCTGAGCTAACAGGTATGTGCGCTGGTTACTCTGCTGCGCTTAAAATTTCTTTTTTGGTTTGCTACAATGCCTTTTCTGAAACGTTGTCTCCTTCTGCTGGAACACTGACTTCTTTCATTTAATGCCTGCAGACTATAAAAGAGAACCCAACCCAAAAAGTTTGGTTGATTAGTCTGTGGCATTCTGTTAAACTGTTGCTTATGGCGGTCTCTGTGAGCTTCTCAGCGACATTCAGCCAGCCAGGTATCCTGCCTGCAGTAGATGGAATGTGGCAATGGAACGCTGGCTGCGCGTGTCATAATAGGCTCTGAGCCTTTATATACCTGTGCACAGCAGCAGCCACCTTCAGTCTGCTGCTGGACAGCCAGCAGCAGCAGCAGCAGGAGAGGTATGTAATCAGGAGCCCTCCTGCTAAGGGTAGACAGCTGCTCGTTCCACCCCACCCCCCGCCTTAATTGGTTCTCCTCCCTTCCAACGGTGTTGAGGCGGGTGGGAACAGCAGGGGGTGAAGGTGCTGTGTTTAAAGAGGTGGAGTTATGCAGATCTAAAACACGTGGATTGCAGCAGCAGCAAGCCGAAAAGTGCAGGCATGTAAGGGATCTAGAGGTTGACAACATGTCTTCTTAACGGGAGTCCAGGAGCTCATCTCCACAAATGGACTTTTCAGGATCCTTGGGTGGCTCCGTAGTTTGAAACCAATTCTGGTTATCGCTTCTCGGCCTTTTGGCTAAGATCAAGTGTAGTATCTGTTCTTATCAGTTTAATATCTGATACGTCCCCTATCTGGGGACCATATATTAAATGGATTTTTAGAACAGGGAGATGGAAAAAGAGCTTGCTCTGTCCACTCCACGCATTGACCTGGTATTGCAGTATCTCCAGGACCGGTGCACCCCTTCTTTAATGCAGTTTCTAAAATCAGAAAGAATTGAATTCAATGTTTTTTGTTCATTTTGCTTGTTTGTCGGATTTTGGGATGGACTCTTTGGCTTTGCTTTTCTTCTCCTCATTGGATTTTTCATGTTCAAAGTTGCAGAAGCCAGATTAGAAGCTCATTTTGGTTCAACTTCAGCAACTGTGCATTGCATTGCCATGTAATGTGATGCAATGCTATCTTTCTAGCTCTCCCTTTTTACTTCCTTTTGGATAAACAGACATATTAGGCAAGCATTTTGGAGCTTTCACCTAAATAACTACAGGTGGTGAGATAAGCTGCACAATATAATTGACCTTTCAGTATATTGTTGCACACACACCATCTATTTAGCAAATGCCCTTGTTATCAACAGCAGCCTTTTAAACTCACCTGAGCTAACAGGTATGTGCGCTGGTTACTCTGCTGCGCTTAAAATTTCTTTTTTGGTTTGCTACAATGCCTTTTCTGAAACGTTGTCTCCTTCTGCTGGAACACTGACTTCTTTCATTTAATGCCTGCAGACTATAAAAGAGAACCCAACCCAAAAAGTTTGGTTGATTAGTCTGTGGCATTCTGTTAAACGGTTGCTTATGGCGGTCTCTGTGAGCTTCTCAGTGACATTCAGCCAGCCAGGTATCCTGCCTGCAGTAGATGGAATGTGGCAATGGAACGCTGGCTGCGCGTGTCATAATAGGCTCTGAGCCTTTATATACCTGTGCACAGCAGCAGCCACCTTCAGTCTGCTGCTGGACAGCCAGCAGCAGCAGCAGCAGGAGAGGTATGTAATCAGGAGCCCTCCTGCTAAGGGTAGACAGCTGCTCGTTCCACCCCACCCCCCGCCTTAATTGGTTCTCCTCCCTTCCAACGGTGTTGAGGCGGGTGGGAACAGCAGGGGGTGAAGGTGCTGTGTTTAAAGAGGTGGAGTTATGCAGATCTAAAACGCGTGGATTGCAGCAGCAGCAAGCCGAAAAGTGCAGGCATGTAAGGGATCTAGAGGTTGACAACATGTCTTCTTAACGGGAGTCCAGGAGCTCATCTCCACAAATGGACTTTTCAGGATCCTTGGGTGGCTCCGTAGTTTGAAACCAATTCTGGTTATCGCTTCTCGGCCTTTTGGCTTCGATCTTACAGCTTGTCTGTTTGGTTGTTGTCTATCTGGGTGCTTCCGGTACCCTCTCTCTCGGCCAGGGGGGATCGTTCCTCTTCGGAGGGACTTCACCCCCCTGCTGCTATAGGGAGAGAGGCTTAGTCCGGGAGCAACGGGAAGTGATCCCCTAAAAAGGCATATGCCTTTTTTTTCTTTCCGTAGTTGGCGTACTTTTTTTGGAAGAGATGCCGGCTGTGCTGTCATATGCATCGGGTGAACCCCGGATGAGAAATACAGTGCGAATTGACGTTTTGGAGAAGTTTCGCTGTGAGAAAAACATCCAGTATGTTTGCAACATCATCCTTCTTGGACTTCTGGGATTTAGTAGAGAGGACATCTTCTGCTTCCAGGACAACGAATCGAAAGGTACCTACACCATCACTTTTAGGAGTCAAGGGTGCTGCCAACAACTGGTCCAGAAAGTGAACGAAAATAGCCACATGGACGAAATGGAAGGTTTGATTTTTTCCTTATTATTTGTTTATGAAGAAGTCCAGATTGTGGTTCACTTCCCTAACCCTTTTGTGGAAGTGCTGGATATTTTGACTTTCTTGCGTCGCTATTGCGATGACGTGTCCTTTTTAGGAAAAATTAAAAATGCAGTTAATTTTTGGTGTGGGAAGCGGAGGTTCCTGGCACGATTAAAGAAGGATCCAACGGGAGTCGGAGGAACACAGCACCCTCCCTCCACCTTCACAATCGGGAAGAGCCGAGGATACCTCTTCTATCAAGGTATGCCCTTGTATTGTAGGAATTGTGGCACAATGGGGCATACCCAAGACGCTTGCCAGGAGAGGAGGGCTGCCCGTTGTAATAATTGCAGCCAGTATGGACACTTGACGAAAGACTGTCCTCACAAGAAACAGTGTAATCTGTGCGGGGAGGATGGACATGTATTCCGGAGTTGCCCCCAGAGAACCAAGGTACGGACATATGCAGAGGCAACTGGGGGTCCCTGGCGAAGACAATCTCTAGCTCGCCCCTCAGTGTCCGTCGGGGAGGATCCCCTTGACAGGACTGAGCTAAGCTCTACTGGCCCCTCTGTAGTGGAGGTGGCAAAGAAGAAGCCCCCGCAAAAAGGGGACTATGGGCGGTCCGTCCAGGGACCGGAGCAGGGATGCTCTTCTGTTCGGGAGGGTGTCTCTGTGTCGATGGCCCCTGAAGATGTGTGTGTTTCTGGTGTGCTGGAGCAGGGTGCCCCCAGTATGTTGGCACTGGTGGGCCCTGCTGCGAAGGCCCCAGATGCTATTCAAGTGTCGAGCCAGCAGGACGCAGTGTGTTTTTCCCTAGGTGACGACCTCGAGAAGAGAGACCATGAGGCAGTAGTGGGAGAAGATTGCACTAGTGACCTACCTGAACCCAGCGGGAAAAAGATGCGTGCGGATGTCTGTCCGGATTCACCGGATGTTTCCTTGGGTGTCGGTGATTTGTGGCTGCAGGGAGCAGGAGCTGGATACCCGGTCACTGCCTCGGATCCAATGAACATTTCCTTTTCCCCGGAGTCAGGGATCTTGGAGGCACTGTTGGATCATAGTCCTGAACAGGTCAAGATGATTCTGGATGACTCCCTCCCACCTTGACTTTAATGCCATCCATAAAATGCCTCTCACTGAATGTGAGATCTTTAAAGAGCCCTGTTCGCAGGGCTGCTCTTTTTCAATATTTAGAGACTTTAGACTTTGATGTGTGTTTATTGCAGGAATGTGGACTACAACACTCAATTAATTATGACGAGCTTAAAAAGGATTGGAAGTCGGGACCGTCAGTGTGGTCCGGCTCAAATGTGAATAGGTCTGCTGGAGTGGGTTTGCTCTGTCGTGGTAATAACATCGTGTTTTCCTCTGTTACAGAGATTACACCAGGCAGGGCAATGTTAGTACATTTGCATATTAATAATTTTAGTTTTCGCATAATTAATGTGTATGCTCCTCCCGACAAGCAAGAGCGCATCCAATTGTTTGAAATTTTGCCTGTATTTTGTGTTGGGTCTTCTCCCCTCCTGATAGGTGGGGATTTCAACTGCCTTAGTGTCGGCGAACAACGAGTAGGAGGGGACCCTCTCCGTAAGTTGGATAAGTCATGTTTTCTGCTAAAAAATTTTCAAACTGATTTTAAGCTATGCGATGCCTGGAGGTCTCTTTCACCGACGGACCCTGGATTTACATGGTCCGGTCGGGGAGTGGCCTCTAGGATCGATTTTATGTTTTTATCTGTGGATTTTAAGCCGGTGATGTTTGATCTAATGTCTAATTTATTTTCCGATCACAAAATGTTAAAATTACAGTTAGAATACCAAGGAGAGCAGAGAATAAACAAAGGACTGTGGCGTTTGGGGACACATCTGCTGGAGGATCCTCAGATAAGGTCAGATTTTTGTACAGCCTACCAGGAATGGAGACAACATAGGCCTCCTTATATAAAAATGTTGTCTTGGTGGGAAAAGATTAAAAATAAAATTAGGCTTTTTTTATCACGGCAGGGAGGAAGAAATCAAGACAGAAAAAACAATTTTTCTCAAATCTAAATACTAGGCTGCAGACACTTTATAAATTTAAAGAGATTGGGTTGGAGGTGGAGGAAGACATTGTCAGCCTAAAAGCAGAAATACATACACTTTTGGAGCAGAAGGGGAGAGAGGTTATTTTTAATTCAAAGGTAAAGCAGTTAGAAGAAGATGAAAAATGTACACGCTTCTTTTTTAAAAAAGCAATGGAGAGGAAAGATGCGATTACTTGTTTAGGTGAAGAATCCACTATACAGGGCATGAAGAACGTGGCTTTTGATTTTTACCGACTCCTTTTTAGTGAGAAAAGTGTGGATGATTCCTTTTTACAAGATGCTCTTAATGTCCTAGATTTTAAGTTGAATCAGTCAGATCAGGAGTTTTTAATACGGGATTTTAGCTTAGAGGAACTTTTTAACATTTTTAAAAGTTTTTCAAAGGGCAAAGCTCCGGGAGCAGACGGTCTCCCCGTCGAATTTTATCTGACTTTCTGGGATATTTTAAAGGATGATCTTTTAGCACTTTTTAAGGAGGTTTTTAAGTGTAAACGGTTGCCCAAGGGATGGAGGAGGGGAATAGTGTCCTTGATCTTTAAAAAGAAAGGGGCTCGTGAGGACCTTGCAAATTGGAGGCCTATCACCCTCCTCAACATGGATTATAAAGTATTAGCCAAATTTATTGCATGCCGGCTTAAAATGATAATTGATAAGTTGATACAACCAGAACAAGTTTGTGGTGTACCGGGAAGGAGTATTGCGGAGGTGTTAAATGTCATAAGAGATGCAATATGGTATACTAGGGATCGTGGTCAGAATTTAGCCCTGTTGGCGCTGGACTTTGAGAAGGCGTTCGACAGGGTATCGCACAAGTATCTTTTTAGTGTTTTAAAGAAGATGGCGATCCCGGATTTTATCATGTCTCTAATTAAGATTTTGTATAAAGATTCATATTGTCAAATCTCTGTTAATGGCTTCTTAACAGGTGAAATACCGCTGGAATCCGGAGTGAAGCAGGGCTGCCCTTTGTCCCCGATCCTGTTTATTTGTGCTATGGAGCCTTTATTATGCCAAATTAGGAAAGATAAAGTGATCCGTGGGGTCCCTGTTCCGGGTGGAGGGGGGGCCCAAATTAAAGTCTTCGGGTATATGGACGATGTTACTGCCATCTGCACGGATCCTGCTTCCCTCCGGAGGGTGGTGAGGTGTACCAGTTTTTTTAGTCAGGCTTCAGGTTTTAAGTTGAATTTTAATAAAACTGAGTGTTTGACTATTGGTTCCTGGGATACAGTGGACCTACCAGCAGTCAAAATGAAGTGTGATAAAGTTAAAATTTTGGGCATTACTTTTAATAAAGAAAATGACGGGGTTGTGAGTTGGGGGGAGGTCCAGGAGAAAATGGTGAAGAAACTATCCTTTTGGAATTTGCGTAGTTTGTCAATCGAAGGGAAAGTTCTAATTATTAAGTCTGTATTATTGCCAATGATGTTATATGTTGCAATTGTGTACCCTCCCTCCGACTTAATGCTCAAAAAGCTGACTCGCTGCATGTTTATATTTATTTGGGGCTCGAAGATGGAAAAAGTAAAACGCACAGAAATGTATAAAAGGCATCAAAATGGTGGAAAGGATGTCCCGGATTTGAGCATGTTTTTGTATATAAATTTCTTCTGTTTCTGTTTTAAGCTTCTTAATTCTAACAGTGTTTTTAGTCTGTTTTTAAAATATACTTGTGGTTATGTTTTTAAGAGATGGCTACGGCCATCCTTATCTTCGCCTGTTTTATTATGTCCCCCAAAGCATCTTATCATCTTAGAGAAAGTATGTAGAAATTATAAATTAAGAGACTTGGATACTGATATTCTTCAAGACCGAAGGAAATTGATAACTCATCTGAGAAGGGAAGAAAGAGTATCTGAAGTAATCAACTTTTCCTGGAGCAGATCCAAGCGAGTCTGGAGGAATGTGTTTGGAAAGTTTCTCGCAAATATTCATAAAGACCTTGCCTGGATGTCCGTCCACCAGTGCCTCCCAACTAGAGACTTTCAGCACAGGAGAGGCCTGGCGGCGCGGGCAAAATGTCCTAGAGACTCGTGTGGAAGTGATGAGACGGTTTTACATCTGTTTTGGAACTGTTTTTATGCGCAAGAACTTTGGCGGAGACTGGGGGTGCTTTTGAAATGGGTTTGTGGTCTGAAAGACTTTTGTCACGAATATGTTTTATACGGACTTTTTAATTGCCCAACTTTACATCAAACCAAAATATGCTGGTGTATAATAAATTGTGCAAAAAGTGCTATGTGGAAAGTGAGGAATATTTTGTTGTTCAAACGTGACTGTATTTCCATCAATGATTGTATTAGAATGGTTTTTAGCGAAATGTATATTTATTATTTGAAAGATGTCAAAGATGTGGGTAAACACGAAGCGAATAGAAGATGGTGTTTTTACATGTGGAATACTATTTTGTACTAATAATGTCTGTGGAAAGAGCTCTATTAACGCTGTAAATAAGAATAATGTGTTTTTGTACTTTTTTATATCTGAATAAATTTATGTTGAAACCTTATCTGTTCTTATCAGTTTAATATCTGATACGTCCCCTATCTGGGGACCATATATTAAATGGATTTTTAGAACAGGGAGATGGAAAAAGAGCTTGCTCTGTCCACTCCACGCATTGACCTGGTATTGCAGTATCTCCAGGACCGGTGCACCCCTTCTTTAATGCAGTTTCTAAAATCAGAAAGAATTGAATTCAATGTTTTTTGTTCATTTTGCTTGTTTGTCGGATTTTGGGATGGACTCTTTGGCTTTGCTTTTCTTCTCCTCATTGGATTTTTCATGTTCAAAGTTGCAGAAGCCAGATTACAAGCTCATTTTGGTTCAACTTCAGCAACTGTGCATTGCATTGCCATGTAATGTGATGCAATGCTATCTTTCTAGCTCTCCCTTTTTACTTCCTTTTGGATAAACAGACATATTAGGCAAGCATTTTGGAGCTTTCACCTAAATAACTACAGGTGGTGAGATAAGCTGCACAATATAATTGACCTTTCAGTATATTGTTGCACACACACCATCTATTTAGCAAATGCCCTTGTTATCAACAGCAGCCTTTTAAACTCACCTGAGCTAACAGGTATGTGCGCTGGTTACTCTGCTGCGCTTAAAATTTCTTTTTTGGTTTGCTACAATGCCTTTTCTGAAACGTTGTCTCCTTCTGCTGGAACACTGACTTCTTTCATTTAATGCCTGCAGACTATAAAAGAGAACCCAACCCAAAAAGTTTGGTTGATTAGTCTGTGGCATTCTGTTAAACGGTTGCTTATGGCGGTCTCTGTGAGCTTCTCAGTGACATTCAGCCAGCCAGGTATCCTGCCTGCAGTAGATGGAATGTGGCAATGGAACGCTGGCTGCGCGTGTCATAATAGGCTCTGAGCCTTTATATACCTGTGCACAGCAGCAGCCACCTTCAGTCTGCTGCTGGACAGCCAGCAGCAGCAGCAGCAGGAGAGGTATGTAATCAGGAGCCCTCCTGCTAAGGGTAGACAGCTGCTCGTTCCACCCCACCCCCCGCCTTAATTGGTTCTCCTCCCTTCCAACGGTGTTGAGGCGGGTGGGAACAGCAGGGGGTGAAGGTGCTGTGTTTAAAGAGGTGGAGTTATGCAGATCTAAAACGCGTGGATTGCAGCAGCAGCAAGCCGAAAAGTGCAGGCATGTAAGGGATCTAGAGGTTGACAACATGTCTTCTTAACGGGAGTCCAGGAGCTCATCTCCACAAATGGACTTTTCAGGATCCTTGGGTGGCTCCGTAGTTTGAAACCAATTCTGGTCATCGCTTCTCGGCCTTTTGGCTAAGATCAAGTGTAGTATCTGTTCTTATCAGTTTAATATCTGATACGTCCCCTATCTGGGGACCATATATTAAATGGATTTTTAGAACAGGGAGATGGAAAAAGAGCTTGCTCTGTCCACTCCACGCATTGACCTGGTATTGCAGTATCTCCAGGACCGGTGCACCCCTTCTTTAATGCAGTTTCTAAAATCAGAAAGAATTGAATTCAATGTTTTTTGTTCATTTTGCTTGTTTGTCGGATTTTGGGATGGACTCTTTGGCTTTGCTTTTCTTCTCCTCATTGGATTTTTCATGTTCAAAGTTGCAGAAGCCAGATTACAAGCTCATTTTGGTTCAACTTCAGCAACTGTGCATTGCATTGCCATGTAATGTGATGCAATGCTATCTTTCTAGCTTTCCCTTTTTACTTCCTTTTGGATAAACAGACATATTAGGCAAGCATTTTGGAGCTTTCACCTAAATAACTACAGGTGGTGAGATAAGCTGCACAATATAATTGACCTTTCAGTATATTGTTGCACACACACCATCTATTTAGCAAATGCCCTTGTTATCAACAGCAGCCTTTTAAACTCACCTGAGCTAACAGGTATGTGCGCTGGTTACTCTGCTGCGCTTAAAATTTCTTTTTTGGTTTGCTACAATGCCTTTTCTGAAACGTTGTCTCCTTCTGCTGGAACACTGACTTCTTTCATTTAATGCCTGCAGACTATAAAAGAGAACCCAACCCAAAAAGTTTGGTTGATTAGTCTGTGGCATTCTGTTAAACTGTTGCTTATGGCGGTCTCTGTGAGCTTCTCAGCGACATTCAGCCAGCCAGGTATCCTGCCTGCAGTAGATGGAATGTGGCAATGGAACGCTGGCTGCGCGTGTCATAATAGGCTCTGAGCCTTTATATACCTGTGCACAGCAGCAGCCACCTTCAGTCTGCTGCTGGACAGCCAGCAGCAGCAGCAGCAGGAGAGGTATGTAATCAGGAGCCCTCCTGCTAAGGGTAGACAGCTGCTCGTTCCACCCCACCCCCCGCCTTAATTGGTTCTCCTCCCTTCCAACGGTGTTGAGGCGGGTGGGAACAGCAGGGGGTGAAGGTGCTGTGTTTAAAGAGGTGGAGTTATGCAGATCTAAAACGCGTGGATTGCAGCAGCAGCAAGCCGAAAAGTGCAGGCATGTAAGGGATCTAGAGGTTGACAACATGTCTTCTTAACGGGAGTCCAGGAGCTCATCTCCACAAATGGACTTTTCAGGATCCTTGGGTGGCTCCGTAGTTTGAAACCAATTCTGGTTATCGCTTCTCGGCCTTTTGGCTAAGATCAAGTGTAGTATCTGTTCTTATCAGTTTAATATCTGATACGTCCCCTATCTGGGGACCATATATTAAATGGATTTTTAGAACAGGGAGATGGAAAAAGAGCTTGCTCTGTCCACTCCACGCATTGACCTGGTATTGCAGTATCTCCAGGACCGGTGCACCCCTTCTTTAATGCAGTTTCTAAAATCAGAAAGAATTGAATTCAATGTTTTTTGTTCATTTTGCTTGTTTGTCGGATTTTGGGATGGACTCTTTGGCTTTGCTTTTCTTCTCCTCATTGGATTTTTCATGTTCAAAGTTGCAGAAGCCAGATTACAAGCTCATTTTGGTTCAACTTCAGCAACTGTGCATTGCATTGCCATGTAATGTGATGCAATGCTATCTTTCTAGCTCTCCCTTTTTACTTCCTTTTGGATAAACAGACATATTAGGCAAGCATTTTGGAGCTTTCACCTAAATAACTACAGGTGGTGAGATAAGCTGCACAATATAATTGACCTTTCAGTATATTGTTGCACACACACCATCTATTTAGCAAATGCCCTTGTTATCAACAGCAGCCTTTTAAACTCACCTGAGCTAACAGGTATGTGCGCTGGTTACTCTGCTGCGCTTAAAATTTCTTTTTTGGTTTGCTACAATGCCTTTTCTGAAACGTTGTCTCCTTCTGCTGGAACACTGACTTCTTTCATTTAATGCCTGCAGACTATAAAAGAGAACCCAACCCAAAAAGTTTGGTTGATTAGTCTGTGGCATTCTGTTAAACTGTTGCTTATGGCGGTCTCTGTGAGCTTCTCAGCGACATTCAGCCAGCCAGGTATCCTGCCTGCAGTAGATGGAATGTGGCAATGGAACGCTGGCTGCGCGTGTCATAATAGGCTCTGAGCCTTTATATACCTGTGCACAGCAGCAGCCACCTTCAGTCTGCTGCTGGACAGCCAGCAGCAGCAGCAGCAGGAGAGGTATGTAATCAGGAGCCCTCCTGCTAAGGGTAGACAGCTGCTCGTTCCACCCCACCCCCCGCCTTAATTGGTTCTCCTCCCTTCCAACGGTGTTGAGGCGGGTGGGAACAGCAGGGGGTGAAGGTGCTGTGTTTAAAGAGGTGGAGTTATGCAGATCTAAAACGCGTGGATTGCAGCAGCAGCAAGCCGAAAAGTGCAGGCATGTAAGGGATCTAGAGGTTGACAACATGTCTTCTTAACGGGAGTCCAGGAGCTCATCTCCACAAATGGACTTTTCAGGATCCTTGGGTGGCTCCGTAGTTTGAAACCAATTCTGGTTATCGCTTCTCGGCCTTTTGGCTAAGATCAAGTGTAGTATCTGTTCTTATCAGTTTAATATCTGATACGTCCCCTATCTGGGGACCATATATTAAATGGATTTTTAGAACAGGGAGATGGAAAAAGAGCTTGCTCTGTCCACTCCACGCATTGACCTGGTATTGCAGTATCTCCAGGACCGGTGCACCCCTTCTTTAATGCAGTTTCTAAAATCAGAAAGAATTGAATTCAATGTTTTTTGTTCATTTTGCTTGTTTGTCGGATTTTGGGATGGACTCTTTGGCTTTGCTTTTCTTCTCCTCATTGGATTTTTCATGTTCAAAGTTGCAGAAGCCAGATTACAAGCTCATTTTGGTTCAACTTCAGCAACTGTGCATTGCATTGCCATGTAATGTGATGCAATGCTATCTTTCTAGCTCTCCCTTTTTACTTCCTTTTGGATAAACAGACATATTAGGCAAGCATTTTGGAGCTTTCACCTAAATAACTACAGGTGGTGAGATAAGCTGCACAATATAATTGACCTTTCAGTATATTGTTGCACACACACCATCTATTTAGCAAATGCCCTTGTTATCAACAGCAGCCTTTTAAACTCACCTGAGCTAACAGGTATGTGCGCTGGTTACTCTGCTGCGCTTAAAATTTCTTTTTTGGTTTGCTACAATGCCTTTTCTGAAACGTTGTCTCCTTCTGCTGGAACACTGACTTCTTTCATTTAATGCCTGCAGACTATAAAAGAGAACCCAACCCAAAAAGTTTGGTTGATTAGTCTGTGGCATTCTGTTAAACTGTTGCTTATGGCGGTCTCTGTGAGCTTCTCAGCGACATTCAGCCAGCCAGGTATCCTGCCTGCAGTAGATGGAATGTGGCAATGGAACGCTGGCTGCGCGTGTCATAATAGGCTCTGAGCCTTTATATACCTGTGCACAGCAGCAGCCACCTTCAGTCTGCTGCTGGACAGCCAGCAGCAGCAGCAGCAGGAGAGGTATGTAATCAGGAGCCCTCCTGCTAAGGGTAGACAGCTGCTCGTTCCACCACACCCCCCGCCTTAATTGGTTCTCCTCCCTTCCAACGGTGTTGAGGCGGGTGGGAACAGCAGGGGGTGAAGGTGCTGTGTTTAAAGAGGTGGAGTTATGCAGATCTAAAACGCGTGGATTGCAGCAGCAGCAAGCCGAAAAGTGCAGGCATGTAAGGGATCTAGAGGTTGACAACATGTCTTCTTAACGGGAGTCCAGGAGCTCATCTCCACAAATGGACTTTTCAGGATCCTTGGGTGGCTCCGTAGTTTGAAACCAATTCTGGTTATCGCTTCTCGGCCTTTTGGCTAAGATCAAGTGTAGTATCTGTTCTTATCAGTTTAATATCTGATACGTCCCCTATCTGGGGACCATATATTAAATGGATTTTTAGAACAGGGAGATGGAAAAAGAGCTTGCTCTGTCCACTCCACGCATTGACCTGGTATTGCAGTATCTCCAGGACCGGTGCACCCCTTCTTTAATGCAGTTTCTAAAATCAGAAAGAATTGAATTCAATGTTTTTTGTTCATTTTGCTTGTTTGTCGGATTTTGGGATGGACTCTTTGGCTTTGCTTTTCTTCTCCTCATTGGATTTTTCATGTTCAAAGTTGCAGAAGCCAGATTACAAGCTCATTTTGGTTCAACTTCAGCAACTGTGCATTGCATTGCCATGTAATGTGATGCAATGCTATCTTTCTAGCTCTCCCTTTTTACTTCCTTTTGGATAAACAGACATATTAGGCAAGCATTTTGGAGCTTTCACCTAAATAACTACAGGTGGTGAGATAAGCTGCACAATATAATTGACCTTTCAGTATATTGTTGCACACACACCATCTATTTAGCAAATGCCCTTGTTATCAACAGCAGCCTTTTAAACTCACCTGAGCTAACAGGTATGTGCGCTGGTTACTCTGCTGCGCTTAAAATTTATTTTTTGGTTTGCTACAATGCCTTTTCTGAAACGTTGTCTCCTTCTGCTGGAACACTGACTTCTTTCATTTAATGCCTGCAGACTATAAAAGAGAACCCAACCCAAAAAGTTTGGTTGATTAGTCTGTGGCATTCTGTTAAACTGTTGCTTATGGCGGTCTCTGTGAGCTTCTCAGCGACATTCAGCCAGCCAGGTATCCTGCCTGCAGTAGATGGAATGTGGCAATGGAACGCTGGCTGCGCGTGTCATAATAGGCTCTGAGCCTTTATATACCTGTGCACAGCAGCAGCCACCTTCAGTCTGCTGCTGGACAGCCAGCAGCAGCAGCAGCAGGAGAGGTATGTAATCAGGAGCCCTCCTGCTAAGGGTAGACAGCTGCTCGTTCCACCCCACCCCCCGCCTTAATTGGTTCTCCTCCCTTCCAACGGTGTTGAGGCGGGTGGGAACAGCAGGGGGTGAAGGTGCTGTGTTTAAAGAGGTGGAGTTATGCAGATCTAAAACGCGTGGATTGCAGCAGCAGCAAGCCGAAAAGTGCAGGCATGTAAGGGTTCTAGAGGTTGACAACATGTCTTCTTAACGGGAGTCCAGGAGCTCATCTCCACAAATGGTCTTTTCAGGATCCTTGGGTGCCTCCGTAGTTTGAAACCAATTCTGGTTATCGCTTCTCGGCCTTTTGGCTAAGATCAAGTGTAGTATCTGTTCTTATCAGTTTAATATCTGATACGTCCCCTATCTGGGGACCATATATTAAATGGATTTTTAGAACAGGGAGATGGAAAAAGAGCTTGCTCTGTCCACTCCACGCATTGACCTGGTATTGCAGTATCTCCAGGACCGGTGCACCCCTTCTTTAATGCAGTTTCTAAAATCAGAAAGAATTGAATTCAATGTTTTTTGTTCATTTTGCTTGTTTGTCGGATTTTGGGATGGACTCTTTGGCTTTGCTTTTCTTCTCCTCATTGGATTTTTCATGTTCAAAGTTGCAGAAGCCAGATTACAAGCTCATTTTGGTTCAACTTCAGCAACTGTGCATTGCATTGCCATGTAATGTGATGCAATGCTATCTTTCTAGCTCTCCCTTTTTACTTCCTTTTGGATAAACAGACATATTAGGCAAGCATTTTGGAGCTTTCACCTAAATAACTACAGGTGGTGAGATAAGCTGCACAATATAATTGACCTTTCAGTATATTGTTGCACACACACCATCTATTTAGCAAATGCCCTTGTTATCAACAGCAGCCTTTTAAACTCACCTGAGCTAACAGGTATGTGCGCTGGTTACTCTGCTGCGCTTAAAATTTCTTTTTTGGTTTGCTACAATGCCTTTTCTGAAACGTTGTCTCCTTCTGCTGGAACACTGACTTCTTTCATTTAATGCCTGCAGACTATAAAAGAGAACCCAACCCAAAAAGTTTGGTTGATTAGTCTGTGGCATTCTGTTAAACTGTTGCTTATGGCGGTCTCTGTGAGCTTCTCAGCGACATTCAGCCAGCCAGGTATCCTGCCTGCAGTAGATGGAATGTGGCAATGGAACGCTGGCTGCGCGTGTCATTATAGGCTCTGAGCCTTTATATACCTGTGCACAGCAGCAGCCACCTTCAGTCTGCTGCTGGACAGCCAGCAGCAGCAGCAGCAGGAGAGGTATGTAATCAGGAGCCCTCCTGCTAAGGGTAGACAGCTGCTCGTTCCACCACACCCCCCGCCTTAATTGGTTCTCCTCCCTTCCAACGGTGTTGAGGCGGGTGGGAACAGCAGGGGGTGAAGGTGCTGTGTTTAAAGAGGTGGAGTTATGCAGATCTAAAACGCGTGGATTGCAGCAGCAGCAAGCCGAAAAGTGCAGGCATGTAAGGGATCTAGAGGTTGACAACATGTCTTCTTAACGGGAGTCCAGGAGCTCATCTCCACAAATGGACTTTTCAGGATCCTTGGGTGGCTCCGTAGTTTGAAACCAATTCTGGTTATCGCTTCTCGGCCTTTTGGCTAAGATCAAGTGTAGTATCTGTTCTTATCAGTTTAATATCTGATACGTCCCCTATCTGGGGACCATATATTAAATGGATTTTTAGAACAGGGAGATGGAAAAAGAGCTTGCTCTGTCCACTCCACGCATTGACCTGGTATTGCAGTATCTCCAGGACCGGTGCACCCCTTCTTTAATGCAGTTTCTAAAATCAGAAAGAATTGAATTCAATGTTTTTTGTTCATTTTGCTTGTTTGTCGGATTTTGGGATGGACTCTTTGGCTTTGCTTTTCTTCTCCTCATTGGATTTTTCATGTTCAAAGTTGCAGAAGCCAGATTACAAGCTCATTTTGGTTCAACTTCAGCAACTGTGCATTGCATTGCCATGTAATGTGATGCAATGCTATCTTTCTAGCTCTCCCTTTTTACTTCCTTTTGGATAAACAGACATATTAGGCAAGCATTTTGGAGCTTTCACCTAAATAACTACAGGTGGTGAGATAAGCTGCACAATATAATTGACCTTTCAGTATATTGTTGCACACACACCATCTATTTAGCAAATGCCCTTGTTATCAACAGCAGCCTTTTAAACTCACCTGAGCTAACAGGTATGTGCGCTGGTTACTCTGCTGCGCTTAAAATTTATTTTTTGGTTTGCTACAATGCCTTTTCTGAAACGTTGTCTCCTTCTGCTGGAACACTGACTTCTTTCATTTAATGCCTGCAGACTATAAAAGAGAACCCAACCCAAAAAGTTTGGTTGATTAGTCTGTGGCATTCTGTTAAACTGTTGCTTATGGCGGTCTCTGTGAGCTTCTCAGCGACATTCAGCCAGCCAGGTATCCTGCCTGCAGTAGATGGAATGTGGCAATGGAACGCTGGCTGCGCGTGTCATAATAGGCTCTGAGCCTTTATATACCTGTGCACAGCAGCAGCCACCTTCAGTCTGCTGCTGGACAGCCAGCAGCAGCAGCAGCAGGAGAGGTATGTAATCAGGAGCCCTCCTGCTAAGGGTAGACAGCTGCTCGTTCCACCCCACCCCCCGCCTTAATTGGTTCTCCTCCCTTCCAACGGTGTTGAGGCGGGTGGGAACAGCAGGGGGTGAAGGTGCTGTGTTTAAAGAGGTGGAGTTATGCAGATCTAAAACGCGTGGATTGCAGCAGCAGCAAGCCGAAAAGTGCAGGCATGTAAGGGTTCTAGAGGTTGACAACATGTCTTCTTAACGGGAGTCCAGGAGCTCATCTCCACAAATGGTCTTTTCAGGATCCTTGGGTGGCTCCGTAGTTTGAAACCAATTCTGGTTATCGCTTCTCGGCCTTTTGGCTAAGATCAAGTGTAGTATCTGTTCTTATCAGTTTAATATCTGATACGTCCCCTATCTGGGGACCATATATTAAATGGATTTTTAGAACAGGGAGATGGAAAAAGAGCTTGCTCTGTCCACTCCACGCATTGACCTGGTATTGCAGTATCTCCAGGACCGGTGCACCCCTTCTTTAATGCAGTTTCTAAAATCAGAAAGAATTGAATTCAATGTTTTTTGTTCATTTTGCTTGTTTGTCGGATTTTGGGATGGACTCTTTGGCTTTGCTTTTCTTCTCCTCATTGGATTTTTCATGTTCAAAGTTGCAGAAGCCAGATTACAAGCTCATTTTGGTTCAACTTCAGCAACTGTGCATTGCATTGCCATGTAATGTGATGCAATGCTATCTTTCTAGCTCTCCCTTTTTACTTCCTTTTGGATAAACAGACATATTAGGCAAGCATTTTGGAGCTTTCACCTAAATAACTACAGGTGGTGAGATAAGCTGCACAATATAATTGACCTTTCAGTATATTGTTGCACACACACCATCTATTTAGCAAATGCCCTTGTTATCAACAGCAGCCTTTTAAACTCACCTGAGCTAACAGGTATGTGCGCTGGTTACTCTGCTGCGCTTAAAATTTATTTTTTGGTTTGCTACAATGCCTTTTCTGAAACGTTGTCTCCTTCTGCTGGAACACTGACTTCTTTCATTTAATGCCTGCAGACTATAAAAGAGAACCCAACCCAAAAAGTTTGGTTGATTAGTCTGTGGCATTCTGTTAAACTGTTGCTTATGGCGGTCTCTGTGAGCTTCTCAGCGACATTCAGCCAGCCAGGTATCCTGCCTGCAGTAGATGGAATGTGGCAATGGAACGCTGGCTGCGCGTGTCATAATAGGCTCTGAGCCTTTATATACCTGTGCACAGCAGCAGCCACCTTCAGTCTGCTGCTGGACAGCCAGCAGCAGCAGCAGCAGGAGAGGTATGTAATCAGGAGCCCTCCTGCTAAGGGTAGACAGCTGCTCGTTCCACCCCACCCCCCGCCTTAATTGGTTCTCCTCCCTTCCAACGGTGTTGAGGCGGGTGGGAACAGCAGGGGGTGAAGGTGCTGTGTTTAAAGAGGTGGAGTTATGCAGATCTAAAACGCGTGGATTGCAGCAGCAGCAAGCCGAAAAGTGCAGGCATGTAAGGGTTCTAGAGGTTGACAACATGTCTTCTTAACGGGAGTCCAGGAGCTCATCTCCACAAATGGTCTTTTCAGGATCCTTGGGTGGCTCCGTAGTTTGAAACCAATTCTGGTTATCGCTTCTCGGCCTTTTGGCTAAGATCAAGTGTAGTATCTGTTCTTATCAGTTTAATATCTGATACGTCCCCTATCTGGGGACCATATATTAAATGGATTTTTAGAACAGGGAGATGGAAAAAGAGCTTGCTCTGTCCACTCCACGCATTGACCTGGTATTGCAGTATCTCCAGGACCGGTGCACCCCTTCTTTAATGCAGTTTCTAAAATCAGAAAGAATTGAATTCAATGTTTTTTGTTCATTTTGCTTGTTTGTCGGATTTTGGGATGGACTCTTTGGCTTTGCTTTTCTTCTCCTCATTGGATTTTTCATGTTCAAAGTTGCAGAAGCCAGATTACAAGCTCATTTTGGTTCAACTTCAGCAACTGTGCATTGCATTGCCATGTAATGTGATGCAATGCTATCTTTCTAGCTCTCCCTTTTTACTTCCTTTTGGATAAACAGACATATTAGGCAAGCATTTTGGAGCTTTCACCTAAATAACTACAGGTGGTGAGATAAGCTGCACAATATAATTGACCTTTCAGTATATTGTTGCACACACACCATCTATTTAGCAAATGCCCTTGTTATCAACAGCAGCCTTTTAAACTCACCTGAGCTAACAGGTATGTGCGCTGGTTACTCTGCTGCGCTTAAAATTTCTTTTTTTGGTTTGCTACAATGCCTTTTCTGAAACGTTGTCTCCTTCTGCTGGAACACTGACTTCTTTCATTTAATGCCTGCAGACTATAAAAGAGAACCCAACCCAAAAAGTTTGGTTGATTAGTCTGTGGCATTCTGTTAAACTGTTGCTTATGGCGGTCTCTGTGAGCTTCTCAGCGACATTCAGCCAGCCAGGTATCCTGCCTGCAGTAGATGGAATGTGGCAATGGAACGCTGGCTGCGCGTGTCATAATAGGCTCTGAGCCTTTATATACCTGTGCACAGCAGCAGCCACCTTCAGTCTGCTGCTGGACAGCCAGCAGCAGCAGCAGCAGGAGAGGTATGTAATCAGGAGCCCTCCTGCTAAGGGTAGACAGCTGCTCGTTCCACCCCACCCCCCGCCTTAATTGGTTCTCCTCCCTTCCAACGGTGTTGAGGCGGGTGGGAACAGCAGGGGGTGAAGGTGCTGTGTTTAAAGAGGTGGAGTTATGCAGATCTAAAACGCGTGGATTGCAGCAGCAGCAAGCCGAAAAGTGCAGGCATGTAAGGGATCTAGAGGTTGACAACATGTCTTCTTAACGGGAGTCCAGGAGCTCATCTCCACAAATGGACTTTTCAGGATCCTTGGGTGGCTCCGTAGTTTGAAACCAATTCTGGTTATCGCTTCTCGGCCTTTTGGCTAAGATCAAGTGTAGTATCTGTTCTTATCAGTTTAATATCTGATACGTCCCCTATCTGGGGACCATATATTAAATGGATTTTTAGAACAGGGAGATGGAAAAAGAGCTTGCTCTGTCCACTCCACGCATTGACCTGGTATTGCAGTATCTCCAGGACCGGTGCACCCCTTCTTTAATGCAGTTTCTAAAATCAGAAAGAATTGAATTCAATGTTTTTTGTTCATTTTGCTTGTTTGTCGGATTTTGGGATGGACTCTTTGGCTTTGCTTTTCTTCTCCTCATTGGATTTTTCATGTTCAAAGTTGCAGAAGCCAGATTACAAGCTCATTTTGGTTCAACTTCAGCAACTGTGCATTGCATTGCCATGTAATGTGATGCAATGCTATCTTTCTAGCTCTCCCTTTTTACTTCCTTTTGGATAAACAGACATATTAGGCAAGCATTTTGGAGCTTTCACCTAAATAACTACAGGTGGTGAGATAAGCTGCACAATATAATTGACCTTTCAGTATATTGTTGCACACACACCATCTATTTAGCAAATGCCCTTGTTATCAACAGCAGCCTTTTAAACTCACCTGAGCTAACAGGTATGTGCGCTGGTTACTCTGCTGCGCTTAAAATTTCTTTTTTGGTTTGCTACAATGCCTTTTCTGAAACGTTGTCTCCTTCTGCTGGAACACTGACTTCTTTCATTTAATGCCTGCAGACTATAAAAGAGAACCCAACCCAAAAAGTTTGGTTGATTAGTCTGTGGCATTCTGTTAAACTGTTGCTTATGGCGGTCTCTGTGAGCTTCTCAGCGACATTCAGCCAGCCAGGTATCCTGCCTGCAGTAGATGGAATGTGGCAATGGAACGCTGGCTGCGCGTGTCATAATAGGCTCTGAGCCTTTATATACCTGTGCACAGCAGCAGCCACCTTCAGTCTGCTGCTGGACAGCCAGCAGCAGCAGCAGCAGGAGAGGTATGTAATCAGGAGCCCTCCTGCTAAGGGTAGACAGCTGCTCGTTCCACCCCACCCCCCGCCTTAATTGGTTCTCCTCCCTTCCAACGGTGTTGAGGCGGGTGGGAACAGCAGGGGGTGAAGGTGCTGTGTTTAAAGAGGTGGAGTTATGCAGATCTAAAACGCGTGGATTGCAGCAGCAGCAAGCCGAAAAGTGCAGGCATGTAAGGGATCTAGAGGTTGACAACATGTCTTCTTAACGGGAGTCCAGGAGCTCATCTCCACAAATGGACTTTTCAGGATCCTTGGGTGGCTCCGTAGTTTGAAACCAATTCTGGTTATCGCTTCTCGGCCTTTTGGCTAAGATCAAGTGTAGTATCTGTTCTTATCAGTTTAATATCTGATACGTCCCCTATCTGGGGACCATATATTAAATGGATTTTTAGAACAGGGAGATGGAAAAAGAGCTTGCTCTGTCCACTCCACGCATTGACCTGGTATTGCAGTATCTCCAGGACCGGTGCACCCCTTCTTTAATGCAGTTTCTAAAATCAGAAAGAATTGAATTCAATGTTTTTTGTTCATTTTGCTTGTTTGTCGGATTTTGGGATGGACTCTTTGGCTTTGCTTTTCTTCTCCTCATTGGATTTTTCATGTTCAAAGTTGCAGAAGCCAGATTACAAGCTCATTTTGGTTCAACTTCAGCAACTGTGCATTGCATTGCCATGTAATGTGATGCAATGCTATCTTTCTAGCTCTCCCTTTTTACTTCCTTTTGGATAAACAGACATATTAGGCAAGCATTTTGGAGCTTTCACCTAAATAACTACAGGTGGTGAGATAAGCTGCACAATATAATTGACCTTTCAGTATATTGTTGCACACACACCATCTATTTAGCAAATGCCCTTGTTATCAACAGCAGCCTTTTAAACTCACCTGAGCTAACAGGTATGTGCGCTGGTTACTCTGCTGCGCTTAAAATTTCTTTTTTGGTTTGCTACAATGCCTTTTCTGAAACGTTGTCTCCTTCTGCTGGAACACTGACTTCTTTCATTTAATGCCTGCAGACTATAAAAGAGAACCCAACCCAAAAAGTTTGGTTGATTAGTCTGTGGCATTCTGTTAAACTGTTGCTTATGGCGGTCTCTGTGAGCTTCTCAGCGACATTCAGCCAGCCAGGTATCCTGCCTGCAGTAGATGGAATGTGGCAATGGAACGCTGGCTGCGCGTGTCATAATAGGCTCTGAGCCTTTATATACCTGTGCACAGCAGCAGCCACCTTCAGTCTGCTGCTGGACAGCCAGCAGCAGCAGCAGCAGGAGAGGTATGTAATCAGGAGCCCTCCTGCTAAGGGTAGACAGCTGCTCGTTCCACCCCACCCCCCGCCTTAATTGGTTCTCCTCCCTTCCAACGGTGTTGAGGCGGGTGGGAACAGCAGGGGGTGAAGGTGCTGTGTTTAAAGAGGTGGAGTTATGCAGATCTAAAACGCGTGGATTGCAGCAGCAGCAAGCCGAAAAGTGCAGGCATGTAAGGGATCTAGAGGTTGACAACATGTCTTCTTAACGGGAGTCCAGGAGCTCATCTCCACAAATGGACTTTTCAGGATCCTTGGGTGGCTCCGTAGTTTGAAACCAATTCTGGTTATCGCTTCTCGGCCTTTTGGCTAAGATCAAGTGTAGTATCTGTTCTTATCAGTTTAATATCTGATACGTCCCCTATCTGGGGACCATATATTAAATGGATTTTTAGAACAGGGAGATGGAAAAAGAGCTTGCTCTGTCCACTCCACGCATTGACCTGGTATTGCAGTATCTCCAGGACCGGTGCACCCCTTCTTTAATGCAGTTTCTAAAATCAGAAAGAATTGAATTCAATGTTTTTTGTTCATTTTGCTTGTTTGTCGGATTTTGGGATGGACTCTTTGGCTTTGCTTTTCTTCTCCTCATTGGATTTTTCATGTTCAAAGTTGCAGAAGCCAGATTACAAGCTCATTTTGGTTCAACTTCAGCAACTGTGCATTGCATTGCCATGTAATGTGATGCAATGCTATCTTTCTAGCTCTCCCTTTTTACTTCCTTTTGGATAAACAGACATATTAGGCAAGCATTTTGGAGCTTTCACCTAAATAACTACAGGTGGTGAGATAAGCTGCACAATATAATTGACCTTTCAGTATATTGTTGCACACACACCATCTATTTAGCAAATGCCCTTGTTATCAACAGCAGCCTTTTAAACTCACCTGAGCTAACAGGTATGTGCGCTGGTTACTCTGCTGCGCTTAAAATTTCTTTTTTGGTTTGCTACAATGCCTTTTCTGAAACGTTGTCTCCTTCTGCTGGAACACTGACTTCTTTCATTTAATGCCTGCAGACTATAAAAGAGAACCCAACCCAAAAAGTTTGGTTGATTAGTCTGTGGCATTCTGTTAAACTGTTGCTTATGGCGGTCTCTGTGAGCTTCTCAGCGACATTCAGCCAGCCAGGTATCCTGCCTGCAGTAGATGGAATGTGGCAATGGAACGCTGGCTGCGCGTGTCATAATAGGCTCTGAGCCTTTATATACCTGTGCACAGCAGCAGCCACCTTCAGTCTGCTGCTGGACAGCCAGCAGCAGCAGCAGCAGGAGAGGTATGTAATCAGGAGCCCTCCTGCTAAGGGTAGACAGCTGCTCGTTCCACCCCACCCCCCGCCTTAATTGGTTCTCCTCCCTTCCAACGGTGTTGAGGCGGGTGGGAACAGCAGGGGGTGAAGGTGCTGTGTTTAAAGAGGTGGAGTTATGCAGATCTAAAACGCGTGGATTGCAGCAGCAGCAAGCCGAAAAGTGCAGGCATGTAAGGGATCTAGAGGTTGACAACATGTCTTCTTAACGGGAGTCCAGGAGCTCATCTCCACAAATGGACTTTTCAGGATCCTTGGGTGGCTCCGTAGTTTGAAACCAATTCTGGTTATCGCTTCTCGGCCTTTTGGCTAAGATCAAGTGTAGTATCTGTTCTTATCAGTTTAATATCTGATACGTCCCCTATCTGGGGACCATATATTAAATGGATTTTTAGAACAGGGAGATGGAAAAAGAGCTTGCTCTGTCCACTCCACGCATTGACCTGGTATTGCAGTATCTCCAGGACCGGTGCACCCCTTCTTTAATGCAGTTTCTAAAATCAGAAAGAATTGAATTCAATGTTTTTTGTTCATTTTGCTTGTTTGTCGGATTTTGGGATGGACTCTTTGGCTTTGCTTTCTTCTCCTCATTGGATTTTTCATGTTCAAAGTTGCAGAAGCCAGATTACAAGCTCATTTTGGTTCAACTTCAGCAACTGTGCATTGCATTGCCATGTAATGTGATGCAATGCTATCTTTCTAGCTCTCCCTTTTTACTTCCTTTTGGATAAACAGACATATTAGGCAAGCATTTTGGAGCTTTCACCTAAATAACTACAGGTGGTGAGATAAGCTGCACAATATAATTGACCTTTCAGTATATTGTTGCACACACACCATCTATTTAGCAAATGCCCTTGTTATCAACAGCAGCCTTTTAAACTCACCTGAGCTAACAGGTATGTGCGCTGGTTACTCTGCTGCGCTTAAAATTTCTTTTTTGGTTTGCTACAATGCCTTTTCTGAAACGTTGCCTCCTTCTGCTGGAACACTGACTTCTTTCATTTAATGCCTGCAGACTATAAAAGAGAACCCAACCCAAAAAGTTTGGTTGATTAGTCTGTGGCATTCTGTTAAACTGTTGCTTATGGCGGTCTCTGTGAGCTTCTCAGCGACATTCAGCCAGCCAGGTATCCTGCCTGCAGTAGATGGAATGTGGCAATGGAACGCTGGCTGCGCGTGTCATAATAGGCTCTGAGCCTTTATATACCTGTGCACAGCAGCAGCCACCTTCAGTCTGCTGCTGGACAGCCAGCAGCAGCAGCAGCAGGAGAGGTATGTAATCAGGAGCCCTCCTGCTAAGGGTAGACAGCTGCTCGTTCCACCCCACCCCCCGCCTTAATTGGTTCTCCTCCCTTCCAACGGTGTTGAGGCGGGTGGGAACAGCAGGGGGTGAAGGTGCTGTGTTTAAAGAGGTGGAGTTATGCAGATCTAAAACGCGTGGATTGCAGCAGCAGCAAGCCGAAAAGTGCAGGCATGTAAGGGATCTAGAGGTTGACAACATGTCTTCTTAACGGGAGTCCAGGAGCTCATCTCCACAAATGGACTTTTCAGGATCCTTGGGTGGCTCCGTAGTTTGAAACCAATTCTGGTTATCGCTTCTCGGCCTTTTGGCTAAGATCAAGTGTAGTATCTGTTCTTATCAGTTTAATATCTGATACGTCCCCTATCTGGGGACCATATATTAAATGGATTTTTAGAACAGGGAGATGGAAAAAGAGCTTGCTCTGTCCACTCCACGCATTGACCTGGTATTGCAGTATCTCCAGGACCGGTGCACCCCTTCTTTAATGCAGTTTCTAAAATCAGAAAGAATTGAATTCAATGTTTTTTGTTCATTTTGCTTGTTTGTCGGATTTTGGGATGGACTCTTTGGCTTTGCTTTTCTTCTCCTCATTGGATTTTTCATGTTCAAAGTTGCAGAAGCCAGATTACAAGCTCATATTGGTTCAACTTCAGCAACTGTGCATTGCATTGCCATGTAATGTGATGCAATGCTATCTTTCTAGCTCTCCCTTTTTACTTCCTTTTGGATAAACAGACATATGAGGCAAGCATTTTGGAGCTTTCACCTAAATAACTACAGGTGGTGAGATAAGCTGCACAATATAATTGACCTTTCAGTATATTGTTGCACACACACCATCTATTTAGCAAATGCCCTTGTTATCAACAGCAGCCTTTTAAACTCACCTGAGCTAACAGGTATGTGCGCTGGTTACTCTGCTGCGCTTAAAATTTCTTTTTTGGTTTGCTACAATGCCTTTTCTGAAACGTTGTCTCCTTCTGCTGGAACACTGACTTCTTTCATTTAATGCCTGCAGACTATAAAAGAGAACCCAACCCAAAAAGTTTGGTTGATTAGTCTGTGGCATTCTGTTAAACTGTTGCTTATGGCGGTCTCTGTAAGCTTCTCAGCGACATTCAGCCAGCCAGGTATCCTGCCTGCAGTAGATGGAATGTGGCAATGGAACGCTGGCTGCGCGTGTCATAATAGGCTCTGAGCCTTTATATACCTGTGCACAGCAGCAGCCACCTTCAGTCTGCTGCTGGACAGCCAGCAGCAGCAGCAGCAGGAGAGGTATGTAATCAGGAGCCCTCCTGCTAAGGGTAGACAGCTGCTCGTTCCACCTCACCCCCCGCCTTAATTGGTTCTCCTCCCTTCCAACGGTGTTGAGGCGGGTGGGAACAGCAGGGGGTGAAGGTGCTGTGTTTAAAGAGGTGGAGTTATGCAGATCTAAAACGCGTGGATTGCAGCAGCAGCAAGCCGAAAAGTGCAGGCATGTAAGGGATCTAGAGGTTGACAACATGTCTTCTTAACGGGAGTCCAGGAGCTCATCTCCACAAATGGACTTTTCAGGATCCTTGGGTGGCTCCGTAGTTTGAAACCAATTCTGGTTATCGCTTCTCGGCCTTTTGGCTAAGATCAAGTGTAGTATCTGTTCTTATCAGTTTAATATCTGATACGTCCCCTATCTGGGGACCATATATTAAATGGATTTTTAGAACAGGGAGATGGAAAAAGAGCTTGCTCTGTCCACTCCACGCATTGACCTGGTATTGCAGTATCTCCAGGACCGGTGCACCCCTTATTTAATGCAGTTTCTAAAATCAGAAAGAATTGAATTCAAAGTTTTTTGTTCATTTTGCTTGTTTGTCGGATTTTGGGATGGACTCTTTGGCTTTGCTTTTCTTCTCCTCATTGGATTTTTCATGTTCAAAGTTGCAGAAGCCAGATTACAAGCTCATTTTGGTTCAACTTCAGCAACTGTGCATTGCATTGCCATGTAATGTGATACAATGCTATGTTTCTAGCTCTCCCTTTTTACTTCCTTTTGGATAAACAGACATATTAGGCAAGCATTTTGGAGCTTTCACCTAAATAACTACAGGTGGTGAGATAAGCTGCACAATATAATTGACCTTTCAGTATATTGTTGCACACACACCATCTATTTAGCAAATGCCCTTGTTATCAACAGCAGCCTTTTAAACTCACCTGAGCTAACAGGTATGTGCGCTGGTTACTCTGCTGCGCTTAAAATTTCTTTTTTGGTTTGCTACAATGCCTTTTCTGAAACGTTGTCTCCTTCTGCTGGAACACTGACTTCTTTCATTTAATGCCTGCAGACTATAAAAGAGAACCCAACCCAAAAAGTTTGGTTGATTAGTCTGTGGCATTCTGTTAAACTGTTGCTTATGGCGGTCTCTGTGAGCTTCTCAGCGACATTCAGCCAGCCAGGTATCCTGCCTGCAGTAGATGGAATGTGGCAATGGAACGCTGGCTGCGCGTGTCATAATAGGCTCTGAGCCTTTATATACCTGTGCACAGCAGCAGCCACCTTCAGTCTGCTGCTGGACAGCCAGCAGCAGCAGCAGCAGGAGAGGTATGTAATCAGGAGCCCTCCTGCTAAGGGTAGACAGCTGCTCGTTCCACCCCATCCCCCGCCTTAATTGGTTCTCCTCCCTTCCAACGGTGTTGAGGCGGGTGGGAACAGCAGGGGGTGAAGGTGCTGTGTTTAAAGAGGTGGAGTTATGCAGATCTAAAACGCGTGGATTGCAGCAGCAGCAAGCCGAAAAGTGCAGGCATGTAAGGGATCTAGAGGTTGACAACATGTCTTCTTAACGGGAGTCCAGGAGCTCATCTCCACAAATGGACTTTTCAGGATCCTTGGGTGGCTCCGTAGTTTGAAACCAATTCTGGTTATCGCTTCTCGGCCTTTTGGCTAAGATCAAGTGTAGTATCTGTTCTTATCAGTTTAATATCTGATACGTCCCCTATCTGGGGACCATATATTAAATGGATTTTTAGAACAGGGAGATGGAAAAAGAGCTTGCTCTGTCCACTCCACGCATTGACCTGGTATTGCAGTATCTCCAGGACCGGTGCACCCCTTCTTTAATGCAGTTTCTAAAATCAGAAAGAATTGAATTCAATGTTTTTTGTTCATTTTGCTTGTTTGTCGGATTTTGGGATGGACTCTTTGGCTTTGCTTTTCTTCTCCTCATTGGATTTTTCATGTTCAAAGTTGCAGAAGCCAGATTACAAGCTCATTTTGGTTCAACTTCAGCAACTGTGCATTGCATTGCCATGTAATGTGATGCAATGCTATGTTTCTAGCTCTCCCTTTTTACTTCCTTTTGGATAAACAGACATATTAGGCAAGCATTTTGGAGCTTTCACCTAAATAACTACAGGTGGTGAGATAAGCTGCACAATATAATTGACCTTTCAGTATATTGTTGCACACACACCATCTATTTAGCAAATGCCCTTGTTATCAACAGCAGCCTTTTAAACTCACCTGAGCTAACAGGTATGTGCGCTGGTTACTCTGCTGCGCTTAAAATTTCTTTTTTGGTTTGCTACAATGCCTTTTCTGAAACGTTGTCTCCTTCTGCTGGAACACTGACTTCTTTCATTTAATGCCTGCAGACTATAAAAGAGAACCCAACCCAAAAAGTTTGGTTGATTAGTCTGTGGCATTCTGTTAAACTGTTGCTTATGGCGGTCTCTGTGAGCTTCTCAGCGACATTCAGCCAGCCAGGTATCCTGCCTGCAGTAGATGGAATGTGGCAATGGAACGCTGGCTGCGCGTGTCATAATAGGCTCTGAGCCTTTATATACCTGTGCACAGCAGCAGCCACCTTCAGTCTGCTGCTGGACAGCCAGCAGCAGCAGCAGCAGGAGAGGTATGTAATCAGGAGCCCTCCTGCTAAGGGTAGACAGCTGCTCGTTCCACCCCATCCCCCGCCTTAATTGGTTCTCCTCCCTTCCAACGGTGTTGAGGCGGGTGGGAACAGCAGGGGGTGAAGGTGCTGTGTTTAAAGAGGTGGAGTTATGCAGATCTAAAACGCGTGGATTGCAGCAGCAGCAAGCCGAAAAGTGCAGGCATGTAAGGGATCTAGAGGTTGACAACATGTCTTCTTAACGGGAGTCCAGGAGCTCATCTCCACAAATGGACTTTTCAGGATCCTTGGGTGGCTCCGTAGTTTGAAACCAATTCTGGTTATCGCTTCTCGGCCTTTTGGCTAAGATCAAGTGTAGTATCTGTTCTTATCAGTTTAATATCTGATACGTCCCCTATCTGGGGACCATATATTAAATGGATTTTTAGAACAGGGAGATGGAAAAAGAGCTTGCTCTGTCCACTCCACGCATTGACCTGGTATTGCAGTATCTCCAGGACCGGTGCACCCCTTCTTTAATGCAGTTTCTAAAATCAGAAAGAATTGAATTCAATGTTTTTTGTTCATTTTGCTTGTTTGTCGGATTTTGGGATGGACTCTTTGGCTTTGCTTTTCTTCTCCTCATTGGATTTTTCATGTTCAAAGTTGCAGAAGCCAGATTACAAGCTCATTTTGGTTCAACTTCAGCAACTGTGCATTGCATTGCCATGTAATGTGATGCAATGCTATCTTTCTAGCTCTCCCTTTTTACTTCCTTTTGGATAAACAGACATATTAGGCAAGCATTTTGGAGCTTTCACCTAAATAACTACAGGTGGTGAGATAAGCTGCACAATATAATTGACCTTTCAGTATATTGTTGCACACACACCATCTATTTAGCAAATGCCCTTGTTATCAACAGCAGCCTTTTAAACTCACCTGAGCTAACAGGTATGTGCACTGGTTACTCTGCTGCGCTTAAAATTTCTTTTTTGGTTTGCTACAATGCCTTTTCTGAAACGTTGTCTCCTTCTGCTGGAACACTGACTTCTTTCATTTAATGCCTGCAGACTATAAAAGAGAACCCAACCCAAAAAGTTTGGTTGATTAGTCTGTGGCATTCTGTTAAACTGTTGCTTATGGCGGTCTCTGTGAGCTTCTCAGCGACATTCAGCCAGCCAGGTATCCTGCCTGCAGTAGATGGAATGTGGCAATGGAACGCTGGCTGCGCGTGTCATAATAGGCTCTGAGCCTTTATATACCTGTGCACAGCAGCAGCCACCTTCAGTCTGCTGCTGGACAGCCAGCAGCAGCAGCAGCAGGAGAGGTATGTAATCAGGAGCCCTCCTGCTAAGGGTAGACAGCTGCTCGTTCCACCCCATCCCCCGCCTTAATTGGTTCTCCTCCCTTCCAACGGTGTTGAGGCGGGTGGGAACAGCAGGGGGTGAAGGTGCTGTGTTTAAAGAGGTGGAGTTATGCAGATCTAAAACGCGTGGATTGCAGCAGCAGCAAGCCGAAAAGTGCAGGCATGTAAGGGATCTAGAGGTTGACAACATGTCTTCTTAACGGGAGTCCAGGAGCTCATCTCCACAAATGGACTTTTCAGGATCCTTGGGTGGCTCCGTAGTTTGAAACCAATTCTGGTTATCGCTTCTCGGCCTTTTGGCTAAGATCAAGTGTAGTATCTGTTCTTATCAGTTTAATATCTGATACGTCCCCTATCTGGGGACCATATATTAAATGGATTTTTAGAACAGGGAGATGGAAAAAGAGCTTGCTCTGTCCACTCCACGCATTGACCTGGTATTGCAGTATCTCCAGGACCGGTGCACCCCTTCTTTAATGCAGTTTCTAAAATCAGAAAGAATTGAATTCAATGTTTTTTGTTCATTTTGCTTGTTTGTCGGATTTTGGGATGGACTCTTTGGCTTTGCTTTTCTTCTCCTCATTGGATTTTTCATGTTCAAAGTTGCAGAAGCCAGATTACAAGCTCATTTTGGTTCAACTTCAGCAACTGTGCATTGCATTGCCATGTAATGTGATGCAATGCTATGTTTCTAGCTCTCCCTTTTTACTTCCTTTTGGATAAACAGACATATTAGGCAAGCATTTTGGAGCTTTCACCTAAATAACTACAGGTGGTGAGATAAGCTGCACAATATAATTGACCTTTCAGTATATTGTTGCACACACACCATCTATTTAGCAAATGCCCTTGTTATCAACAGCAGCCTTTTAAACTCACCTGAGCTAACAGGTATGTGCGCTGGTTACTCTGCTGCGCTTAAAATTTCTTTTTTGGTTTGCTACAATGCCTTTTCTGAAACGTTGTCTCCTTCTGCTGGAACACTGACTTCTTTCATTTAATGCCTGCAGACTATAAAAGAGAACCCAACCCAAAAAGTTTGGTTGATTAGTCTGTGGCATTCTGTTAAACTGTTGCTTATGGCGGTCTCTGTGAGCTTCTCAGCGACATTCAGCCAGCCAGGTATCCTGCCTGCAGTAGATGGAATGTGGCAATGGAACGCTGGCTGCGCGTGTCATAATAGGCTCTGAGCCTTTATATACCTGTGCACAGCAGCAGCCACCTTCAGTCTGCTGCTGGACAGCCAGCAGCAGCAGCAGCAGGAGAGGTATGTAATCAGGAGCCCTCCTGCTAAGGGTAGACAGCTGCTCGTTCCACCCCATCCCCCGCCTTAATTGGTTCTCCTCCCTTCCAACGGTGTTGAGGCGGGTGGGAACAGCAGGGGGTGAAGGTGCTGTGTTTAAAGAGGTGGAGTTATGCAGATCTAAAACGCGTGGATTGCAGCAGCAGCAAGCCGAAAAGTGCAGGCATGTAAGGGATCTAGAGGTTGACAACATGTCTTCTTAACGGGAGTCCAGGAGCTCATCTCCACAAATGGACTTTTCAGGATCCTTGGGTGGCTCCGTAGTTTGAAACCAATTCTGGTTATCGCTTCTCGGCCTTTTGGCTAAGATCAAGTGTAGTATCTGTTCTTATCAGTTTAATATCTGATACGTCCCCTATCTGGGGACCATATATTAAATGGATTTTTAGAACAGGGAGATGGAAAAAGAGCTTGCTCTGTCCACTCCACGCATTGACCTGGTATTGCAGTATCTCCAGGACCGGTGCACCCCTTCTTTAATGCAGTTTCTAAAATCAGAAAGAATTGAATTCAATGTTTTTTGTTCATTTTGCTTGTTTGTCGGATTTTGGGATGGACTCTTTGGCTTTGCTTTTCTTCTCCTCATTGGATTTTTCATGTTCAAAGTTGCAGAAGCCAGATTACAAGCTCATTTTGGTTCAACTTCAGCAACTGTGCATTGCATTGCCATGTAATGTGATGCAATGCTATCTTTCTAGCTCTCCCTTTTTACTTCCTTTTGGATAAACAGACATATTAGGCAAGCATTTTGGAGCTTTCACCTAAATAACTACAGGTGGTGAGATAAGCTGCACAATATAATTGACCTTTCAGTATATTGTTGCACACACACCATCTATTTAGCAAATGCCCTTGTTATCAACAGCAGCCTTTTAAACTCACCTGAGCTAACAGGTATGTGCGCTCGTTACTCTGCTGCGCTTAAAATTTCTTTTTTGGTTTGCTACAATGCCTTTTCTGAAACGTTGTCTCCTTCTGCTGGAACACTGACTTCTTTCATTTAATGCCTGCAGACTATAAAAGAGAACCCAACCCAAAAAGTTTGGTTGATTAGTCTGTGGCATTCTGTTAAACTGTTGCTTATGGCGGTCTCTGTGAGCTTCTCAGCGACATTCAGCCAGCCAGGTATCCTGCCTGCAGTAGATGGAATGTGGCAATGGAATGCTGGCTGCGCGTGTCATAATAGGCTCTGAGCCTTTATATACCTGTGCACAGCAGCAGCCACCTTCAGTCTGCTGCTGGACAGCCAGCAGCAGCAGCAGCAGGAGAGGTATGTAATCAGGAGCCCTCCTGCTAAGGGTAGACAGCTGCTCGTTCCACAACACCCCCCGCCTTAATTGGTTCTCCTCCCTTCCAACGGTGTTGAGGCGGGTGGGAACAGCAGGGGGTGAAGGTGCTGTGTTTAAAGAGGTGGAGTTATGCAGATCTAAAACGCGTGGATTGCAGCAGCAGCAAGCCGAAAAGTGCAGGCATGTAAGGGATCTAGAGGTTGACAACATGTCTTCTTAACGGGAGTCCAGGAGCTCATCTCCACAAATGGACTTTTCAGGATCCTTGGGTGGCTCCGTAGTTTGAAACCAATTCTGGTTATCGCTTCTCGGCCTTTTGGCTAAGATCAAGTGTAGTATCTGTTCTTATCAGTTTAATATCTGATACGTCCCCTATCTGGGGACCATATATTAAATGGATTTTTAGAACAGGAAGATGGAAAAAGAGCTTGCTCTGTCCACTCCACGCATTGACCTGGTATTGCAGTATCTCCAGGACCGGTGCACCCCTTCTTTAATGCAGTTTCTAAAATCAGAAAGAATTGAATTCAATGTTTTTTGTTCATTTTGCTTGTTTGTCGGATTTTGGGATGGACTCTTTGGCTTTGCTTTTCTTCTCCTCATTGGATTTTTCATGTTCAAAGTTGCAGAAGCCAGATTACAAGCTCATTTTGGTTCAACTTCAGCAACTGTGCATTGCATTGCCATGTAATGTGATGCAATGCTATCTTTCTAGCTCTCCCTTTTTACTTCCTTTTGGATAAACAGACATATTAGGCAAGCATTTTGGAGCTTTCACCTAAATAACTACAGGTGGTGAGATAAGCTGCACAATATAATTGACCTTTCAGTATATTGTTGCACACACACCATCTATTTAGCAAATGCCCTTGTTATCAACAGCAGCCTTTTAAACTCACCTGAGCTAACAGGTATGTGCGCTGGTTACTCTGCTGCGCTTAAAATTTCTTTTTTGGTTTGCTACAATGCCTTTTCTGAAACGTTGTCTCCTTCTGCTGGAACACTGACTTCTTTCATTTAATGCCTGCAGACTATAAAAGAGAACCCAACCCAAAAAGTTTGGTTGATTAGTCTGTGGCATTCTGTTAAACTGTTGCTTATGGCGGTCTCTGTGAGCTTCTCAGCGACATTCAGCCAGCCAGGTATCCTGCCTGCAGTAGATGGAATGTGGCAATGGAACGCTGGCTGCGCGTGTCATAATAGGCTCTGAGCCTTTATATACCTGTGCACAGCAGCAGCCACCTTCAGTCTGCTGCTGGACAGCCAGCAGCAGCAGCAGCAGGAGAGGTATGTAATCAGGAGCCCTCCTGCTAAGGGTAGACAGCTGCTCGTTCCACCCCACCCCCCGCCTTAATTGGTTCTCCTCCCTTCCAACGGTGTTGAGGCGGGTGGGAACAGCAGGGGGTGAAGGTGCTGTGTTTAAAGAGGTGGAGTTATGCAGATCTAAAACGCGTGGATTGCAGCAGCAGCAAGCCGAAAAGTGCAGGCATGTAAGGGATCTAGAGGTTGACAACATGTCTTCTTAACGGGAGTCCAGGAGCTCATCTCCACAAATGGACTTTTCAGGATCCTTGGGTGGCTCCGTAGTTTGAAACCAATTCTGGTTATCGCTTCTCGGCCTTTTGGCTAAGATCAAGTGTAGTATCTGTTCTTATCAGTTTAATATCTGATACGTCCCCTATCTGGGGACCATATATTAAATGGATTTTTAGAACAGGGAGATGGAAAAAGAGCTTGCTCTGTCCACTCCACGCATTGACCTGGTATTGCAGTATCTCCAGGACCGGTGCACCCCTTCTTTAATGCAGTTTCTAAAATCAGAAAGAATTGAATTCAATGTTTTTTGTTCATTTTGCTTGTTTGTCGGATTTTGGGATGGACTCTTTGGCTTTGCTTTTCTTCTCCTCATTGGATTTTTCATGTTCAAAGTTGCAGAAGCCAGATTACAAGCTCATTTTGGTTCAACTTCAGCAACTGTGCATTGCATTGCCATGTAATGTGATGCAATGCTATCTTTCTAGCTCTCCCTTTTTACTTCCTTTTGGATAAACAGACATATTAGGCAAGCATTTTGGAGCTTTCACCTAAATAACTACAGGTGGTGAGATAAGCTGCACAATATAATTGACCTTTCAGTATATTGTTGCACACACACCATCTATTTAGCAAATGCCCTTGTTATCAACAGCAGCCTTTTAAACTCACCTGAGCTAACAGGTATGTGCACTGGTTACTCTGCTGCGCTTAAAATTTCTTTTTTGGTTTGCTACAATGCCTTTTCTGAAACGTTGTCTCCTTCTGCTGGAACACTGACTTCTTTCATTTAATGCCTGCAGACTATAAAAGAGAACCCAACCCAAAAAGTTTGGTTGATTAGTCTGTGGCATTCTGTTAAACTGTTGCTTATGGCGGTCTCTGTGAGCTTCTCAGCGACATTCAGCCAGCCAGGTATCCTGCCTGCAGTAGATGGAATGTGGCAATGGAACGCTGGCTGCGCGTGTCATAATAGGCTCTGAGCCTTTATATACCTGTGCACAGCAGCAGCCACCTTCAGTCTGCTGCTGGACAGCCAGCAGCAGCAGCAGCAGGAGAGGTATGTAATCAGGAGCCCTCCTGCTAAGGGTAGACAGCTGCTCGTTCCACCCCACCCCCCGCCTTAATTGGTTCTCCTCCCTTCCAACGGTGTTGAGGCGGGTGGGAACAGCAGGGGGTGAAGGTGCTGTGTTTAAAGAGGTGGAGTTATGCAGATCTAAAACGCGTGGATTGCAGCAGCAGCAAGCCGAAAAGTGCAGGCATGTAAGGGATCTAGAGGTTGACAACATGTCTTCTTAACGGGAGTCCAGGAGCTCATCTCCACAAATGGACTTTTCAGGATCCTTGGGTGGCTCCGTAGTTTGAAACCAATTCTGGTTATCGCTTCTCGGCCTTTTGGCTAAGATCAAGTGTAGTATCTGTTCTTATCAGTTTAATATCTGATACGTCCCCTATCTGGGGACCATATATTAAATGGATTTTTAGAACAGGGAGATGGAAAAAGAGCTTGCTCTGTCCACTCCACGCATTGACCTGGTATTGCAGTATCTCCAGGACCGGTGCACCCCTTCTTTAATGCAGTTTCTAAAATCAGAAAGAATTGAATTCAATGTTTTTTGTTCATTTTGCTTGTTTGTCGGATTTTGGGATGGACTCTTTGGCTTTGCTTTTCTTCTCCTCATTGGATTTTTCATGTTCAAAGTTGCAGAAGCCAGATTACAAGCTCATTTTGGTTCAACTTCAGCAACTGTGCATTGCATTGCCATGTAATGTGATGCAATGCTATCTTTCTAGCTCTCCCTTTTTACTTCCTTTTGGATAAACAGACATATTAGGCAAGCATTTTGGAGCTTTCACCTAAATAACTACAGGTGGTGAGATAAGCTGCACAATATAATTGACCTTTCAGTATATTGTTGCACACACACCATCTATTTAGCAAATGCCCTTGTTATCAACAGCAGCCTTTTAAACTCACCTGAGCTAACAGGTATGTGCGCTGGTTACTCTGCTGCGCTTAAAATTTCTTTTTTGGTTTGCTACAATGCCTTTTCTGAAACGTTGTCTCCTTCTGCTGGAACACTGACTTCTTTCATTTAATGCCTGCAGACTATAAAAGAGAACCCAACCCAAAAAGTTTGGTTGATTAGTCTGTGGCATTCTGTTAAACTGTTGCTTATGGCGGTCTCTGTGAGCTTCTCAGCGACATTCAGCCAGCCAGGTATCCTGCCTGCAGTAGATGGAATGTGGCAATGGAACGCTGGCTGCGCGTGTCATAATAGGCTCTGAGCCTTTATATACCTGTGCACAGCAGCAGCCACCTTCAGTCTGCTGCTGGACAGCCAGCAGCAGCAGCAGCAGGAGAGGTATGTAATCAGGAGCCCTCCTGCTAAGGGTAGACAGCTGCTCGTTCCACCCCACCCCCCGCCTTAATTGGTTCTCCTCCCTTCCAACGGTGTTGAGGCGGGTGGGAACAGCAGGGGGTGAAGGTGCTGTGTTTAAAGAGGTGGAGTTATGCAGATCTAAAACGCGTGGATTGCAGCAGCAGCAAGCCGAAAAGTGCAGGCATGTAAGGGATCTAGAGGTTGACAACATGTCTTCTTAACGGGAGTCCAGGAGCTCATCTCCACAAATGGACTTTTCAGGATCCTTGGGTGGCTCCGTAGTTTGAAACCAATTCTGGTTATCGCTTCTCGGCCTTTTGGCTAAGATCAAGTGTAGAATCTGTTCTTATCAGTTTAATATCTGATACGTCCCCTATCTGGGGACCATATATTAAATGGATTTTTAGAACAGGGAGATGGAAAAAGAGCTTGCTCTGTCCACTCCACGCATTGACCTGGTATTGCAGTATCTCCAGGACCGGTGCACCCCTTCTTTAATGCAGTTTCTAAAATCAGAAAGAATTGAATTCAATGTTTTTTGTTCATTTTGCTTGTTTGTCGGATTTTGGGATGGACTCTTTGGCTTTGCTTTTCTTCTCCTCATTGGATTTTTCATGTTCAAAGTTGCAGAAGCCAGATTACAAGCTCATTTTGGTTCAACTTCAGCAACTGTGCATTGCATTGCCATGTAATGTGATGCAATGCTATCTTTCTAGCTCTCCCTTTTTACTTCCTTTTGGATAAACAGACATATTAGGCAAGCATTTTGGAGCTTTCACCTAAATAACTACAGGTGGTGAGATAAGCTGCACAATATTATTGACCTTTCAGTATATTGTTGCACACACACCATCTATTTAGCAAATGCCCTTGTTATCAACAGCAGCCTTTTAAACTCACCTGAGCTAACAGGTATGTGCGCTGGTTACTCTGCTGCGCTTAAAATTTCTTTTTTGGTTTGCTACAATGCCTTTTCTGAAACGTTGTCTCCTTCTGCTGGAACACTGACTTCTTTCATTTAATGCCTGCAGACTATAAAAGAGAACCCAACCCAAAAAGTTTGGTTGATTAGTCTGTGGCATTCTGTTAAACTGTTGCTTATGGCGGTCTCTGTGAGCTTCTCAGCGACATTCAGCCAGCCAGGTATCCTGCCTGCAGTAGATGGAATGTGGCAATGGAACGCTGGCTGCGCGTGTCATAATAGGCTCTGAGCCTTTATATACCTGTGCACAGCAGCAGCCACCTTCAGTCTGCTGCTGGACAGCCAGCAGCAGCAGCAGCAGGAGAGGTATGTAATCAGGAGCCCTCCTGCTAAGGGTAGACAGCTGCTCGTTCCACCCCACCCCCCGCCTTAATTGGTTCTCCTCCCTTCCAACGGTGTTGAGGCGGGTGGGAACAGCAGGGGGTGAAGGTGCTGTGTTTAAAGAGGTGGAGTTATGCAGATCTAAAACGCGTGGATTGCAGCAGCAGCAAGCCGAAAAGTGCAGGCATGTAAGGGATCTAGAGGTTGACAACATGTCTTCTTAACGGGAGTCCAGGAGCTCATCTCCACAAATGGACTTTTCAGGATCCTTGGGTGGCTCCGTAGTTTGAAACCAATTCTGGTTATCGCTTCTCGGCCTTTTGGCTAAGATCAAGTGTAGAATCTGTTCTTATCAGTTTAATATCTGATACGTCCCCTATCTGGGGACCATATATTAAATGGATTTTTAGAACAGGGAGATGGAAAAAGAGCTTGCTCTGTCCACTCCACGCATTGACCTGGTATTGCAGTATCTCCAGGACCGGTGCACCCCTTCTTTAATGCAGTTTCTAAAATCAGAAAGAATTGAATTCAATGTTTTTTGTTCATTTTGCTTGTTTGTCGGATTTTGGGATGGACTCTTTGGCTTTGCTTTTCTTCTCCTCATTGGATTTTTCATGTTCAAAGTTGCAGAAGCCAGATTACAAGCTCATTTTGGTTCAACTTCAGCAACTGTGCATTGCATTGCCATGTAATGTGATGCAATGCTATCTTTCTAGCTCTCCCTTTTTACTTCCTTTTGGATAAACAGACATATTAGGCAAGCATTTTGGAGCTTTCACCTAAATAACTACAGGTGGTGAGATAAGCTGCACAATATTATTGACCTTTCAGTATATTGTTGCACACACACCATCTATTTAGCAAATGCCCTTGTTATCAACAGCAGCCTTTTAAACTCACCTGAGCTAACAGGTATGTGCGCTGGTTACTCTGCTGCGCTTAAAATTTCTTTTTTGGTTTGCTACAATGCCTTTTCTGAAACGTTGTCTCCTTCTGCTGGAACACTGACTTCTTTCATTTAATGCCTGCAGACTATAAAAGAGAACCCAACCCAAAAAGTTTGGTTGATTAGTCTGTGGCATTCTGTTAAACTGTTGCTTATGGCGGTCTCTGTGAGCTTCTCAGCGACATTCAGCCAGCCAGGTATCCTGCCTGCAGTAGATGGAATGTGGCAATGGAATGCTGGCTGCGCGTGTCATAATAGGCTCTGAGCCTTTATATACCTGTGCACAGCAGCAGCCACCTTCAGTCTGCTGCTGGACAGCCAGCAGCAGCAGCAGCAGGAGAGGTATGTAATCAGGAGCCCTCCTGCTAAGGGTAGACAGCTGCTCGTTCCACCCCACCCCCCGCCTTAATTGGTTCTCCTCCCTTCCAACGGTGTTGAGGCGGGTGGGAACAGCAGGGGGTGAAGGTGCTGTGTTTAAAGAGGTGGAGTTATGCAGATCTAAAACGCGTGGATTGCAGCAGCAGCAAGCCGAAAAGTGCAGGCATGTAAGGGATCTAGAGGTTGACAACATGTCTTCTTAACGGGAGTCCAGGAGCTCATCTCCACAAATGGACTTTTCAGGATCCTTGGGTGGCTCCGTAGTTTGAAACCAATTCTGGTTATCGCTTCTCGGCCTTTTGGCTAAGATCAAGTGTAGAATCTGTTCTTATCAGTTTAATATCTGATACGTCCCCTATCTGGGGACCATATATTAAATGGATTTTTAGAACAGGGAGATGGAAAAAGAGCTTGCTCTGTCCACTCCACGCATTGACCTGGTATTGCAGTATCTCCAGGACCGGTGCACCCCTTCTTTAATGCAGTTTCTAAAATCAGAAAGAATTGAATTCAATGTTTTTTGTTCATTTTGCTTGTTTGTCGGATTTTGGGATGGACTCTTTGGCTTTGCTTTTCTTCTCCTCATTGGATTTTTCATGTTCAAAGTTGCAGAAGCCAGATTACAAGCTCATTTTGGTTCAACTTCAGCAACTGTGCATTGCATTGCCATGTAATGTGATGCAATGCTATCTTTCTAGCTCTCCCTTTTTACTTCCTTTTGGATAAACAGACATATTAGGCAAGCATTTTGGAGCTTTCACCTAAATAACTACAGGTGGTGAGATAAGCTGCACAATATAATTGACCTTTCAGTATATTGTTGCACACACACCATCTATTTAGAAAATGCCCTTGTTATCAACAGCAGCCTTTTAAACTCACCTGAGCTAACAGGTATGTGCGCTGGTTACTCTGCTGCGCTTAAAATTTCTTTTTTGGTTTGCTACAATGCCTTTTCTGAAACGTTGTCTCCTTCTGCTGGAACACTGACTTCTTTCATTTAATGCCTGCAGACTATAAAAGAGAACCCAACCCAAAAAGTTTGGTTGATTAGTCTGTGGCATTCTGTTAAACTGTTGCTTATGGCGGTCTCTGTGAGCTTCTCAGCGACATTCAGCCAACCAGGTATCCTGCCTGCAGTAGATGGAATGTGGCAATGGAACGCTGGCTGCGCGTGTCATAATAGGCTCTGAGCCTTTATATACCTGTGCACAGCAGCAGCCACCTTCAGTCTGCTGCTGGACAGCCAGCAGCAGCAGCAGGAGAGGTATGTAATCAGGAGCCCTCCTGCTAAGGGTAGACAGCTGCTCGTTCCACCCCACCCCCCGCCTTAATTGGTTCTCCTCCCTTCCAACGGTGTTGAGGCGGGTGGGAACAGCAGGGGGTGAAGGTGCTGTGTTTAAAGAGGTGGAGTTATGCAGATCTAAAACGCGTGGATTGCAGCAGCAGCAAGCCGAAAAGTGCAGGCATGTAAGGGATCTAGAGGTTGACAACATGTCTTCTTAACGGGAGTCCAGGAGCTCATCTCCACAAATGGACTTTTCAGGATCCTTGGGTGGCTCCGTAGTTTGAAACCAATTCTGGTTATCGCTTCTCGGCCTTTTGGCTAAGATCAAGTGTAGTATCTGTTCTTATCAGTTTAATATCTGATACGTCCCCTATCTGGGGACCATATATTAAATGGATTTTTAGAACAGGGAGATGGAAAAAGAGCTTGCTCTGTCCACTCCACGCATTGACCTGGTATTGCAGTATCTCCAGGACCGGTGCACCCCTTCTTTAATGCAGTTTCTAAAATCAGAAAGAATTGAATTCAATGTTTTTTGTTCATTTTGCTTGTTTGTCGGATTTTGGGATGGACTCTTTGGCTTTGCTTTTCTTCTCCTCATTGGATTTTTCATGTTCAAAGTTGCAGAAGCCAGATTACAAGCTCATTTTGGTTCAACTTCAGCAACTGTGCATTGCATTGCCATGTAATGTGATGCAATGCTATCTTTCTAGCTCTCCCTTTTTACTTCCTTTTGGATAAACAGACATATTAGGCAAGCATTTTGGAGCTTTCACCTAAATAACTACAGGTGGTGAGATAAGCTGCACAATATAATTGACCTTTCAGTATATTGTTGCACACACACCATCTATTTAGCAAATGCCCTTGTTATCAACAGCAGCCTTTTAAACTCACCTGAGCTAACAGGTATGTGCGCTGGTTACTCTGCTGCGCTTAAAATTTATTTTTTGGTTTGCTACAATGCCTTTTCTGAAACGTTGTCTCCTTCTGCTGGAACACTGACTTCTTTCATTTAATGCCTGCAGACTATAAAAGAGAACCCAACCCAAAAAGTTTGGTTGATTAGTCTGTGGCATTCTGTTAAACTGTTGCTTATGGCGGTCTCTGTGAGCTTCTCAGCGACATTCAGCCAGCCAGGTATCCTGCCTGCAGTAGATGGAATGTGGCAATGGAACGCTGGCTGCGCGTGTCATAATAGGCTCTGAGCCTTTATATACCTGTGCACAGCAGCAGCCACCTTCAGTCTGCTGCTGGACAGCCAGCAGCAGCAGCAGCAGGAGAGGTATGTAATCAGGAGCCCTCCTGCTAAGGGTAGACAGCTGCTCGTTCCACCCCACCCCCCGCCTTAATTGGTTCTCCTCCCTTCCAACGGTGTTGAGGCGGGTGGGAACAGCAGGGGGTGAAGGTGCTGTGTTTAAAGAGGTGGAGTTATGCAGATCTAAAACGCGTGGATTGCAGCAGCAGCAAGCCGAAAAGTGCAGGCATGTAAGGGATCTAGAGGTTGACAACATGTCTTCTTAACGGGAGTCCAGGAGCTCATCTCCACAAATGGACTTTTCAGGATCCTTGGGTGGCTCCGTAGTTTGAAACCAATTCTGGTTATCGCTTCTCGGCCTTTTGGCTAAGATCAACTGTAGTATCTGTTCTTATCAGTTTAATATCTGATACGTCCCCTATCTGGGGACCATATATTAAATGGATTTTTAGAACAGGGAGATGGAAAAAGAGCTTGCTCTGTCCACTCCACGCATTGACCTGGTATTGCAGTATCTCCAGGACCGGTGCACCCCTTCTTTAATGCAGTTTCTAAAATCAGAAAGAATTGAATTCAATGTTTTTTGTTCATTTTGCTTGTTTGTCGGATTTTGGGATGGACTCTTTGGCTTTGCTTTTCTTCTCCTCATTGGATTTTTCATGTTCAAAGTTGCAGAAGCCAGATTACAAGCTCATTTTGGTTCAACTTCAGCAACTGTGCATTGCATTGCCATGTAATGTGATGCAATGCTGTCTTTCTAGCTCTCCCTTTTTACTTCCTTTTGGATAAACAGACATATTAGGCAAGCATTTTGGAGCTTTCACCTAAATAACTACAGGTGGTGAGATAAGCTGCACAATATAATTGACCTTTCAGTATATTGTTGCACACACACCATCTATTTAGCAAATGCCCTTGTTATCAACAGCAGCCTTTTAAACTCACCTGAGCTAACAGGTATGTGCGCTGGTTACTCTGCTGCGCTTAAAATTTCTTTTTTGGTTTGCTACAATGCCTTTTCTGAAACGTTGTCTCCTTCTGCTGGAACACTGACTTCTTTCATTTAATGCCTGCAGACTATAAAAGAGAACCCAACCCAAAAAGTTTGGTTGATTAGTCTGTGGCATTCTGTTAAACTGTTGCTTATGGCGGTCTCTGTGAGCTTCTCAGCGACATTCAGCCAGCCAGGTATCCTGCCTGCAGTAGATGGAATGTGGCAATGGAACGCTGGCTGCGCGTGTCATAATAGGCTCTGAGCCTTTATATACCTGTGCACAGCAGCAGCCACCTTCAGTCTGCTGCTGGACAGCCAGCAGCAGCAGCAGCAGGAGAGGTATGTAATCAGGAGCCCTCCTGCTAAGGGTAGACAGCTGCTCGTTCCACCCCACCCCCCGCCTTAATTGGTTCTCCTCCCTTCCAACGGTGTTGAGGCGGGTGGGAACAGCAGGGGGTGAAGGTGCTGTGTTTAAAGAGGTGGAGTTATGCAGATCTAAAACGCGTGGATTGCAGCAGCAGCAAGCCGAAAAGTGCAGGCATGTAAGGGATCTAGAGGTTGACAACTTGTCTTCTTAACGGGAGTCCAGGAGCTCATCTCCACAAATGGAATTTTCAGGATCCTTGGGTGGCTCCGTAGTTTGAAACCAATTCTGGTTATCGCTTCTCGGCCTTTTGGCTAAGATCAAGTGTAGTATCTGTTCTTATCAGTTTAATATCTGATACGTCCCCTATCTGGGGACCATATATTAAATGGATTTTTAGAACAGGGAGATGGAAAAAGAGCTTGCTCTGTCCACTCCACGCATTGACCTGGTATTGCAGTATCTCCAGGACCGGTGCACCCCTTCTTTAATGCAGTTTCTAAAATCAGAAAGAATTGAATTCAATGTTTTTTGTTCATTTTGCTTGTTTGTCGGATTTTGGGATGGACTCTTTGGCTTTGCTTTTCTTCTCCTCATTGGATTTTTCATGTTCAAAGTTGCAGAAGCCAGATTACAAGCTCATTTTGGTTCAACTTCAGCAACTGTGCATTGCATTGCCATGTAATGTGATGCAATGCTATCTTTCTAGCTCTCCCTTTTTACTTCCTTTTGGATAAACAGACATATTAGGCAAGCATTTTGGAGCTTTCACCTAAATAACTACAGGTGGTGAGATAAGCTGCACAATATAATTGACCTTTCAGTATATTGTTGCACACACACCATCTATTTAGCAAATGCCCTTGTTATCAACAGCAGCCTTTTAAACTCACCTGAGCTAACAGGTATGTGCGCTGGTTACTCTGCTGCGCTTAAAATTTCTTTTTTGGTTTGCTACAATGCCTTTTCTGAAACGTTGTCTCCTTCTGCTGGAACACTGACTTCTTTCATTTAATGCCTGCAGACTATAAAAGAGAACCCAACCCAAAAAGTTTGGTTGATTAGTCTGTGGCATTCTGTTAAACTGTTGCTTATGGCGGTCTCTGTGAGCTTCTCAGCGACATTCAGCCAGCCAGGTATCCTGCCTGCAGTAGATGGAATGTGGCAATGGAACGCTGGCTGCGCGTGTCATAATAGGCTCTGAGCCTTTATATACCTGTGCACAGCAGCAGCCACCTTCAGTCTGCTGCTGGACAGCCAGCAGGAGCAGCAGGAGAGGTATGTAATCAGGAGCCCTCCTGCTAAGGGTAGACAGCTGCTCGTTCCACCCCACCCCCCGCCTTAATTGGTTCTCCTCCCTTCCAACGGTGTTGAGGCGGGTGGGAACAGCAGGGGGTGAAGGTGCTGTGTTTAAAGAGGTGGAGTTATGCAGATCTAAAACGCGTGGATTGCAGCAGCAGCAAGCCGAAAAGTGCAGGCATGTAAGGGATCTAGAGGTTGACAACATGTCTTCTTAACGGGAGTCCAGGAGCTCATCTCCACAAAAGGACTTTTCAGGATCCTTGGGTGGCTCCGTAGTTTGAAACCAATTCTGGTTATCGCTTCTCGGCCTTTTGGCTAAGATCAGGTGCAGTGATCTAACGGTTGCTGCCTTGGTCTCGGCTAGGAGGTGCCTGGGGTACCCGACTTGTTGGCCTTGGGGGATCGCTCTCTCTTAACGGAGGGAGCTTCACCCCCTTGCAGCTATTGGCAGGTCGGCTTAGTCCCCGGACAACGGGGAGCGATCGCTTCTTGTCTTCGGGGCGACCCGAGGAAATAAGGGCGTTTTCCTTTGCTGAGCTTTATCGCTTAGTGGGCTGTGTAAGTTCTTGGGGTACCCCTCCCTCGGTCTTGGGTTTGTTCCTGCTTTTGTGGGATTCATTCCCTTGTTACTATTGGGGGAGTGCTTAGTCCCTGAGGGCCGAAAATGCCTTTTTCTTTTGGATTTGCGGTGGGGGAGACTCCACTGCGACAGTCCATTAGAATCATGGTGGATGAATGCCAGCGCCATGAGAAGAATCTGCAGTACATCGTGCATGAGATTCTTTTTGGGTTCTTCCACCTGGAGCGAGATAAGATCCTGTGTCTTTACGATCAGGAATTCCGTGGGCGATATACCATTTCCTTTATGGCTAAATCATGCTGTGATAATATCCATGCAGCACTGATGGTTGCGGACAAGGACGATGAGAGACTGAACGGGCTGAGCTTTGACTTCCTGTACGGTGAAGAGGAAGTACCCTTGGTGATCTTCATGTACAGCCCATTCGTCTCTGAGGGCGATATCGAAACCTTTTTGAAGCGTTACTGCAAGTCAGTGCGCTTCTCACATGATATCCTCAACTCCCAGCGCTTCTGGAATGGGAAGAGGAAATACCTGGTGAAGTTCCATCCAGATCAGAGCGGCATTGGTGGTCTTCACCACCCGCCTGCTAATTTTGCCATTGGTAATGTCAGGGGATTCCTACGCTACCCAGGAATGCCCCTTCAATGCCGGAATTGTCATGAATATGGGCATACACGAGAAAATTGTACAAGGGCTCATGTAGTCTTTTGCAACAAGTGCGGTAAGAGTGGGCACACCTCCGCTACGTGTGACTCTGAGATCGTATGTAACCTATGTGGGAAGGCAGGTCACGCCTTCAGGAATTGTCCGAGCAAAAAGTCAAAAACATATGACATGTTTAAGTCAGGTCAACTGACTATCCAAGAATACTTCGGAGGGAGTATTACTACACCTGCCCCTGGACCTGGGTTGGCGCACGCTGACGGGTCCGGAACAAATCCTTCAACGGCTCCGCCAGAGGGCCCGCTGGTAGTTCCACAGAAGGACGGTCGTAGGGGTTCCATAAGATTAACCGAGGGTTCGCTCTCTGTGGAATTGATCGATGTTCTGGCTCTAGATGTTGCCGTATCTCAGAGTCAAGAGGAAGGGTCCTCATCCAGCATGAATGCACCACCGGCATTATGTGGAACTGAGGAGACCTCTAGTACCCCGATTAAGCAAGCACCCAGATTCGCCACACCATCATCGGTGATCTTGGGTAAGGGCAAAAAGGGTACGCTCCTTAATCGATCAACCAGTGTGTCGGATAGAGAGACCTCTAGGGCGCGAAGTAAAAAGGACCCGGCTAAGACCCAGTCGAGCCCTGGTCCTCGAACCAGAAGTCGCAGTAGTTCCGTGACCAGACCAGAGGACAAGACGACCCAGAAGGATGACACCCGTTCCATAGACCAGACCGCCATGAGGACTGCAGATGCACAGGACTTGGAAAAGATGGACAGCTCCCAGCCTCTGAAAAGGCAACGGGAGGACGTAAAGCAACCTGATATCCAAAGAAAACACGGATGTCGAGGTCCAGATGAGGAGCCAAAAGTGGATGATGCCTTTTTGCCTGCTTCAGATCCCGGTAATATTAAACAAATCCTGACCCCTGGAGATGCGGAGGAGGAGGTGCCGTGTATTGACTTCTTCCCATCTTCAGATCCTGATTCTTCTTAATGTCTGTTCCTCTTAAAATCTCCTCACTAAATGTGAGGTCCCTAAAGAGCCCTACACGTAGGGCTGCTTTATTTTCTTATTTAGAGACATTGGACTTTGATTTCTGCTTTCTACAAGAATGTGGTATACAGAGTAATTTAAATTATAAGGACTTAAAAGAAGACTGGAAACTGGGCGCTTCTGTGTGGTCCGGTGCTAATGACTGTCGTGCTGCCGGAGTTGGACTACTTTGCAGTGGACATTCTACCATCATTCAATCTGTGACTGAAATTATACCTGGCAGAGCTATTTTAATACATCTTGTTTTTAATGGACTTTCTTTACGTTTATTAAATGTGTACGCTCCTCCTGGGAAGCAGGAAAGGGCGGATTTACTTGAAATATTGCCATTATTTTGTGTTGGGTCAACCCCCCTGCTAGTGGGAGGAGATTTTAATTGTTTACGTGATGGGGAATCCCGGCAGGGTGGGGATGTGAATCGTAAAGACCGTACCTCCTATTTGTTGAAAAGTTTAATTGATGATTTTAGATTACAGGACTGCTGGAAGGAACTCTTGCCGGCGGATCCAGGTGTTACATGGTCCAATGGAAGAGTTTCTTCTAGAATTGATTTCATATTTGCTTCTACTGCCTTTAAACCTTGTAAATGTTTTCTTTTATCTAATTTATTCTCTGATCATAAAGTTTTATCTGTGTTTTTAGAGTTAGCAGGGGAACAAAATACCTCAAGAGGCCCATGGAGATTAAATACAACTCTCCTAGAGGATATTGATATTCAAAAGAGGTTTGTGCAGGCCTACCAGTGCTGGCAATCAAAGAGAGACCCCCGCGCCTCGATGCTGGATTGGTGGGAGAGCATTAAACCTAAGATTAAATTATTTTTTATTAAGGCAGGGAAAATGAAAGCAAAAAAGAAAAAGCAGTGGTTTTATGTTTTTAATATGAGATTACAAGTACTCTTTAAACTAAAAGAAGTTGGTATTGATGTGGATGATGATATTGCAAATCTTAAGTCTGAAATAAAAAATGCTCTTAATGAAAAAGGAAAACAAATAATTTTTAACTCCCATGTACAGCACCTGGAGGAAGGAGAGAAATGCTCCCGATTCTTCTTCAAAAAGGTAATGGGGAGGAGGGACGCAATCCTAAATCTTGAAGGTGAAAATGATATTAAGGGTATGTTAGGAAAAGCTTTTAATTTTTATCAACTTCTTTTTAACACTAAAGTTATAGATCCATCCTTTTAGAGTATGCTATTAATTCCCTTGATTTTAAGTTAGATATTTTAGACCAGGGTATTTTATCTAGGGATCTCACCAGTGAGGAACTTTTACAGATTTTTAAAAGTTTCTCCAGTGGGAAAGCCCCTGGGGAAGACGGTCTACCGATTGAGTTTTATCTGACTTTTTGGGGAATTTTAAAGAACGATATGTTTTTATTGTTTAAAGAAGCTTTTAATACTAATAAATTACCCCCATCTTGGAGGAGAGGTCTGGTATCTTTAATATATAAAAAAGGGGATAGGAGCCAACTTAAAAACTGGCGGCCTATTACGCTTTTAAACCTTGATTATAAAATTTTAGCTAAACTTATTGCAGTCCGTTTAAAACCCTTTATAGCCAAATTAATTCACCCTAACCAGGTATGTGGTGTTCCCGGAAGAACCATAGCTGAGTCCCTCAACATAATTAGGGATACCATATGGTATTCAAAAGAGAGAAGTCAAAACCTTGCTATTTTATCCTTAGACTTTGAAAAAGCTTTTGACAGGGTATCGCATGAATTTCTTTTTATGGTTCTTAAAAAAATGGCGTTTCCAGAGAAAATTTTAACCCGCATTATGCTTTTATATCATTCTTGTTTTAGTCAAATTTCTGTAAATGGGTTTTTAACGAAGGGGGTTCCTCTATTATCAGGGGTGAAACAAGGGTGCCCTCTCTCACCACTGCTCTTTATCTGTGTTATGGAACCACTATTAACCATACTGAGAAAAGATAAAGTAATTAAAGGGGTACCTATTCCCGGGAGTAGGGGTATGCAACTTAAAGCCCTAAGTTACATGGATGATGTTACCATACTATGTCCAGATTCCACATCTCTGAGGAGGGTATTGAGAAACACACAATTTTTCTGTGAAGCCTCAGGTTTTAAATTAAATATAGATAAATGTGACTGTTTTAATGTGGGGGGATGGGACTCCTCTTTGACCCCTGGGATAGTGATACAGAAAAATCACATAAAAATTTTAGGAATTATTTTTAACCAAGCCAATGAGGGGGACCCTAACTGGGACTCTGCAATGGATAAAATAGAAAAAAAGATCTCATTGTGGAATTTAAGGAACCTTAGTATGGAAGGTAAAATTTTAATTATTAAAGCTGTTTTAATTCCCATTATGTTGTATGTTGCAATGGTGTTTCCCCCTTCCAATTTACAAATCAAGAAAGTAACAAGAATTGTTTTTATGTTTTTATGGGGTTCAAAAATGGAAAAGTTAAAAAGAGATCTGATGTACAAATGTAAATCTAATGGAGGTAAAGATGTACCCAATTTTTTTACCTTTTTCCATATAAAGTATTTCTGCTTCTGTTTTAAGGTTTTTAAATCTGATGGCATTTTTAGTTATTTTTTAAAATATGCAGCAGGAATGATTTTTAAAAGGTGGTTTAGCCTACCTTTAAGTTCTCCTGTGCTCCTGTGCCCACCTAAACAGTATGTGATACTTGAGAAAACGGTCAGACTTTTAGGTCTCCAGGAATTGGAGCCTGATATATTGGGGGACCAAAGGAAGGTATCTATTGCTTGCAGACACTCTGAGGACACAATTCCTGTCTCCAATTTTTCACAGGCAAGGTACAAAACGGTGTGGCGAAATGTGTACGGGAAATATCTTGCAAATGTACACAAGGACCTTGCCTGGGCTATCGTCCACCAGTGCCTCCCTACCCGTGAGTTTCAACATAGGCGGGGGCTGGTGGCGAGAGCCAAATGTCCAAGAGATATATGCGGGAAAAGTGAGTCTGTATTGCATCTCTTTTGGAATTGTCATTTTGCACAGGAGGTTTGGAGAAAGGTAGGCCCACTTTTAAAATGGGCATGTGGCCTGAAAGATTTTAATCACTTTTATGTCTTTTATGGTCTTTTTAAGTGTCCAAATTTTAAACAATTCCGAGTTGCCTGGATTATTATTAATTGTTTTAAAAATGCCATGTGGAAAGTTAGAAATATTTTACTCTTCAAACATGATCATATTGATTCAACAGACTGTATAAAATTTGCTTTAAGTGAAATGTATATTTACTATCTCAGAGATAAAAAACTGTATGGAGCAAAAGAAGCGGCTTCTATGTGGTGTGTACAATTATGGAACACAATTAGTGGTAATTAAATAAACCCAAGTACATCTGTAATTATGATTTTCTTAATTGTTACAATGGTTTTATGATGGTAAATTGTGTTTTTACAAAAAACTTGAATTGATTATTATCATGTTTTATCATTTTATTGTAATGTTATAAATGTTCTTTTTTAAAACCTTTGTAAATATACTTTTGAATCAATAAAATTGCGTTGAAACCTTATCTGTTCTTATCAGTTTAATATCTGATACGTCCCCTATCTGGGGACCATATATTAAATGGATTTTTAGAACAGGGAGATGGAAAAAGAGCTTGCTCTGTCCACTCCACGCATTGACCTGGTATTGCAGTATCTCCAGGACCGGTGCACCCCTTCTTTAATGCAGTTTCTAAAATCAGAAAGAATTGAATTCAATGTTTTTTGTTCATTTTGCTTGTTTGTCGGATTTTGGGATGGACTCTTTGGCTTTGCTTTTCTTCTCCTCATTGGATTTTTCATGTTCAAAGTTGCAGAAGCCAGATTACAAGCTCATTTTGGTTCAACTTCAGCAACTGTGCATTGCATTGCCATGTAATGTGATGCAATGCTATCTTTCTAGCTCTCCCTTTTTACTTCCTTTTGGATAAACAGACATATTAGGCAAGCATTTTGGAGCTTTCACCTAAATAACTACAGGTGGTGAGATAAGCTGCACAATATAATTGACCTTTCAGTATATTGTTGCACACACACCATCTATTTAGCAAATGCCCTTGTTATCAACAGCAGCCTTTTAAACTCACCTGAGCTAACAGGTATGTGCGCTGGTTACTCTGCTGCGCTTAAAATTTATTTTTTGGTTTGCTACAATGCCTTTTCTGAAACGTTGTCTCCTTCTGCTGGAACACTGACTTCTTTCATTTAATGCCTGCAGACTATAAAAGAGAACCCAACCCAAAAAGTTTGGTTTATTAGTCTGTGGCATTCTGTTAAACTGTTGCTTATGGCGGTCTCTGTGAGCTTCTCAGCGATATTCAGCCAGCCAGGTATCCTGCCTGCAGTAGATGGAATGTGGAAATGGAACGCTGGCTGCGCGTGTCATAATAGGCTCTGAGCCTTTATATACCTGTGCACAGCAGCAGCCACCTTCAGTCTGCTGCTGGACAGCCAGCAGCAGCAGCAGCAGGAGAGGTATGTAATCAGGAGCCCTCCTGCTAAGGGTAGACAGCTGCTCGTTCCACCCCACCCCCCGCCTTAATTGGTTCTCCTCCCTTCCAACGGTGTTGAGGCGGGTGGGAACAGCAGGGGGTGAAGGTGCTGTGTTTAAAGAGGTGGAGTTATGCAGATCTAAAACGCGTGGATTGCAGCAGCAGCAAGCCGAAAAGTGCAGGCATGTAAGGGATCTAGAGGTTGACAACATGTCTTCTTAACGGGAGTCCAGGAGCTCATCTCCACAAATGGACTTTTCAGGATCCTTGGGTGGCTCCGTAGTTTGAAACCAATTCTGGTTATCGCTTCTCGGCCTTTTGGCTAAGATCAAGTGTAGTATCTGTTCTTATCAGTTTAATATCTGATACGTCCCCTATCTGGGGACCATATATTAAATGGATTTTTAGAACAGGGAGATGGAAAAAGAGCTTGCTCTGTCCACTCCACGCATTGACCTGGTATTGCAGTATCTCCAGGACCGGTGCACCCCTTCTTTAATGCAGTTTCTAAAATCAGAAAGAATTGAATTCAATGTTTTTTGTTCATTTTGCTTGTTTGTCGGATTTTGGGATGGACTCTTTGGCTTTGCTTTTCTTCTCCTCATTGGATTTTTCATGTTCAAAGTTGCAGAAGCCAGATTACAAGCTCATTTTGGTTCAACTTCAGCAACTGTGCATTGCATTGCCATGTAATGTGATGCAATGCTATCTTTCTAGCTCTCCCTTTTTACTTCCTTTTGGATAAACAGACATATTAGGCAAGCATTTTGGAGCTTTCACCTAAATAACTACAGGTGGTGAGATAAGCTGCACAATATAATTGACCTTTCAGTATATTGTTGCACACACACCATCTATTTAGCAAATGCCCTTGTTATCAACAGCAGCCTTTTAAACTCACCTGAGCTAACAGGTATGTGCGCTGGTTACTCTGCTGCGCTTAAAATTTCTTTTTTGGTTTGCTACAATGCCTTTTCTGAAACGTTGTCTCCTTCTGCTGGAACACTGACTTCTTTCATTTAATGCCTGCAGACTATAAAAGAGAACCCAACCCAAAAAGTTTGGTTGATTAGTCTGTGGCATTCTGTTAAACTGTTGCTTATGGCAGTCTCTGTGAGCTTCTCAGCGACATTCAGCCAGCCAGGTATCCTGCCTGCAGTAGATGGAATGTGGCAATGGAACGCTGGCTGCGCGTGCCATAATAGGCTCTGAGCCTTTATATACCTGTGCACAGCAGCAGCCACCTTCAGTCTGCTGCTGGACAGCCAGCAGCAGCAGCAGCAGGAGAGGTATGTAATCAGGAGCCCTCCTGCTAAGGGTAGACAGCTGCTCGTTCCACCCCACCCCCCGCCTTAATTGGTTCTCCTCCCTTCCAACGGTGTTGAGGCGGGTGGGAACAGCAGGGGGTGAAGGTGCTGTGTTTAAAGAGGTGGAGTTATGCAGATCTAAAACGCATGGATTGCAGCAGCAGCAAGCCGAAAAGTGCAGGCATGTAAGGGATCTAGAGGTTGACAACATGTCTTCTTAACGGGAGTCCAGGAGCTCATCTCCACAAATGGACTTTTCAGGATCCTTGGGTGGCTCCGTAGTTTGAAACCAATTCTGGTTATCGCTTCTCGGCCTTTTGGCTAAGATCAAGTGTAGTATCTGTTCATATCAGTTTAATATCTGATACGTCCCCTATCTGGGGACCATATATTAAATGGATTTTTAGAACAGGGAGATGGAAAAAGAGCTTGCTCTGTCCACTCCACGCATTGACCTGGTATTGCAGTATCTCCAGGACCGGTGCACCCCTTCTTTAATGCAGTTTCTAAAATCAGAAAGAATTGAATTCAATGTTTTTTGTTCATTTTGCTTGTTTGTCGGATTTTGGGATGGACTCTTTGGCTTTGCTTTTCTTCTCCTCATTGGATTTTTCATGTTCAAAGTTGCAGAAGCCAGATTACAAGCTCATTTTGGTTCAACTTCAGCAACTGTGCATTGCATTGCCATGTAATGTGATGCAATGCTATCTTTCTAGCTCTCCCTTTTTACTTCCTTTTGGATAAACAGACATATTAGGCAAGCATTTTGGAGCTTTCACCTAAATAACTACAGGTGGTGAGATAAGCTGCACAATATAATTGACCTTTCAGTATATTGTTGCACACACACCATCTATTTAGCAAATGCCCTTGTTATCAACAGCAGCCTTTTAAACTCACCTGAGCTAACAGGTATGTGCGCTGGTTACTCTGCTGCGCTTAAAATTTCTTTTTTGGTTTGCTACAATGCCTTTTCTGAAACGTTGTCTCCTTCTGCTGGAACACTGACTTCTTTCATTTAATGCCTGCAGACTATAAAAGAGAACCCAACCCAAAAAGTTTGGTTGATTAGTCTGTGGCATTCTGTTAAACTGTTGCTTATGGCGGTCTCTGTGAGCTTCTCAGCGACATTCAGCCAGCCAGGTATCCTGCCTGCAGTAGATGGAATGTGGCAATGGAACGTTGGCTGCGCGTGTCATAATAGGCTCTGAGCCTTTATATACCTGTGCACAGCAGCAGCCACCTTCAGTCTGCTGCTGGACAGCCAGCAGCAGCAGCAGCAGCAGGAGAGGTATGTAATCAGGAGCCCTCCTGCTAAGGGTAGACAGCTGCTCGTTCCACCCCACCCCCCGCCTTAATTGGTTCTCCTCCCTTCCAACGGTGTTGAGGCGGGTGGGAACAGCAGGGGGTGAAGGTGCTGTGTTTAAAGAGGTGGAGTTATGCAGATCCAAAACGCGTGGATTGCAGCAGCAGCAAGCCGAAAAGTGCAGGCATGTAAGGGATCTAGAGGTTGACAACTTGTCTTCTTAACGGGAGTCCAGGAGCTCATCTCCACAAATGGACTTTTCAGGATCCTTGGGTGGCTCCGTAGTTTGAAACCAATTCTGGTTATCGCTTCTCGGCCTTTTGGCACGATCCTTGTGATTGGTGTCAGGAGGCAGGTTCGTGATCACTGGAATTCTTTCTCGGCCTTTTCCGATTGGAACTGCTGCTATTGGGAAGGAAGGAAGGTGTTTCTCGTACCTTTCGGCGTGGAAGGAATTCTGGATCGTGGAGGAGGATTTCTTCAGGACTGGAGTTCTGGACGCTGCTGAACAGAAGGGATCGAGTCTGGTGCTGTTATTTTTGGACGTCATCGGGCTTTCTTTTGAATTTTCTCTGTGTGGAAATGGAGATGAATTTGGATCAGGACGATGCCTACATGAAGGACACCATCCGGTTTGTGGTGAGTGTGGAATTTAGGCAAGTTAAAAACTTGGACTTTTTGTACAGGAAAGTCTTTACTCCTATCTTGCATATCAGCAAGGATGAGTACTTTTGTGTTCAGTCATTTTCTAACAGAGGAGTACACGATGTGACTTTGAGAGGTGCTGGTGTATGTGAGAGGGTTTTTTCCAGTTTTAGATATGCTGCAGCCTGTGAGCATAGTGAGGTATTGGAAGGAATTTCAGCCACGCCTCGCTTTCAATTTGATCAAAGGATGCTAACAATACATATGTATAACCCTTTCATATCTGATGAGCAAGTGACTTCATACTTAAGAAGGTTTTGCTCCGTATTAATTATGAAAAAACGTTGTACGACTGGTTTTGGGGCCTGGAACGGCAAGAGACTGTATCAGGTCGTTTTTAAAAAGGACCCGTCAGTGGAGGGGGGTGTCTTAAGACCCCCACCAGTCGTGTTCATAAATAGAGATAGAGGCTTTTTGTTTTTTTCTAATATGCCACCATATTGTAAACGATGTCGGAAATATGGCCATATGGATGAAAATTGCGCCCCTTGTGAAGTATGTTCTGGCCCGGTTCATCAGGCGAGAGAGTGCCCAATGCAAGCCAGGCAAACATCTGAGGCTGATGCTGAAGATAAACAAGGGGATGGTGGGCAGATGGAGGATGGAGGATCAGAAAGTTCTTCTAATGTGGCGCAGGAAGTAGAGGTTCTGGCACCTCTAAGTAATAGAGAAAAAAGAGAAGAGAGGAAGAAAGCTGAAGAAAAGAAGAAAGAAGAAAGGAAGAAGGAAGAAAAGAAGAAGGAAGTAAAGAAGAAGGAAGAAAAGAAGAAGGAAGACAAGAAGAAGGAAGACAAGAAGAAAGAAGATAAAAAGAAAGAAGGAGAGAGGAAAGAAGATGGAAGAGAGGAAGGAACATTGGAAGAGGAAAAGGAGGGGCAACAAGGTATTGTGGATACAGTTGCTGCTCTGGCGGTATTATCAGAGATGTCGTCAGGGATTCCTTGTGCCCAGGAAAATATGGACTTAAGTTCAAAATCTTTGAAAAGGAGTACATGGGAAGAAGAGCAACAGGAGATCATGGAGGACTTGGGTGGGAAAAAATCTCGTGGTGACGCGTCTTCTTTGTTTGGGGATGTATCTCCCTCAAGTTCTTCTGATCAAGAATCCTTAATTGTGGATGTGAAATCACCTTTGGTAGATGAGGGCGGAGGGATTAGCCCTGGGCCTATTACTAGAAGATGATTACTGTTGTATCCCTGAATGTTCAGGGGTTGAACAATTTATACAAACGCACTGCATTATATGATTTTTTGAATAATGAGAAATGCGATTTTATTTTTTTACAAGAATGTAATTTAGAAAGGAAAATGAGCTATGAATATTTACGTGGAATATGGAAGGGTAACATGGTTTTTTCTGGTGGGAATGAATTGAAAAGTGATGGGGTGGGTTTTTTGTGCTCTAGTGAGTGGGAGGTGGTGAAGTATGAGGAAATTTACCCTGGTCGTATTCTATGTGTAGAAGTAATGAGGGAGGGTAAAAGGGTGCGTTGTTTTAATATTTATGCTCATACTGAGAAAAATCAAAGATTACATTTATTCGAGATTTTACAGCTTTTTTTATCAGGTGCGGATCCGATTTTAATTGGTGGGGATTTTAACTGCCAGTTAAATAATGTACGGGATGGGTCGGTAACCTGCCTTAAGAACATAATTTCTGCCTTCAGTTTAAAGGATGCATGGGCTATGGATGGTAGTAAAAAAGAATTTGAAGTTACGTGGTCAAACAGAGGTTTTACGTCTAGGATTGATCACTTTTTTATGTCTGATTCTTTTAAATGTTCCTCTTTTAAGACAAGTATTAATCCTTTTTCGGATCATAAGTTATTGGGATGCACTTTAGCAATAGACCCTTGCGGTAAGAAAAAACCTTCGCATTGGAAACTGAATGTTTCTTTATTACAGGGGGAGAATTTTAAAGAAGACTTTAAGGTTTTTTATAATGAATTAAAACTTAACAAAAAGGGTTTTAAGTGTATTTTAGACTGGTGGGATTTTATGAAGGGTAAGATCAGAACCTTCTTTGTTAAATTGGGAAAGAGGAAAGCGTATGAGAAAAGGCAGTTTTATGATGCGTTAAATGCTAATTTGCAGTGTTATTATTATTTTCAAAACAATGGAGTTAATATGGACAGCAGTATTAGTGAGGTAAAGGAGAAAATTCAGAATGCACTAAAAGAGAAGGGAAAAGAAATCATCTTCAACTCTAGGGTAAAGGTCCTGGATGAGGATGAGAAATGCACTAAGTTTTTCTTTAAAAAAATATGTGGAAAAAAGGATTTTATTGAGGTCTTAGAGGGTGAGGTGAGCCCAGAAGGGAAAGCATTGCAGGCCAAAATGTTTTATGATGATCTGTTTTCTCGAAAAAAGATTGATGAATCATTGAAAAACCATTTTTTAGAGGTTCTGGATAAAGCTCTTAGTGAGGAAGAAAAATTACTTTTATCTAGGGAGTTTACTAAGGAGGAGATATTTAATACTATTTGCACTTTACAAAATCAGAAGACACCAGGTGTGGATGGCCTCCCTGTGGAGTTTTACAGGGTTGTGTGGGATAGTATAGGGGAAGATTTTTATGAGTTGTTTTCAGAAGTGGAGTCCTCTTTTAATATTCCCAAGTCATGGGCAGAAGGCCTTATTGTTTTATTATATAAAAAAGGAGGAAAAGAACTGATTAAAAATTGGAGGCCTATTACGCTGCTAAATACAGACTATAAAGTATATGCAAAACTATTGGCCAATAGATTAAAGAGTGTGATAGGGTCGGTTATTGAGGTGGATCAGTCTTGTGCAGTCCCGAATCGTAAGATTACCGACACGCTAATCTTACTGAGAGATATAATATGGGATGTGGCTGATAGGAAGCAGGACTTGGCCCTTGTTTCCCTTGATTTTGAGAAGGCATATGATAGGGTTGCTCATGAGTTTTTATTTGCCGTTTTAAAAAAAATAGGATGTCCTGGTGTTTTTATTGAACGTATTAAATGTCTGTATAAGTTATGTTTTAGTAAGATTTCTATTAATGGTTTTTTATCGGAAAATATTAATATTAATTGTGGGGTTAAGCAGGGGTGCCCCCTGTCGCCTATACTTTTCATTTGTGCAATAGAACCCCTTTTAACTGCTTTTAGGAAAGATAAAGTTATTAATGGCTTTTTTATTCCTGGCAGTAGGAATGACCAAGTGAAGGTTTTAGCTTATATGGATGATGTGTCAGTTTTAGTGCGGGACATTAAGAGTCTTCATAGAGTTTTAAGGACAGTTGTGTGGTTTGGTGGAGCATCTGGTTTTAAAATAAATTTAGAAAAATCAGGTGTTTTAACTATGGGTAAATTTCTTTTAAATTCGGATTGCATGCTGATGAGAGTAATGGAAATTAAAGTTTTAGGGGTATTTTTTACAGAGACATGTGGGAATGTGAGGAATTGGGAGTCCCTGCTTGAAAGGGTAAGGAAAAAGATTGATTTTTGGAACTTGAGAAGTTTAACAATGGAAGGCAAAATCTTGATAATAAAGCAGGTCTTACTTCCGATAATTTTATACATTTCAACTGTTTTTATACCTCCTATTAATGTAATGAAAAAGATAATTAAGTTATGTTTTAATTTCCTATGGAAGTCAAAAATGGAAAGGGTAAAAAGGGAAGAGTTGTACAAAATTAAAGGGAAAGGAGGGAAAGGCTTCCCAGACATCAGAACCTTCATTTATGCCAAGTATTTAGCTAATTGCATATGCACTTTATTAGGACCAGTTTCTAGGCTGAAAACCTTTTTAACATACAATTTGGGTTTTTTTATTAGGAAATACAAATGGTTACAAATGCATTTGGATCAGCCATATAAGTTTATGCCATCTGGGAATTATATTATTTTAGAAAGAATTCTGAGGGATTTTAAATTAATGAATATGGATCTTAAAATACTTGTAAATCATAAGAACATTTTAAAAGTCTTAGAAAGCAGGGTGATAGCTAGTCCGGTAGAGCGATTTTCCGATAATGTTGTAGATAAAATTTGGATTAATGCAAATTTTAAGTGTTTGACTAATGAACACAAGGACTTAATATTGTGTAGTATTAAAGACTGTCTGCCAACTCGAGATTTCCAATATAGAAGAGGATTGGTACGGTTTGAAAAATGCCCAAGACGTAAATGTGCTGCTGGCGAAACAGCTATGCACATTTTTTGGAACTGTTGTTATGCGCAATTAGTATGGAGAAAGATTAGTAATTTAGTTAAAGCTCTAAGTGGTGTTAATTTTCTAGATTTTAATAGGATTTTTTACGGGTTGGGTGTCAAGGATGAAGTGTTCAAGGTTGTATGGATAATTTTATCTTGTGTGAAAATGGCGCTTTGGAAAACTCGGAATATTTTGATTTTTAAACATAAGGAAGTATCGGTACAAGAATGTATTAAGTTATGCCTAAGTTATATGTTTTTATATTTCTGGAGAGATAAGGTGTTGTTTGGTGATAAAAAAGCTAATGAAATTTGGAAGCAAAAAGATTGGAATGTACTTACCTTGTGATGTTCTTGTTGCACCATATGTACCCCCCTGTAAAAAATGGAAATTCTAAAGTTAAAACGAAAATAAACTGGAATATGGAAAATAATATAAGCTGTAAATTTACAACAACAAAAAAAGGGAAAAAAAAAAAAAAGATCCAGTTTGCTATCTACAATGAGGAAACTTTTAAGTTTGAAACCATTTTAACATGATGACTTGTGATGGTGGACTTAAAGATCTGAGTAGGAAAAAAAAAAAAAAAAAAAAAAAAAAAAAAAAAAAATCTGTTCTTATCAGTTTAATATCTGATACGTCCCCTATCTGGGGACCATATATTAAATGGATTTTTAGAACAGGGAGATGGAAAAAGAGCTTGCTCTGTCCACTCCACGCATTGACCTGGTATTGCAGTATCTCCAGGACCGGTGCACCCCTTCTTTAATGCAGTTTCTAAAATCAGAAAGAATTGAATTCAATGTTTTTTGTTCATTTTGCTTGTTTGTCGGATTTTGGGATGGACTCTTTGGCTTTGCTTTTCTTCTCCTCATTGGATTTTTCATGTTCAAAGTTGCAGAAGCCAGATTACAAGCTCATTTTGGTTCAACTTCAGCAACTGTGCATTGCATTGCCATGTAATGTGATGCAATGCTATCTTTCTAGCTCTCCCTTTTTACTTCCTTTTGGATAAACAGACATATTAGGCAAGCATTTTGGAGCTTTCACCTAAATAACTACAGGTGGTGAGATAAGCTGCACAATATAATTGACCTTTCAGTATATTGTTGCACACACACCATCTATTTAGCAAATGCCCTTGTTATCAACAGCAGCCTTTTAAACTCACCTGAGCTAACAGGTATGTGCGCTGGTTACTCTGCTGCGCTTAAAATTTCTTTTTTGGTTTGCTACAATGCCTTTTCTGAAACGTTGTCTCCTTCTGCTGGAACACTGACTTCTTTCATTTAATGCCTGCAGACTATAAAAGAGAACCAAACCCAAAAAGTTTGGTTGATTAGTCTGTGGCATTCTGTTAAACTGTTGCTTATGGCGGTCTCTGTGAGCTTCTCAGCGACATTCAGCCAGCCAGGTATCCTGCCTGCAGTAGATGGAATGTGGCAATGGAACGCTGGCTGCGCGTGTCATAATAGGCTCTGAGCCTTTATATACCTGTGCACAGCAGCAGCCACCTTCAGTCTGCTGCTGGACAGCCAGCAGCAGCAGCAGCAGGAGAGGTATGTAATCAGGAGCCCTCCTGCTAAGGGTAGACAGCTGCTCGTTCCACCCCACCCCCCGCCTTAATTGGTTCTCCTCCCTTCCAACGGTGTTGAGGCGGGTGGGAACAGCAGGGGGTGAAGGTGCTGTGTTTAAAGAGGTGGAGTTATGCAGATCTAAAACGCGTGGATTGCAGCAGCAGCAAGCCGAAAAGTGCAGGCATGTAAGGGATCTAGAGGTTGACAACATGTCTTCTTAACGGGAGTCCAGGAGCTCATCTCCACAAATGGACTTTTCAGGATCCTTGGGTGGCTCCGTAGTTTGAAACCAATTCTGGTTATCGCTTCTCGGCCTTTTGGCTAAGATCAAGTGTAGTATCTGTTCTTATCAGTTTAATATCTGATACGTCCCCTATCTGGGGACCATATATTAAATGGATTTTTAGAACAGGGAGATGGAAAAAGAGCTTGCTCTGTCCACTCCACGCATTGACCTGGTATTGCAGTATCTCCAGGACCGGTGCACCCCTTCTTTAATGCAGTTTCTAAAATCAGAAAGAATTGAATTCAATGTTTTTTGTTCATTTTGCTTGTTTGTCGGATTTTGGGATGGACTCTTTGGCTTTGCTTTTCTTCTCCTCATTGGATTTTTCATGTTCAAAGTTGCAGAAGCCAGATTACAAGCTCATTTTGGTTCAACTTCAGCAACTGTGCATTGCATTGCCATGTAATGTGATGCAATGCTATCTTTCTAGCTCTCCCTTTTTACTTCCTTTTGGATAAACAGACATATTAGGCAAGCATTTTGGAGCTTTCACCTAAATAACTACAGGTGGTGAGATAAGCTGCACAATATAATTGACCTTTCAGTATATTGTTGCACACACACCATCTATTTAGCAAATGCCCTTGTTATCAACAGCAGCCTTTTAAACTCACCTGAGCTAACAGGTATGTGCGCTGGTTACTCTGCTGCGCTTAAAATTTCTTTTTTGGTTTGCTACAATGCCTTTTCTGAAACGTTGTCTGCTTCTGCTGGAACACTGACTTCTTTCATTTAATGCCTGCAGACTATAAAAGAGAACCCAACCCAAAAAGTTTGGTTGATTAGTCTGTGGCATTCTGTTAAACTGTTGCTTATGGCGGTCTCTGTGAGCTTCTCAGCGACATTCAGCCAGCCAGGTATCCTGCCTGCAGTAGATGGAATGTGGCAATGGAACGCTGGCTGCGCGTGTCATAATAGGCTCTGAGCCTTTATATACCTGTGCACAGCAGCAGCCACCTTCAGTCTGCTGCTGGACAGCCAGCAGCAGCAGCAGCAGGAGAGGTATGTAATCAGGAGCCCTCCTGCTAAGGGTAGACAGCTGCTCGTTCCACCCCACCCCCCGCCTTAATTGGTTCTCCTCCCTTCCAACGGTGTTGAGGCGGGTGGGAACAGCAGGGGGTGAAGGTGCTGTGTTTAAAGAGGTGGAGTTATGCAGATCTAAAACGCGTGGATTGCAGCAGCAGCAAGCCGAAAAGTGCAGGCATGTAAGGGATCTAGAGGTTGACAACATGTCTTCTTAACGTGAGTCCAGGAGCTCATCTCCACAAATGGACTTTTCAGGATCCTTGGGTGGCTCCGTAGTTTGAAACCAATTCTGGTTATCGCTTCTCGGCCTTTTGGCTAAGATCAAGTGTAGTATCTGTTCTTATCAGTTTAATATCTGATACGTCCCCTATCTGGGGACCATATATTAAATGGATTTTTAGAACAGGGAGATGGAAAAAGAGCTTGCTCTGTCCACTCCACGCATTGACCTGGTATTGCAGTATCTCCAGGACCGGTGCACCCCTTCTTTAATGCAGTTTCTAAAATCAGAAAGAATTGAATTCAATGTTTTTTGTTCATTTTGCTTGTTTGTCGGATTTTGGGATGGACTCTTTGGCTTTGCTTTTCTTCTCCTCATTGGATTTTTCATGTTCAAAGTTGCAGAAGCCAGATTACAAGCTCATTTTAGTTCAACTTCAGCAACTGTGCATTGCATTGCCATGTAATGTGATGCAATGCTATCTTTCTAGCTCTCCCTTTTTACTTCCTTTTGGATAAACAGACATATTAGGCAAGCATTTTGGAGCTTTCACCTAAATAACTACAGGTGGTGAGATAAGCTGCACAATATAATTGACCTTTCAGTATATTGTTGCACACACACCATCTATTTAGCAAATGCCCTTGTTATCAACAGCAGCCTTTTAAACTCACCTGAGCTAACAGGTATGTGCGCTGGTTACTCTGCTGCGCTTAAAATTTCTTTTTTGGTTTGCTACAATGCCTTTTCTGAAACGTTGTCTCCTTCTGCTGGAACACTGACTTCTTTCATTTAATGCCTGCAGACTATAAAAGAGAACCCAACCCAAAAAGTTTGGTTGATTAGTCTGTGGCATTCTGTTAAACTGTTGCTTATGGCGGTCTCTGTGAGCTTCTCAGCGACATTCAGCCAGCCAGGTATCCTGCCTGCAGTAGATGGAATGTGGCAATGGAACGCTGGCTGCGCGTGTCATAATAGGCTCTGAGCCTTTATATACCTGTGCACAGCAGCAGCCACCTTCAGTCTGCTGCTGGACAGCCAGCAGCAGCAGCAGCAGGAGAGGTATGTAATCAGGAGCCCTCCTGCTAAGGGTCGACAGCTGCTCGTTCCACTCCACCCCCCGCCTTAATTGGTTCTCCTCCCTTCCAACGGTGTTGAGGCGGGTGGGAACAGCAGGGGGTGAAGGTGCTGTGTTTAAAGAGGTGGAGTTATGCAGATCTAAAACGCGTGGATTGCAGCAGCAGCAAGCCGAAAAGTGCAGGCATGTAAGGGATCTAGAGGTTGACAACATGTCTTCTTAACGGGAGTCCAGGAGCTCATCTCCACAAATGGACTTTTCAGGATCCTTGGGTGGCTCCGTAGTTTGAAACCAATTCTGGTTATCGCTTCTCGGCCTTTTGGCTAAGATCAAGTGTAGTATCTGTTCTTATCAGTTTAATATCTGATACGTCCCCTATCTGGGGACCATATATTAAATGGATTTTTAGAACAGGGAGATGGAAAAAGAGCTTGCTCTGTCCACTCCACGCATTGACCTGGTATTGCAGTATCTCCAGGACCGGTGCACCCCTTCTTTAATGCAGTTTCTAAAATCAGAAAGAATTGAATTCAATGTTTTTTGTTCATTTTGCTTGTTTGTCGGATTTTGGGATGGACTCTTTGGCTTTGCTTTTCTTCTCCTCATTGGATTTTTCATGTTCAAAGTTGCAGAAGCCAGATTACAAGCTCATTTTGGTTCAACTTCAGCAACTGTGCATTGCATTGCCATGTAATGTGATGCAATGCTATCTTTCTAGCTCTCCCTTTTTACTTCCTTTTGGATAAACAGACATATTAGGCAAGCATTTTGGAGCTTTCACCTAAATAACTACAGGTGGTGAGATAAGCTGCACAATATAATTGACCTTTCAGTATATTGTTGCACACACACCATCTATTTAGCAAATGCCCTTGTTATCAACAGCAGCCTTTTAAACTCACCTGAGCTAACAGGTATGTGCGCTGGTTACTCTGCTGCGCTTAAAATTTCTTTTTTGGTTTGCTACAATGCCTTTTCTGAAACGTTGTCTCCTTCTGCTGGAACACTGACTTCTTTCATTTAATGCCTGCAGACTATAAAAGAGAACCCAACCCAAAAAGTTTGGTTGATTAGTCTGTGGCATTCTGTTAAACTGTTGCTTATGGCGGTCTCTGTGAGCTTCTCAGCGACATTCAGCCAGCCAGGTATCCTGCCTGCAGTAGATGGAATGTGGCAATGGAACGCTGGCTGCGCGTGTCATAATAGGCTCTGAGCCTTTATATACCTGTGCACAGCAGCAGCCACCTTCAGTCTGCTGCTGGACAGCCAGCAGCAGCAGCAGCAGGAGAGGTATGTAATCAGGAGCCCTCCTGCTAAGGGTAGACAGCTGCTCGTTCCACCCCACCCCCCGCCTTAATTGGTTCTCCTCCCTTCCAACGGTGTTGAGGCGGGTGGGAACAGCAGGGGGTGAAGGTGCTGTGTTTAAAGAGGTGGAGTTATGCAGATCTAAAACGCGTGGATTGCAGCAGCAGCAAGCCGAAAAGTGCAGGCATGTAAGGGATCTAGAGGTTGACAACATGTCTTCTTAACGTGAGTCCAGGAGCTCATCTCCACAAATGGACTTTTCAGGATCCTTGGGTGGCTCCGTAGTTTGAAACCAATTCTGGTTATCGCTTCTCGGCCTTTTGGCTAAGATCAAGTGTAGTATCTGTTCTTATCAGTTTAATATCTGATACGTCCCCTATCTGGGGACCATATATTAAATGGATTTTTAGAACAGGGAGATGGAAAAAGAGCTTGCTCTGTCCACTCCACGCATTGACCTGGTATTGCAGTATCTCCAGGACCGGTGCACCCCTTCTTTAATGCAGTTTCTAAAATCAGAAAGAATTGAATTCAATGTTTTTTGTTCATTTTGCTTGTTTGTCGGATTTTGGGATGGACTCTTTGGCTTTGCTTTTCTTCTCCTCATTGGATTTTTCATGTTCAAAGTTGCAGAAGCCAGATTACAAGCTCATTTTGGTTCAACTTCAGCAACTGTGCATTGCATTGCCATGTAATGTGATGCAATGCTATCTTTCTAGCTCTCCCTTTTTACTTCCTTTTGGATAAACAGACATATTAGGCAAGCATTTTGGAGCTTTCACCTAAATAACTACAGGTGGTGAGATAAGCTGCACAATATAATTGACCTTTCAGTATATTGTTGCACACACACCATCTATTTAGCAAATGCCCTTGTTATCAACAGCAGCCTTTTAAACTCACCAGAGCTAACAGGTATGTGCGCTGGTTACTCTGCTGCGCTTAAAATTTCTTTTTTGGTTTGCTACAATGCCTTTTCTGAAACGTTGTCTCCTTCTGCTGGAACACTGACTTCTTTCATTTAATGCCTGCAGACTATAAAAGAGAACCCAACCCAAAAAGTTTGGTTGATTAGTCTGTGGCATTCTGTTAAACTGTTGCTTATGGCGGTCTCTGTGAGCTTCTCAGCGACATTCAGCCAGCCAGGTATCCTGCCTGCAGTAGATGGAATGTGGCAATGGAACGCTGGCTGCGCGTGTCATAATAGGCTCTGAGCCTTTATATACCTGTGCACAGCAGCAGCCACCTTCAGTCTGCTGCTGGACAGCCAGCAGCAGCAGCAGCAGGAGAGGTATGTAATCAGGAGCCCTCCTGCTAAGGGTAGACAGCTGCTCGTTCCACCCCACCCCCCGCCTTAATTGGTTCTCCTCCCTTCCAACGGTGTTGAGGCGGGTGGGAACAGCAGGGGGTGAAGGTGCTGTGTTTAAAGAGGTGGAGTTATGCAGATCTAAAACGCGTGGATTGCAGCAGCAGCAAGCCGAAAAGTGCAGGCATGTAAGGGATCTAGAGGTTGACAACATGTCTTCTTAACGTGAGTCCAGGAGCTCATCTCCACAAATGGACTTTTCAGGATCCTTGGGTGGCTCCGTAGTTTGAAACCAATTCTGGTTATCGCTTCTCGGCCTTTTGGCTAAGATCAAGTGTAGTATCTGTTCTTATCAGTTTAATATCTGATACGTCCCCTATCTGGGGACTAGTGTTGAGCCACCCCCGTAGTGTTCGGGTTCGGTTCGGTTCGTCGAACACCGGGATGTTCGAGGAACTGTTCGTCGAACTGTTCGTCGAACACCTTAGAACACCGTCGAACACCGTTAAAACCAATGGCAGGCAAACAAAAACACATAGAAACACATAGAAAACACCTGCAAAGGTGTCCAAAAGCTGACAAACTGCTCAGAAGACACTCTCTTTAAAAAAGCCGGCCGGCAAATTCAGCAGCGGCATACACCGGTACCCGACAATTTAGACAAGAAGGAATAGAGCATCACACATAGATTAGATAGATAGAAACATGTCAGTCACACATATAAGAAGCACAGTGACAGTGTTGGTTACTGCACTTGTCATTTAGTGTAAAGGATTTATTAAAAAAAATATTAGTGTTTTCATGCACCGTCTCTTTAAAAAAGCCGGCCGGCAATTCAGCATCTGTACCCGACAATTTAGAACAGAAAGAATAGAGCTTCACACATAGATTAGATAGATAGAAACATGTCAGTCACATATATAATAAGTACAGTGATAGTGTTGCTTACTGTACTTGTCATTTAGTGTAAAGGATTTATTTAAAAAAATAATAGTGTTTTCATGCACTGTCTCTTTAAAAAAGCCGGCCGGCAATTCAGCAGCGGTACCCGACAATTTATAACAGACAGAATAGAGCTTCACACATAGATTAGATAGATAGAAACATGTCAGTCACATATATATGAAGTACAGTGATAGTGTTGGTTACTGTACTTGTCATTTAGTATTAAAATAAAGGATTTATTATTAAAAAAATTGGCGTGGGGTTCCCCTTAATTTTAGGCTCTAGCGGAGGTTAAGCAGACGGCTGGGGCAGATGTTTGAAGCCTGGGAAGGGGGTAATACCCACGGAGCTTCCCAGGCTACTAATATCAGCCCTCAGCTGAATACATAGCCTTTACTAGCTATTAAAATGGGGGACCCCCCCAAAAAAATGACGTGGGGTCCCCCCTAATTTAATAGCTAGCAAAGGCTAGGCAGACAGCTGGGGGCTGATATTAATAGCCCAGGAAGGGAACCATGAATATTGGCCCCCTCCCAGGCTAGAAACACCAGCCGTCAGCCGCCCCAGAAATGGCGCATTCATAGGATGCGCCAATTCTGGCACTTAGCCTCGCTCTTCCACGCTGCCCTGGTGCGGTGGCAGGGGGTAATAGGGTTGGGGTTGATGTCAGCTTATAATGCCAGCTGACATCAAGCCCAGGTTAGTAATGGAGAGGCGTCTATAAGACACCCCCATTACTAACCCCATAGTCAAAGTTAAAAAAAACACAAACACCCAGAATAAAGTCCTTTAATTGAAATAAAGACACAATCCTTTATTGTTCTAAATTAAACCATACTTACCGTCACGCCCATTCCAGCTGAAGCCAACGATCTCCTGCAATAAAAGAAAAATAATAAAGCAACCTCATCCTTACCTTTCCATGGTTCCCACGACAGCTTCAGCTCTGCTACATCGAGATGACAGGCTGGACCGCAGCAGAACGCTGCCATCCAGCCTCTCATCCCGCAGACACTGAGAAGCGCAGGCTTGCTTGCGCTGCTCAGCGTCTCTCTGTGACGACATCCAGATGAGCCGAGTTCATGTCCAATGTACTCGGCTCACCTCATGCACGTCACTGACAGCGTGGGAAAATTCTCACGCTGAAGCGGTGAGTGCAGGAGAATTCTCCCACGCTGTCAGTGACGTGCATAAGGTGAGCTCATGTCCAATGAACTCAGCTCACCTCCTGCACGTCACTGACAGCGTGGGAGAATTCTCCTGCACTCAGCGCTTCAGCGTGAGAATTCTCCCACGCTGAAGCGCTGAGTGCAGGAGAATTTTCCCACGCTGTCAGTGACATGCAGGAGGTGAGCTGAGTTCATTGGACATGAGCTCACCTCATGCACATCACTGACAGCGTGGGAGAATTCTCCTGCACTCAGCACTTCAGCGTGAGAATTTTCCCACGCTGTCAGTGACGTGCATGAGGTGAGCCGAGTTCATTGGACATGACCTCGGCTCATCTGGATGCCGTCACAGCGAGACAGTGAGGAGCGCAAGCAAGCCTGCGCTTCTCAGTGTCTGCGGGATGACAGGCTGGATGGCAGCGTTCTGCTGCGGTCCAGCCAGTCATCTCGATGTAGCAGAGCTGAAGCTGTCGTGGGAACCATGGAAAGGTAAGGATGAGGTTGGTTTATTATTTTTCTTTTATTGCAGGAGATCGTTGGCTTCAGCTGGAATGGGTGTGATGGTAAGTATGGTTTAATTTAGAACAATAAAGAATTGTGTCTTTATTTCAATTAAAGGACTTTATTCTGGGTGTTGTGGTTTTTTTAAATACTTTACTAGAAATTCATGGCGGTCATGTCTAATACTGGCGTGACCCCATGAATTTTGGGCTTGGGGCCAGCTGATAATACCAAGCTGGCCCTAACCCCTTTATTACCCAGTGAGCCACCGCACCAGGGCCCTGGATGAGTTGGGTACAGCGCCAGAAGATGGCGCTTCTATGAACGCGCCATTTTCCGGGGTGGCTGCGGACTGCAATTTGTAGCGGGGGGGGCCCAGAAAGCTTGGGCCTCCCTGCGCTGCAGATTCCAGCCCCCAGCTGCCTAGTTGTACCTGGCTGGACACAAAAATAGGGCGAAGCCCCACGTACTTTTTTTTTAATTATTTCATGAAATTCATGAAATAATTAAGAAAAAAAGGCCTTCCCTATATTGTTGTGTCCGGCCAGGTACAAATAGGCAGCTGGTGGTTGGGGGCAGCCCGTTCCTGCCTGCTGTACCTGGCTGGACACAAATATAGTGCGAAGCCCCACTTCAATTTTTTTTAATTATTTCATGAAATTCATAAAATAATTAAGAAAAAAAGGGCTTCCCTATATTGTTGTGTCCGGCCAGGTACAAATAGGCAGCTGGTGGATGGGGGCAGCCGGTTCCTGCCTGCAGTACCTGGCTGGACACTAATATAGTGCGAAGCCCCACTTCAATTTTTTTAAATTATTTCAGGAAATTCATGAAATAATTTAAAAAAAATTGACGTGGGGCTTCGCACTATATTTGTGTCCAGCCAGGTACAGCAGGCAGGAACGGGCTGCCCCCAACCACCAGCTGCCTATTTGTACCTGGCCGGACACAACAATATAGGGAAGCCCTTTTTTTCTTAATTATTTCATGAAATAATTTAAAGAAAATTGACGTGGGGCTTCGCCCTGTTTTTGTGTCCAGCCAGGTACAACTAGGCAGCTGGGGGCTGGAATCCGCAGCGCAGGGAGGCCCAAGCTTTCTGGGCCACCCCCGCTGCAAATTGCAGTCCGCAGCCACCCCGGAAAATGGCGCGTTCATAGAAGCGCCATCTTCTGGCGCTGTACCCAACTCATCCAGGGCCCTGATGCGGTGGCTCACTGGGTAATAAAGGGGTTAGGGCCAGCTTGGCATTATCAGCTGGCCCTAAGCCCGAAATTCATGGGGTCACGCCAGTATTAGACATGACCGCCATGAATTTCTAGTAAAGTATTTAAAAAAAACACAACACCCAGAAAAAAGTCCTTTAATTGAAATAAACACACAATTCTTTATTGTTCTAAATTAAACCATACTTACCATCACGCCCATTCCAGCTGAAGCCAACGATCTCCTGAAATAAAAGAAAAATAATAAAGCAACATCATCCTTACCTTTCCATGGTTCCCATGACAGCTTCAGCTCTGCTTCATCGAGATGACAGGCTGGACCGCAGCAGAACGCTGCCATCCAGCCTGTCATCCCGCAGACACTGAGAAGCGCAGGCTTGCTTGCGCTCCACAGTGTCTCTCTGTGAGGGCATCCAGATGAGCCGAGTTATTGTCCAATGAACTCGGCTCACCTCATGCACGTCACTGACAGCGTGGGAAAATTCTCCTGCACTCAGCGCTTCAGCGTGGGAGAATTCTCACACTGAAGCGCTGAGTGCAGGAGAATTCTCCCACGCTGTCAGTGACGTGCAGGAGGTGAGCTGAGTTCATTGGACATGAGCTCACCTTATGCACGTCACTGACAGCGTGGGAAAATTCTCCTGCACTCAGCGCTTCAGCGGGAGAATTCTCCCGCTGAAGCGCTGAGTGCAGGAGAATTCTCCCACGCTGTCAGTGACGTGCAGGAGGTGAGCTGAGTTCATTGGACATGAACTCGGCTCATCTGGATGTCGTCACAGAGAGACGCTGAGCAGCGCAAGCAAGCCTGCGCTTCTCAGTGTCTGCGGGATGAGAGGCTGGATGGCAGCGTTCTGCTGCGGTCCAGCCTGTCATCTCGATGTAGCAGAGCTGAAGCTGTCCTGGGAACCATGGAAAGGTAAGGATGAGGTTGGTTTATTATTTTTCTTTTATTGCAGGAGATCGTTGGCTTCAGCTGGAATGGGCGTGATGGTAAGTATGGTTTAATTTAGAACAATAAAGGACTGTGTCTTTATTTCAATTAAAGGACTTTATTCTGGGTGTTTGTGTTTTTTTTAACTTTGACTATGGGGTTAGTAATGGGGGTGTCTTATAGACGCCTCTCCATTACTAACCTGGGCTTGATGTCAGCTGGCATTATAAGCTGACATCAACCCCAACCCTATTACCCCCTGCCACCGCACCAGGGCAGCGTGGAAGAGCGAGGCTAAGTGCCAGAATTGGCGCATCCTATGGATGCGCCATTTCTGGGGCGGCTGACGGCTGGTGTTTCTAGCCTGGGAGGGGGCCAATATTCATGGCTCCCTTCCTGGGCTATTAATATCAGCCCCCAGCTGTCTGCCTAGCCTTTGCTAGCTATTAAATTAGGGGGGACCCCACGTCATTTTTTTTGGGGGGTCCCCCATTTTAATAGCTAGTAAAGGCTAGGTATTCAGCTGGGGGCTGATATTAGTAGCCTGGGAAGCTCCGTGGGTATTACCCCGTTCCCAGGCTTCAAACATCTGCCCCAGCCGTCTGCTTAACCTTCGCTAGAGCCTAAAATTAAGGGGAACCCCACGCCAATTTTTTTAATAATAAATCCTTTATTTTAATACTAAATGACAAGTACAGTAACCAACACTATCACTGTACTTCATATATATGTGACTGACATGTTTCTATCTATCTAATCTATGTGTGAAGCTCTATTCTGTCTGTTATAAATTGTCGGGTACCGCTGCTGAATTGCCGGCCGGCTTTTTTAAAGAGACAGTGCATGAAAACACTATTATTTTTTTTGATAAATCCTTTACGCTAAATGACAAGTACAGTAAGCAACACTGTCACTGTACTTCGTATATATGTGGCTGACATGTTTCTATCTATCTAATCTATGTGTGATGCTCTATTCTTTCTGTTCTATATTGTCGGGTACAGGTGTATGCCGCTGCTGAATTGCCGGCTTTTCATGTTTCACTGTTGGCACTGTTCCCATCGATTTGGGCAATCACTGTAATGCTACAACCACCATGGCTGTGGCATTACAGTGAGTGGCAGACAATCCCTGCATGATTGGTGCTCTAAATAGCGGCAGCCATGCAGGACACGCTTTTGGTGCACGAACAGTTATCGAACATAACCTCGAACAGCCGAATTTTTTGCAAATCGTTCGGGTTCGTCGAACAACTCGAACACCGCCCAAAACAGCTCGAATTTGAGATTGGCGAACAGTTCTAGTCGAACACCGCTCATCTCTACTGGGGACCATATATTAAATGGATTTTTAGAACAGGGAGATGGAAAAAGAGCTTGCTCTGTCCACTCCACGCATTGACCTGGTATTGCAGTATCTCCAGGACCGGTGCACCCCTTCTTTAATGCAGTTTCTAAAATCAGAAAGAATTGAATTCAATGTTTTTTGTTCATTTTGCTTGTTTGTCGGATTTTGGGATGGACTCTTTGGCTTTGCTTTTCTTCTCCTCATTGGATTTTTCATGTTCAAAGTTGCAGAAGCCAGATTACAAGCTCATTTTGGTTCAACTTCAGCAACTGTGCATTGCATTGCCATGTAATGTGATGCAATGCTATCTTTCTAGCTCTCCCTTTTTACTTCCTTTTGGATAAACAGACATATTAGGCAAGCATTTTGGAGCTTTCACCTAAATAACTACAGGTGGTGAGATAAGCTGCACAATATAATTGACCTTTCAGTATATTGTTGCACACACACCATCTATTTAGCAAATGCCCTTGTTATCAACAGCAGCCTTTTAAACTCACCTGAGCTAACAGGTATGTGCGCTGGTTACTCTGCTGCGCTTAAAATTTCTTTTTTGGTTTGCTACAATGCCTTTTCTGAAACGTTGTCTCCTTCTGCTGGAACACTGACTTCTTTCATTTAATGCCTGCAGACTATAAAAGAGAACCCAACCCAAAAAGTTTGGTTGATTAGTCTGTGGCATTCTGTTAAACTGTTGCTTATGGCGGTCTCTGTGAGCTTCTCAGCGACATTCAGCCAGCCAGGTATCCTGCCTGCAGTAGATGGAATGTGGCAATGGAACGCTGGCTGCGCGTGTCATAATAGGCTCTGAGCCTTTATATACCTGTGCACAGCAGCAGCCACCTTCAGTCTGCTGCTGGACAGCCAGCAGCAGCAGCAGCAGGAGAGGTATGTAATCAGGAGCCCTCCTGCTAAGGGTAGACAGCTGCTCGTTCCACTCCACCCCCCGCCTTAATTGGTTCTCCTCCCTTCCAACGGTGTTGAGGCGGGTGGGAACAGCAGGGGGTGAAGGTGCTGTGTTTAAAGAGGTGGAGTTATGCAGATCTAAAACGCGTGGATTGCAGCAGCAGCAAGCCGAAAAGTGCAGGCATGTAAGGGATCTAGAGGTTGACAACATGTCTTCTTAACGGGAGTCCAGGAGCTCATCTCCACAAATGGACTTTTCAGGATCCTTGGGTGGCTCCGTAGTTTGAAACCAATTCTGGTTATCGCTTCTCGGCCTTTTGGCTAAGATCAAGTGTAGTATCTGTTCTTATCAGTTTAATATCTGATACGTCCCCTATCTGGGGACCATATATTAAATGGATTTTTAGAACAGGGAGATGGAAAAAGAGCTTGCTCTGTCCACTCCACGCATTGACCTGGTATTGCAGTATCTCCAGGACCGGTGCACCCCTTCTTTAATGCAGTTTCTAAAATCAGAAAGAATTGAATTCAATGTTTTTTGTTCATTTTGCTTGTTTGTCGGATTTTGGGATGGACTCTTTGGCTTTGCTTTTCTTCTCCTCATTGGATTTTTCATGTTCAAAGTTGCAGAAGCCAGATTACAAGCTCATTTTGGTTCAACTTCAGCAACTGTGCATTGCATTGCCATGTAATGTGATGCAATGCTATCTTTCTAGCTCTCCCTTTTTACTTCCTTTTGGATAAACAGACATATTAGGCAAGCATTTTGGAGCTTTCACCTAAATAACTACAGGTGGTGAGATAAGCTGCACAATATAATTGACCTTTCAGTATATTGTTGCACACACACCATCTATTTAGCAAATGCCCTTGTTATCAACAGCAGCCTTTTAAACTCACCTGAGCTAACAGGTATGTGCGCTGGTTACTCTGCTGCGCTTAAAATTTATTTTTTGGTTTGCTACAATGCCTTTTCTGAAACGTTGTCTCCTTCTGCTGGAACACTGACTTCTTTCATTTAATGCCTGCAGACTATAAAAGAGAACCCAACCCAAAAAGTTTGGTTGATTAGTCTGTGGCATTCTGTTAAACTGTTGCTTATGGCGGTCTCTGTGAGCTTCTCAGCGACATTCAGCCAGCCAGGTATCCTGCCTGCAGTAGATGGAATGTGGCAATGGAACACTGGCTGCGCGTGTCATAATAGGCTCTGAGCCTTTATATACCTGTGCACAGCAGCAGCCACCTTCAGTCTGCTGCTGGACAGCCAGCAGCAGCAGCAGCAGGAGAGGTATGTAATCAGGAGCCCTCCTGCTAAGGGTAGACAGCTGCTCGTTCCACCCCACCCCCCGCCTTAATTGGTTCTCCTCCCTTCCAGCGGTGTTGAGGCGGGTGGGAACAGCAGGGGGTGAAGGTGCTGTGTTTAAAGAGGTGGAGTTATGCAGATCTAAAACGCGTGGATTGCAGCAGCAGCAAGCCGAAAAGTGCAGGCATGTAAGGGATCTAGAGGTTGACAACATGTCTTCTTAACGGGAGTCCAGGAGCTCATCTCCACAAATGGACTTTTCAGGATCCTTGGGTGGCTCCGTAGTTTGAAACCAATTCTGGTTATCGCTTCTCGGCCTTTTGGCTAAGATCAAGTGTAGTATCTGTTCTTATCAGTTTAATATCTGATACGTCCCCTATCTGGGGACCATATATTAAATGGATTTTTAGAACAGGGAGATGGAAAAAGAGCTTGCTCTGTCCACTCCACGCATTGACCTGGTATTGCAGTATCTCCAGGACCGGTGCACCCCTTCTTTAATGCAGTTTCTAAAATCAGAAAGAATTGAATTCAATGTTTTTTGTTCATTTTGCTTGTTTGTCGGATTTTGGGATGGACTCTTTGGCTTTGCTTTTCTTCTCCTCATTGGATTTTTCATGTTCAAAGTTGCAGAAGCCAGATTACAAGCTCATTTTGGTTCAACTTCAGCAACTGTGCATTGCATTGCCATGTAATGTGATGCAATGCTATCTTTCTAGCTCTCCCTTTTTACTTCCTTTTGGATAAACAGACATATTAGGCAAGCATTTTGGAGCTTTCACCTAAATAACTACAGGTGGTGAGATAAGCTGCACAATATAATTGACCTTTCAGTATATTGTTGCACACACACCATCTATTTAGCAAATGCCCTTGTTATCAACAGCAGCCTTTTAAACTCACCTGAGCTAACAGGTATGTGCGCTGGTTACTCTGCTGCGCTTAAAATTTCTTTTTTGGTTTGCTACAATGCCTTTTCTGAAACGTTGTCTCCTTCTGCTGGAACACTGACTTCTTTCATTTAATGCCTGCAGACTATAAAAGAGAACCCAACCCAAAAAGTTTGGTTGATTAGTCTGTGGCATTCTGTTAAACTGTTGCTTATGGCGGTCTCTGTGAGCTTCTCAGCGACATTCAGCCAGCCAGGTATCCTGCCTGCAGTAGATGGAATGTGGCAATGGAACGCTGGCTGCGCGTGTCATAATAGGCTCTGAGCCTTTATATACCTGTGCACAGCAGCAGCCACCTTCAGTCTGCTGCTGGACAGCCAGCAGCAGCAGCAGCAGGAGAGGTATGTAATCAGGAGCCCTCCTGCTAAGGGTAGACAGCTGCTCGTTCCACCCCACCCCCCGCCTTAATTGGTTCTCCTCCCTTCCAACGGTGTTGAGGCGGGTGGGAACAGCAGGGGGTGAAGGTGCTGTGTTTAAAGAGGTGGAGTTATGCAGATCTAAAACGCGTGGATTGCAGCAGCAGCAAGCCGAAAAGTGCAGGCATGTAAGGGATCTAGAGGTTGACAACATGTCTTCTTAACGGGAGTCCAGGAGCTCATCTCCACAAATGGACTTTTCAGGATCCTTGGGTGGCTCCGTAGTTTGAAACCAATTCTGGTTATCGCTTCTCGGCCTTTTGGCTAAGATCAAGTGTAGTATCTGTTCTTATCAGTTTAATATCTGATACGTCCCCTATCTGGGGACCATATATTAAATGGATTTTTAGAACAGGGAGATGGAAAAAGAGCTTGCTCTGTCCACTCCACGCATTGACCTGGTATTGCAGTATCTCCAGGACCGGTGCACCCCTTCTTTAATGCAGTTTCTAAAATCAGAAAGAATTGAATTCAATGTTTTTTGTTCATTTTGCTTGTTTGTCGGATTTTGGGATGGACTCTTTGGCTTTGCTTTTCTTCTCCTCATTGGATTTTTCATGTTCAAAGTTGCAGAAGCCAGATTACAAGCTCATTTTGGTTCAACTTCAGCAACTGTGCATTGCATTGCCATGTAATGTGATGCAATGCTATCTTTCTAGCTCTCCCTTTTTACTTCCTTTTGGATAAACAGACATATTAGGCAAGCATTTTGGAGCTTTCACCTAAATAACTACAGGTGGTGAGATAAGCTGCACAATATAATTGACCTTTCAGTATATTGTTGCACACACACCATCTATTTAGCAAATGCCCTTGTTATCAACAGCAGCCTTTTAAACTCACCTGAGCTAACAGGTATGTGCGCTGGTTACTCTGCTGCGCTTAAAATTTCTTTTTTGGTTTGCTACAATGCCTTTTCTGAAACGTTGTCTCCTTCTGCTGGAACACTGACTTCTTTCATTTAATGCCTGCAGACTATAAAAGAGAACCCAACCCAAAAAGTTTGGTTGATTAGTCTGTGGCATTCTGTTAAACTGTTGCTTATGGCGGTCTCTGTGAGCTTCTCAGCGACATTCAGCCAGCCAGGTATCCTGCCTGCAGTAGATGGAATGTGGCAATGGAACGCTGGCTGCGCGTGTCATAATAGGCTCTGAGCCTTTATATACCTGTGCACAGCAGCAGCCACCTTCAGTCTGCTGCTGGACAGCCAGCAGCAGCAGCAGCAGGAGAGGTATGTAATCAGGAGCCCTCCTGCTAAGGGTAGACAGCTGCTCGTTCCACCCCACCCCCCGCCTTAATTGGTTCTCCTCCCTTCCAACGGTGTTGAGGCGGGTGGGAACAGCAGGGGGTGAAGGTGCTGTGTTTAAAGAGGTGGAGTTATGCAGATCTAAAACGCGTGGATTGCAGCAGCAGCAAGCCGAAAAGTGCAGGCATGTAAGGGATCTAGAGGTTGACAACATGTCTTCTTAACGGGAGTCCAGGAGCTCATCTCCACAAATGGACTTTTCAGGATCCTTGGGTGGCTCCGTAGTTTGAAACCAATTCTGGTTATCGCTTCTCGGCCTTTTGGCTAAGATCAAGTGTAGTATCTGTTCTTATCAGTTTAATATCTGATACGTCCCCTATCTGGGGACCATATATTAAATGGATTTTTAGAACAGAGAGATGGAAAAAGAGCTTGCTCTGTCCACTCCACGCATTGACCTGGTATTGCAGTATCTCCAGGACCGGTGCACCCCTTCTTTAATGCAGTTTCTAAAATCAGAAAGAATTGAATACAATGTTTTTTGTTCATTTTGCTTGTTTGTCGGATTTTGGGATGGTCTCTTTGGCTTTGCTTTTCTTCTCCTCATTGGATTTTTCATGTTCAAAGTTGCAGAAGCCAGATTACAAGCTCATTTTGGTTCAACTTCAGCAACTGTGCATTGCATTGCCATGTAATGTGATGCAATGCTATCTTTCTAGCTCTCCCTTTTTACTTCCTTTTGGATAAACAGACATATTAGGCAAGCATTTTGGAGCTTTCACCTAAATAACTACAGGTGGTGAGATAAGCTGCACAATATAATTGACCTTTCAGTATATTGTTGCACACACACCATCTATTTAGCAAATGCCCTTGTTATCAACAGCAGCCTTTTAAACTCACCTGAGCTAACAGGTATGTGCGCTGGTTACTCTGCTGCGCTTAAAATTTCTTTTTTGGTTTGCTACAATGCCTTTTCTGAAACGTTGTCTCCTTCTGCTGGAACACTGACTTCTTTCATTTAATGCCTGCAGACTATAAAAGAGAACCCAACCCAAAAAGTTTGGTTGATTAGTCTGTGGCATTCTGTTAAACTGTTGCTTATGGCGGTCTCTGTGAGCTTCTCAGCGACATTCAGCCAGCCAGGTATCCTGCCTGCAGTAGATGGAATGTGGCAATGGAACGCTGGCTGCGCGTGTCATAATAGGCTCTGAGCCTTTATATACCTGTGCACAGCAGCAGCCACCTTCAGTCTGCTGCTGGACAGCCAGCAGCAGCAGCAGCAGGAGAGGTATGTAATCAGGAGCCCTCCTGCTAAGGGTAGACAGCTGCTCGTTCCACCCCACCCCCCGCCTTAATTGGTTCTCCTCCCTTCCAACGGTGTTGAGGCGGGTGGGAACAGCAGGGGGTGAAGGTGCTGTGTTTAAAGAGGTGGAGTTATGCAGATCTAAAACGCGTGGATTGCAGCAGCAGCAAGCCGAAAAGTGCAGGCATGTAAGGGATCTAGAGGTTGACAACATGTCTTCTTAACGGGAGTCCAGGAGCTCATCTCCACAAATGGACTTTTCAGGATCCTTGGGTGGCTCCGTAGTTTGAAACCAATTCTGGTTATCGCTTCTCGGCCTTTTGGCTAAGATCAAGTGTAGTATCTGTTCTTATCAGTTTAATATCTGATACGTCCCCTATCTGGGGACCATATATTAAATGGATTTTTAGAACAGGGAGATGGAAAAAGAGCTTGCTCTGTCCACTCCACGCATTGACCTGGTATTGCAGTATCTCCAGGACCGGTGCACCCCTTCTTTAATGCAGTTTCTAAAATCAGAAAGAATTGAATTCAATGTTTTTTGTTCATTTTGCTTGTTTGTCGGATTTTGGGATGGACTCTTTGGCTTTGCTTTTCTTCTCCTCATTGGATTTTTCATGTTCAAAGTTGCAGAAGCCAGATTACAAGCTCATTTTGGTTCAACTTCAGCAACTGTGCATTGCATTGCCATGTAATGTGATGCAATGCTATCTTTCTAGCTCTCCCTTTTTACTTCCTTTTGGATAAACAGACATATTAGGCAAGCATTTTGGAGCTTTCACCTAAATAACTACAGGTGGTGAGATAAGCTGCACAATATAATTGACCTTTCAGTATATTGTTGCACACACACCATCTATTTAGCAAATGCCCTTGTTATCAACAGCAGCCTTTTAAACTCACCTGAGCTAACAGGTATGTGCGCTGGTTACTCTGCTGCGCTTAAAATTTCTTTTTTGGTTTGCTACAATGCCTTTTCTGAAACGTTGTCTCCATCTGCTGGAACACTGACTTCTTTCATTTAATGCCTGCAGACTATAAAAGAGAACCCAACCCAAAAAGTTTGGTTGATTAGTCTGTGGCATTCTGTTAAACTGTTGCTTATGGCAGTCTCTGTGAGCTTCTCAGCGACATTCAGCCAGCCAGGTATCCTGCCTGCAGTAGATGGAATGTGGCAATGGAACGCTGGCTGCGCGTGTCATAATAGGCTCTGAGCCTTTATATACCTGTGCACAGCAGCAGCCACCTTCAGTCTGCTGCTGGACAGCCAGCAGCAGCAGGAGAGGTATGTAATCAGGAGCCCTCCTGCTAAGGGTAGACAGCTGCTCGTTCCACCCCACCCCCCGCCTTAATTGGTTCTCCTCCCTTCCAACGGTGTTGAGGCGGGTGGGAACAGCAGGGGGTGAAGGTGCTGTGTTTAAAGAGGTGGAGTTATGCAGATCTAAAACGCGTGGATTGCAGCAGCAGCAAGCCGAAAAGTGCAGGCATGTAAGGGATCTAGAGGTTGACAACATGTCTTCTTAACGGGAGTCCAGGAGCTCATCTCCACAAATGGACTTTTCAGGATCCTTGGGTGGCTCCGTAGTTTGAAACCAATTCTGGTTATCGCTTCTCGGCCTTTTGGCTAAGATCAAGTGTAGTATCTGTTCTTATCAGTTTAATATCTGATACGTCCCCTATCTGGGGACCATATATTAAATGGATTTTTAGAACAGGGAGATGGAAAAAGAGCTTGCTCTGTCCACTCCACGCATTGACCTGGTATTGCAGTATCTCCAGGACCGGTGCACCCCTTCTTTAATGCAGTTTCTAAAATCAGAAAGAATTGAATTCAATGTTTTTTGTTCATTTTGCTTGTTTGTCGGATTTTGGGATGGACTCTTTGGCTTTGCTTTTCTTCTCCTCATTGGATTTTTCATGTTCAAAGTTGCAGAAGCCAGATTACAAGCTCATTTTGGTTCAACTTCAGCAACTGTGCATTGCATTGCCATGTAATGTGATGCAATGCTATCTTTCTAGCTCTCCCTTTTTACTTCCTTTTGGATAAACAGACATATTAGGCAAGCATTTTGGAGCTTTCACCTAAATAACTACAGGTGGTGAGATAAGCTGCACAATATAATTGACCTTTCAGTATATTGTTGCACACACACCATCTATTTAGCAAATGCCCTTGTTATCAACAGCAGCCTTTTAAACTCACCTGAGCTAACAGGTATGTGCGCTGGTTACTCTGCTGCGCTTAAAATTTCTTTTTTGGTTTGCTACAATGCCTTTTCTGAAACGTTGTCTCCTTCTGCTGGAACACTGACTTCTTTCATTTAATGCCTGCAGACTATAAAAGAGAACCCAACCCAAAAAGTTTGGTTGATTAGTCTGTGGCATTCTGTTAAACTGTTGCTTATGGCGGTCTCTGTGAGCTTCTCAGCGACATTCAGCCAGCCAGGTATCCTGCCTGCAGTAGATGGAATGTGGCAATGGAACGCTGGCTGCGCGTGTCATAATAGGCTCTGAGCCTTTATATACCTGTGCACAGCAGCAGCCACCTTCAGTCTGCTGCTGGACAGCCAGCAGCAGCAGCAGCAGGAGAGGTATGTAATCAGGAGCCCTCCTGCTAAGGGTAGACAGCTGCTCGTTCCACCCCACCCCCCGCCTTAATTGGTTCTCCTCCCTTCCAACGGTGTTGAGGCGGGTGGGAACAGCAGGGGGTGAAGGTGCTGTGTTTAAAGAGGTGGAGTTATGCAGATCTAAAACGCGTGGATTGCAGCAGCAGCAAGCCGAAAAGTGCAGGCATGTAAGGGATCTAGAGGTTGACAACATGTCTTCTTAACGGGAGTCCAGGAGCTCATCTCCACAAATGGACTTTTCAGGATCCTTGGGTGGCTCCGTAGTTTGAAACCAATTCTGGTTATCGCTTCTCGGCCTTTTGGCTAAGATCAAGTGTAGTATCTGTTCTTATCAGTTTAATATCTGATACGTCCCCTATCTGGGGACCATATATTAAATGGATTTTTAGAACAGGGAGATGGAAAAAGAGCTTGCTCTGTCCACTCCATGCATTGACCTGGTATTGCAGTATCTCCAGGACCGGTGCACCCCTTCTTTAATGCAGTTTCTAAAATCAGAAAGAATTGAATTCAATGTTTTTTGTTCATTTTGCTTGTTTGTCGGATTTTGGGATGGACTCTTTGGCTTTGCTTTTCTTCTCCTCATTGGATTTTTCATGTTCAAAGTTGCAGAAGCCAGATTACAAGCTCATTTTGGTTCAACTTCAGCAACTGTGCATTGCATTGCCATGTAATGTGATGCAATGCTATCTTTCTAGCTCTCCCTTTTTACTTCCTTTTGGATAAACAGACATATTAGGCAAGCATTTTGGAGCTTTCACCTAAATAACTACAGGTGGTGAGATAAGCTGCACAATATAATTGACCTTTCAGTATATTGTTGCACACACACCATCTATTTAGCAAATGCCCTTGTTATCAACAGCAGCCTTTTAAACTCACCTGAGCTAACAGGTATGTGCGCTGGTTACTCTGCTGCGCTTAAAATTTCTTTTTTGGTTTGCTACAATGCCTTTTCTGAAACGTTGTCTCCTTCTGCTGGAACACTGACTTCTTTCATTTAATGCCTGCAGACTATAAAAGAGAACCCAACCCAAAAAGTTTGGTTGATTAGTCTGTGGCATTCTGTTAAACTGTTGCTTATGGCGGTCTCTGTGAGCTTCTCAGCGACATTCAGCCAGCCAGGTATCCTGCCTGCAGTAGATGGAATGTGGCAATGGAACGCTGGCTGCGCGTGTCATAATAGGCTCTGAGCCTTTATATACCTGTGCACAGCAGCAGCCACCTTCAGTCTGCTGCTGGACAGCCAGCAGCAGCAGCAGCAGGAGAGGTATGTAATCAGGAGCCCTCCTGCTAAGGGTAGACAGCTGCTCGTTCCACCCCACCCCCCGCCTTAATTGGTTCTCCTCCCTTCCAACGGTGTTGAGGCGGGTGGGAACAGCAGGGGGTGAAGGTGCTGTGTTTAAAGAGGTGGAGTTATGCAGATCTAAAACGCGTGGATTGCAGCAGCAGCAAGCCGAAAAGTGCAGGCATGTAAGGGATCTAGAGGTTGACAACATGTCTTCTTAACGGGAGTCCAGGAGCTCATCTCCACAAATGGACTTTTCAGGATCCTTGGGTGGCTCCGTAGTTTGAAACCAATTCTGGTTATCGCTTCTCGGCCTTTTGGCTAAGATCAAGTGTAGTATCTTTTCTTATCAGTTTAATATCTGATACGTCCCCTATCTGGGGACCATATATTAAATGGATTTTTAGAACAGGGAGATGGAAAAAGAGCTTGCTCTGTCCACTCCACGCATTGACCTGGTATTGCAGTATCTCCAGGACCGGTGCACCCCTTCTTTAATGCAGTTTCTAAAATCAGAAAGAATTGAATTCAATGTTTTTTGTTCATTTTGCTTGTTTGTCGGATTTTGGGATGGACTCTTTGGCTTTGCTTTTCTTCTCCTCATTGGATTTTTCATGTTCAAAGTTGCAGAAGCCAGATTACAAGCTCATTTTGGTTCAACTTCAGCAACTGTGCATTGCATTGCCATGTAATGTGATGCAATGCTATCTTTCTAGCTCTCCCTTTTTACTTCCTTTTGGATAAACAGACATATTAGGCAAGCATTTTGGAGCTTTCACCTAAATAACTACAGGTGGTGAGATAAGCTGCACAATATAATTGACCTTTCAGTATATTGTTGCACACACACCATCTATTTAGCAAATGCCCTTGTTATCAACAGCAGCCTTTTAAACTCACCTGAGCTAACAGGTATGTGCGCTGGTTACTCTGCTGCGCTTAAAATTTATTTTTTGGTTTGCTACAATGCCTTTTCTGAAACGTTGTCTCCTTCTGCTGGAACACTGACTTCTTTCATTTAATGCCTGCAGACTATACAAGAGAACCCAACCCAAAAAGTTTGGTTGATTAGTCTGTGGCATTCTGTTAAACTGTTGCTTATGGCGGTCTCTGTGAGCTTCTCAGCGACATTCAGCCAGCCAGGTATCCTGCCTGCAGTAGATGGAATGTGGCAATGGAACGCTGGCTGCGCGTGTCATAATAGGCTCTGAGCCTTTATATACCTGTGCACAGCAGCAGCCACCTTCAGTCTGCTGCTGGACAGCCAGCAGCAGCAGCAGCAGGAGAGGTATGTAATCAGGAGCCCTCCTGCTAAGGGTAGACAGCTGCTCGTTCCACCCCACCCCCCGCCTTAATTGGTTCTCCTCCCTTCCAACGGTGTTGAGGCGGGTGGGAACAGCAGGGGGTGAAGGTGCTGTGTTTAAAGAGGTGGAGTTATGCAGATCTAAAACGCGTGGATTGCAGCAGCAGCAAGCCGAAAAGTGCAGGCATGTAAGGGATCTAGAGGTTGACAACATGTCTTCTTAACGGGAGTCCAGGAGCTCATCTCCACAAATGGACTTTTCAGGATCCTTGGGTGGCTCCGTAGTTTGAAACCAATTCTGGTTATCGCTTCTCGGCCTTTTGGCTAAGATCAAGTGTAGTATCTGTTCTTATCAGTTTAATATCTGATACGTCCCCTATCTGGGGACCATATATTAAATGGATTTTTAGAACAGGGAGATGGAAAAAGAGCTTGCTCTGTCCACTCCACGCATTGACCTGGTATTGCAGTATCTCCAGGACCGGTGCACCCCTTCTTTAATGCAGTTTCTAAAATCAGAAAGAATTGAATTCAATGTTTTTTGTTCATTTTGCTTGTTTGTCGGATTTTGGGATGGACTCTTTGGCTTTGCTTTTCTTCTCCTCATTGGATTTTTCATGTTCAAAGTTGCAGAAGCCAGATTACAAGCTCATTTTGGTTCAACTTCAGCAACTGTGCATTGCATTGCCATGTAATGTGATGCAATGCTATCTTTCTAGCTCTCCCTTTTTACTTCCTTTTGGATAAACAGACATATTAGGCAAGCATTTTGGAGCTTTCACCTAAATAACTACAGGTGGTGAGATAAGCTGCACAATATAATTGACCTTTCAGTATATTGTTGCACACACACCATCTATTTAGCAAATGCCCTTGTTATCAACAGCAGCCTTTTAAACTCACCTGAGCTAACAGGTATGTGCGCTGGTTACTCTGCTGCGCTTAAAATTTCTTTTTTGGTTTGCTACAATGCCTTTTCTGAAACGTTGTCTCCTTCTGCTGGAACACTGACTTCTTTCATTTAATGCCTGCAGACTATAAAAGAGAACCCAACCCAAAAAGTTTGGTTGATTAGTCTGTGGCATTCTGTTAAACTGTTGCTTATGGCGGTCTCTGTGAGCTTCTCAGCGACATTCAGCCAGCCAGGTATCCTGCCTGCAGTAGATGGAATGTGGCAATGGAACGCTGGCTGCGCGTGTCATAATAGGCTCTGAGCCTTTATATACCTGTGCACAGCAGCAGCCACCTTCAGTCTGCTGCTGGACAGCCAGCAGCAGCAGCAGCAGGAGAGGTATGTAATCAGGAGCCCTCCTGCTAAGGGTAGACAGCTGCTCGTTCCACCCCACCCCCCGCCTTAATTGGTTCTCCTCCCTTCCAACGGTGTTGAGGCGGGTGGGAACAGCAGGGGGTGAAGGTGCTGTGTTTAAAGAGGTGGAGTTATGCAGATCTAAAACGCGTGGATTGCAGCAGCAGCAAGCCGAAAAGTGCAGGCATGTAAGGGATCTAGAGGTTGACAACATGTCTTCTTAACGGGAGTCCAGGAGCTCATCTCCACAAATGGACTTTTCAGGATCCTTGGGTGGCTCCGTAGTTTGAACCCAATTCTGGTTATCGCTTCTCGGCCTTTTGGCTAAGATCAAGTGCTTTATTGCAGGAGATTGTGGTTGAAGGGCACTCGGGTACCCCTCTCCTTGGCCTGGCAGGATCGTCCACTTTGGTGGACTTAACCTGCTTGCTGCTATTAGGGAGAGGGCTTAGTCCCAGGGTAACGAGTTGCGATCCCCCAGCTTCCAGGTGTTTTTCGCTGCAAAAACACTGGGAGCGCAGATTGCAAGCGGCTGCAATTTGCAACCTTGTTGCGTTTTTCCATGGAGGTTGACCCTAACCTCGTGCCTCTTTATGCAAGGCTAAAAAACTCTATCCGAGTTCACTTCACGGCGGGTGGCTCGGATATGAGGAAATTAGGGTATGTAGTCCAGGACGTGCTCAGGAACCTTCTTGGCGTACAAAGGAATGAAATTCTCTCCATCCAGGATTATCCCAGAAGAGGTGACTATGACATCACATTCACCGGAGAAGGTATTTTTAGAGATGTACTAGAAAAGTTAAAAAAAGTTGAAAATAGTCCTGTTTTGAAAGGGATACAAATTGTTGAGCACGTCCTGGATGAGGTAAGACTGGTTATTGTAAAAATATTTTCGCCCTTTGTTTCTGCTCCAGAAGTAATGTCATTTCTAGCAATTTATTTTAAAAGTGTTAAATGTATTGGGAAGATATTAAACGAATATAACATATGGACATCTAAGTGGAAATTCCTTGTGAAGTGTACAAGAGATCCAAATACACCAGGTGGTATACGGCTCCCCCCTGCCCGTTTCAAAATTGGGCAAACAAATGGGGATTTCTTCTTTTCTGGGATGCCAGTATATTGCAGAAATTGTGGGCGCTATGGTCATTCAAAAGAAAACTGTCATGTATCATGTAGAAATTGTGCTAGTGAAGAACATGAGACAAAAGAATGCCCTAAGGAAAAGAAATGCAGTTTTTGCCAGACTCCAGGTCACTTTTATTTTTCTTGCCCTCACAGATTTCGGGAAGATGAGCAAAAGGGGAAGTCCAAGACGTCCGACCAAGGACCAAAAGATAAGACCACCCCTCAGGAGGAGGAACAACAACCTGGAGCCTCTGGAGACAATAAGGGCGTACCAAATAGTGAAGTGTCTCCAGAGTCTATGACAGGTAAAATACCAAATCCCAAAACCTGGCTGCAGGACCTGCGGGAGTCCAAAAGGAGGGCTGAGAAGGAGCAGAAGGGCACTACTGGTAAGGTCAAAAGGGACCGGCAAAAGGCCGACACAGAAGCCCATGCCCAGTCTGGGTCTCCTAGTGCTGAGGGCGCTGAGTGGATAAAGGTGGGTCCTAAGAAAAAGAAAAAGGGTGGTTCGGAGGAGGCAGCAGGAGGTGAACAGATGGACACTTCTCCAGAAGGGGACGTGGACGCTGGACCCTCAGGGGTTTCGGTCTCCGCTGCTACAGGTGGGGACCGGGATCTTGCTGCCTCTGAAGAGTCAGAGGCTCTGCCTTGTGCGCAACCTCCTCCTATAGGACGACCTTCTACAGGTCAAACAGGGGCGGCGGAACCCCTCGGGGACCCACCTGATGAGGAACTGCATGGCCAGCCAATGGAGACCCAGCGGGTTCTGCCAGCCAGCCCTCCGAGCTATGCCAGTGTAGCGTCGGGTTTATATAAATGTGGTAATCTTTCCTCCTCCACGGAGACTCTCGTGACGATACTATCAGATGAGGAGGGAGGCGCAAGCCCAGTGGTCTGATCAGGTTCATCGGACAGGTAAATCCGTTGCTCTTAGTTACCTAAGTAAAATTTCTACATTTTCTAATGATGGCTGAACTGAAAGGTATTTCCCTCAACGTGAGAGGCATAAAATCTAACACGAGAAGATCTGCTCTTTTTAATATTTTTACGTGTTTTACTGCATCTGTATTTTTTCTGCAAGAATGTAATATCCCACATGAAATGTCATATCAAAAATATAAAGATGAGTGGAAGTGTGGGCCATCTGTCTGGTCCGGATCGAATGCTGCAGGATCAGCGGGTGTAGCCATACTTTTTAAAGGGAACGTTTTAATTGATTTTATTCAGGAAATTTTACCAGGTCGTATTTTATTAGTGAAAGCTTTTATTGATGGTATTAGATGGCAGTTTTTAAATTTTTATGGATCCCCAGAGAAAAATGAAAGAGCCGAAATGCTTGATCTTTTACCATTATTTATTAATAACTCTGAACCTTTTATCTTAGCAGGGGATTTTAATTGTGTTTTAAAAGGTGAAAACCGGCGCTCCAGCTCTGTAAGCAGGAACTACGATAAAACCTCAGGTATGCTACATGATATAGTCAAAGATGCTAAATTGATAGACATATATAAAGAGTGTCATAGTGACAGCCCAGAGGATGCTGGTTTCACTTGGAGCAATGCTAATTGTAGCTCTAGGATTGATTTTATTTTTGGTTCAGATAAAACAATACCTGCCAAATGTGAAGTTTTAACTAATATATTTTCAGACCATAAACTTTTATCCTTTACCATAAAAGTAAATGACAACAAAAAATGTGGTAAGAAAAGCTGGAAAATGAACGTATCCCTTTTAACCGACCCGCAGATTTTATCAGATTTTATTGAGTTTTATAGGAAATGTAGAAAAGGGAAAAAAACAAATGAGACTATGAGTGTATGGTGGGATAGAATGAAAGTAAAAATAAAAGACTTTTTTATTAAAAAGAGTATATGTAGAGCCAAAGAAAAATATGAAGAATATAGAATTTTAAATACCCGCCTACAAACATTATTTAAGCTCAGAGACAATGGGATAGATGTACAAGTTGATATTTCAAACTTAAAAGAAGAGATTTCAAAATGGCTAGAACAAAAAGGAAAAGAGATAATTTTTCGTTCTAGAGTACAACATATAGAAGAAAATGAAAAGTGTTCCAGATATTTTTTTAGGAAAAATAAAAAAGAAAAAGTGATAATTGACCATATAGATGGTGAGAATAATATAAAAAATATGCTGGGTAAAGTTGAGGTTTTTTTTTCTAATCTTTTTAATGGAAAAAATATAGATAATAAATTAATGGATGATTCGCTGCAAGGACTAACAGCTGTTTTAGATCCCGCATCCCAAGAGTTTTTATCCCAAGTTTTAACGGAACAAGAAGTGTTAAAAACTATTAAAAGTTTTAAAACTGGAAAGGTCCCTGGTCCTGATGGCATCCCAATAGAATTTTATGTATGTTTTTATGATATTTTAAAAGATGATTTGTTTTATTTGTTTACTGAGGTTTTTAATAATAAGGTTTTATTAAATTCCTGGAAGAAAGGTGAAGTCTCCCTCCTATACAAAAAAGGCGATAAATCAAAATTAGAAAACTGGAGACCAATAACACTTTTAAATTGTGACTATAAAATAATGGCTAAAATTTGTGCAAATCGTCTAAAAGAAGTCATCAGCAAAGTTATTCATTCTAATCAAGTGTGTGGGGTGCCGGGGCGCAGTATATGGGACAATCTGAATTTAGTGAAAGACTGTATTGAGGATGTGAAAGACAGAAAGGGGAAAATGGCGATTTTATCTATTGATTTTGAAAAAGCATTTGACCGTGTCTCACACTTTTATCTTTTTAAAGTTTTAGAGAAAATGGGCATACCAGAAGGGTTTTTACTATCGCTTAAAGCATTTTACAAGGATTGTACAAGTAAGATTTTAGTGAATGGTTTTAAGACACAAGAGGTATTTTTACGGTCAGGGGTGAAACAGGGATGCCCTCTGTCCCCCCTACTGTTTATCTGTGCACTGGAACCAATGTTATGTGCAATACGCCAAAATAAACAGATATGCGGTGTCCCTCTGCCTGGAAGCGGTGGTTTGGAGGCCAAGGTTGTAGGCTACATGGATGACGTGGCGGTCTTGTGTACAGATGCACCATCACTTACGGCCACTCTCCATCAATTGCAATCCTTTTGCCTAGCTTCTGGTTTTAAAATCAATTTTAATAAGTGTAACATTTTAAGTGTTGGGGGGATGATTTTACGTGATGTACCAATTAATGTCTCCGAATCCATTTCCATTTTAGGTATATCATTCACTGAAAATAATGATGGTTATAATAGTTGGGAAACAGTTACACAGAAAGTAAATACGAAAATATGTATGTGGAACATGAGGAGACTTACAATGGAGGGTAAAGTATTGGTTTTAAAGATGGTGATTTTACCTCTTTTATTGTATCTTAGCATGGTTTTCCCCCCGCCTGTTAATGCTTTAAAAAAGATAACCAAAACCTGTTTTACCTTCTTTTGGAACTCAAAAATGGAAAAGCTGAAAAGAGAAATCGTGATGAAATCAAAAGTAAAAGGTGGTAAAGATTTTCCAGATTTTAATAGGTTTCTTTTAATCCATCTGTTCGTTTACTGTTTTAATGCCCTTTTTAAGAATCACTATTGGTCCTTTTTTATGCGTTTTAATACAGGATTTTTTATGAGAAAGTTTGGATGGTATGAAGTTAATATATCTGTGCCCCATGCTTTTAATTTGTCGACGCATTATGAGATTTTAAGGAAAATAGTGTCCGATTTTAATTTAGGGACTAAGAAAATAGAGGAATTAAGAAATAGTAAGAAACTAATTAAAGAAATACGTAAAAGTGAGGAAATATGTAATGTTGACAGATATGATGATGACAAATCTATGTCTATCTGGAAAATGATTAACGTTTTTTATCTTTTTAATGAACAGAGAGATCTGGCTTGGAGTTGCATGCACCGCTGTCTTCCTTGCCGGGCATTCCAATACAGAAGAGGATTTGTGAGGTCTGCCATCTGCCCAAGAACCGGATGCCAAGACGAAGAAACGGTGGAACATCTATTATGGACATGTAATTTTGCAAAGGATTTCTGGAGAAGACTGCTCCCCCTACTGGAAAGGGTGGCAGACCTCAAGGACTTTACATATAAAACTGTGCTATACGGACTTATGGAATGCCCCACAATGGACCAGTACACAATGGCTTGGAAGACAGTGAACTGCGCCAAGTCATCTCTCTGGAAAGCGCGCAACATTGCTATTTTTAAACAAGATGTTTTATCAGTGAATGATGTTTTAAGTTTATGTTTATGTGAAATGTATACTTATTATTTAATTGACAAAAAGAAGAATGTACATATTTCCAAAAAATGGCTTGTTGACCAATGGAACCTAATTATTTAAAATCTTTGTATTTTTTTGTTTTGTAAATTTCATTTGTCTTTTAACGTTTGGTATTTGTGTAATTATGCTTGTAATTTGTTAAAGTTTTAATAAACGGTTTTATCCCTCTGCAGGGGATAGCCAAATTAAAAAAAAAAAAAATCTGTTCTTATCAGTTTAATATCTGATACGTCCCCTATCTGGGGACCATATATTAAATGGATTTTTAGAACAGGGAGATGGAAAAAGAGCTTGCTCTGTCCACTCCACGCATTGACCTGGTATTGCAGTATCTCCAGGACCGGTGCACCCCTTCTTTAATGCAGTTTCTAAAATCAGAAAGAATTGAATTCAATGTTTTTTGTTCATTTTGCTTGTTTGTCGGATTTTGGGATGGACTCTTTGGCTTTGCTTTTCTTCTCCTCATTGGATTTTTCATGTTCAAAGTTGCAGAAGCCAGATTACAAGCTCATTTTGGTTCAACTTCAGCAACTGTGCATTGCATTGCCATGTAATGTGATGCAATGCTATCTTTCTAGCTCTCCCTTTTTACTTCCTTTTGGATAAACAGACATATTAGGCAAGCATTTTGGAGCTTTCACCTAAATAACTACAGGTGGTGAGATAAGCTGCACAATATAATTGACCTTTCAGTATATTGTTGCACACACACCATCTATTTAGCAAATGCCCTTGTTATCAACAGCAGCCTTTTAAACTCACCTGAGCTAACAGGTATGTGCGCTGGTTACTCTGCTGCGCTTAAAATTTCTTTTTTGGTTTGCTACAATGCCTTTTCTGAAACGTTGTCTCCTTCTGCTGGAACACTGACTTCTTTCATTTAATGCCTGCAGACTATAAAAGAGAACCCAACCCAAAAAGTTTGGTTGATTAGTCTGTGGCATTCTGTTAAACTGTTGCTTATGGCGGTCTCTGTGAGCTTCTCAGCGACATTCAGCCAGCCAGGTATCCTGCCTGCAGTAGATGGAATGTGGCAATGGAACGCTGGCTGCGCGTGTCATAATAGGCTCTGAGCCTTTATATACCTGTGCACAGCAGCAGCCACCTTCAGTCTGCTGCTGGACAGCCAGCAGCAGCAGCAGCAGGAGAGGTATGTAATCAGGAGCCCTCCTGCTAAGGGTAGACAGCTGCTCGTTCCACCCCAACCCCCGCCTTAATTGGTTCTCCTCCCTTCCAACGGTGTTGAGGCGGGTGGGAACAGCAGGGGGTGAAGGTGCTGTGTTTAAAGAGGTGGAGTTATGCAGATCTAAAACGCGTGGATTGCAGCAGCAGCAAGCCAAAAAGTGCAGGCATGTAAGGGATCTAGAGGTTGACAACATGTCTTCTTAACGGGAGTCCAGGAGCTCATCTCCACAAATGGACTTTTCAGGATCCTTGGGTGGCTCCGTAGTTTGAAACCAATTCTGGTTATCGCTTCTCGGCCTTTTGGCTAAGATCAAGTGTAGTATCTGTTCTTATCAGTTTAATATCTGATACGTCCCCTATCTGGGGACCATATATTAAATGGATTTTTAGAACAGGGAGATGGAAAAAGAGCTTGCTCTGTCCACTCCACGCATTGACCTGGTATTGCAGTATCTCCAGGACCGGTGCACCCCTTCTTTAATGCAGTTTCTAAAATCAGAAAGAATTGAATTCAATGTTTTTTGTTCATTTTGCTTGTTTGTCGGATTTTGGGATGGACTCTTTGGCTTTGCTTTTCTTCTCCTCATTGGATTTTTCATGTTCAAAGTTGCAGAAGCCAGATTACAAGCTCATTTTGGTTCAACTTCAGCAACTGTGCATTGCATTGCCATGTAATGTGATGCAATGCTATCTTTCTAGCTCTCCCTTTTTACTTCCTTTTGGATAAACAGACATATTAGGCAAGCATTTTGGAGCTTTCACCTAAATAACTACAGGTGGTGAGATAAGCTGCACAATATAATTGACCTTTCAGTATATTGTTGCACACACACCATCTATTTAGCAAATGCCCTTGTTATCAACAGCAGCCTTTTAAACTCACCTGAGCTAACAGGTATGTGCGCTGGTTACTCTGCTGCGCTTAAAATTTCTTTTTTGGTTTGCTACAATGCCTTTTCTGAAACGTTGTCTCCTTCTGCTGGAACACTGACTTCTTTCATTTAATGCCTGCAGACTATAAAAGAGAACCCAACCCAAAAAGTTTGGTTGATTAGTCTGTGGCATTCTGTTAAACTGTTGCTTATGGCGGTCTCTGTGAGCTTCTCAGCGACATTCAGCCAGCCAGGTATCCTGCCTGCAGTAGATGGAATGTGGCAATGGAACGCTGGCTGCGCGTGTCATAATAGGCTCTGAGCCTTTATATACCTGTGCAAAGCAGCAGCCACCTTCAGTCTGCTGCTGGACAGCCAGCAGCAGCAGCAGCAGGAGAGGTATGTAATCAGGAGCCCTCCTGCTAAGGGTAGACAGCTGCTCGTTCCACCCCACCCCCCGCCTTAATTGGTTCTTCTCCCTTCCAACGGTGTTGAGGCGGGTGGGAACAGCAGGGGGTGAAGGTGCTGTGTTTAAAGAGGTGGAGTTATGCAGATCTAAAACGCGTGGATTGCAGCAGCAGCAAGCCGAAAAGTGCAGGCATGTAAGGGATCTAGAGGTTGACAACATGTCTTCTTAACGGGAGTCCAGGAGCTCATCTCCACAAATGGACTTTTCAGGATCCTTGGGTGGCTCCGTAGTTTGAAACCAATTCTGGTTATCGCTTCTCGGCCTTTTGGCTAAGATCAAGTGTAGTATCTGTTCTTATCAGTTTAATATCTGATACGTCCCCTATCTGGGGACCATATATTAAATGGATTTTTAGAACAGGGAGATGGAAAAAGAGCTTGCTCTGTCCACTCCACGCATTGACCTGGTATTGCAGTATCTCCAGGACCGGTGCACCCCTTCTTTAATGCAGTTTCTAAAATCAGAAAGAATTGAATTCAATGTTTTTTGTTCATTTTGCTTGTTTGTCGGATTTTGGGATGGACTCTTTGGCTTTGCTTTTCTTCTCCTCATTGGATTTTTCATGTTCAAAGTTGCAGAAGCCAGATTGCAAGCTCATTTTGGTTCAACTTCAGCAACTGTGCATTGCATTGCCATGTAATGTGATGCAATGCTATCTTTCTAGCTCTCCCTTTTTACTTCCTTTTGGATAAACAGACATATTAGGCAAGCATTTTGGAGCTTTCACCTAAATAACTACAGGTGGTGAGATAAGCTGCACAATATAATTGACCTTTCAGTATATTGTTGCACACACACCATCTATTTAGCAAATGCCCTTGTTATCAACAGCAGCCTTTTAAACTCACCTGAGCTAACAGGTATGTGCGCTGGTTACTCTGCTGCGCTTAAAATTTCTTTTTTGGTTTGCTACAATGCCTTTTCTGAAACGTTGTCTCCCTCTGCTGGAACACTGACTTCTTTCATTTAATGCCTGCAGACTATAAAAGAGAACCCAACCCAAAAAGTTTGGTTGATTAGTCTGTGGCATTCTGTTAAACTGTTGCTTATGGCGGTCTCTGTGAGCTTCTCAGCGACATTCAGCCAGCCAGGTATCCTGCCTGCAGTAGATGGAATGTGGCAATGGAACGCTGGCTGCGCGTGTCATAATAGGCTCTGAGCCTTTATATACCTGTGCACAGCAGCAGCCACCTTCAGTCTGCTGCTGGACAGCCAGCAGCAGCAGCAGCAGGAGAGGTATGTAATCAGGAGCCCTCCTGCTAAGGGTAGACAGCTGCTCGTTCCACCCCACCCCCCGCCTTAATTGGTTCTCCTCCCTTCCAACGGTGTTGAGGCGGGTGGGAACAGCAGGGGGTGAAGGTGCTGTGTTTAAAGAGGTGGAGTTATGCAGATCTAAAACGCGTGGATTGCAGCAGCAGCAAGCCGAAAAGTGCAGGCATGTAAGGGATCTAGAGGTTGACAACATGTCTTCTTAACGGGAGTCCAGGAGCTCATCTCCACAAATGGACTTTTCAGGATCCTTGGGTGGCTCCGTAGTTTGAAACCAATTCTGGTTATCGCTTCTCGGCCTTTTGGCTAAGATCAAGTGTAGTATCTGTTCTTATCAGTTTAATATCTGATACGTCCCCTATCTGGGGACCATATATTAAATGGATTTTTAGAACAGGGAGATGGAAAAAGAGCTTGCTCTGTCCACTCCACGCATTGACCTGGTATTGCAGTATCTCCAGGACCGGTGCACCCCTTCTTTAATGCAGTTTCTAAAATCAGAAAGAATTGAATTCAATGTTTTTTGTTCATTTTGCTTGTTTGTCGGATTTTGGGATGGACTCTTTGGCTTTGCTTTTCTTCTCCTCATTGGATTTTTCATGTTCAAAGTTGCAGAAGCCAGATTACAAGCTCATTTTGGTTCAACTTCAGCAACTGTGCATTGCATTGCCATGTAATGTGATGCAATGCTATCTTTCTAGCTCTCCCTTTTTACTTCCTTTTGGATAAACAGACATATTAGGCAAGCATTTTGGAGCTTTCACCTAAATAACTACAGGTGGTGAGATAAGCTGCACAATATAATTGACCTTTCAGTATATTGTTGCACACACACCATCTATTTAGCAAATGCCCTTGTTATCAACAGCAGCCTTTTAAACTCACCTGAGCTAACAGGTATGTGCGCTGGTTACTCTGCTGCACTTAAAATTTCTTTTTTGGTTTGCTGCAATGCCTTTTCTGAAACGTTGTCTCCCTCTGCTGGAACACTGACTTCTTTCATTTAATGCCTGCAGACTATAAAAGAGAACCCAACCCAAAAAGTTTGGTTGATTAGTCTGTGGCATTCTGTTAAACTGTTGCTTATGGCGGTCTCTGTGAGCTTCTCAGCGACATTCAGCCAGCCAGGTATCCTGCCTGCAGTAGATGGAATGTGGCAATGGAACGCTGGCTGCGCATGTCATAATAGGCTCTGAGCCTTTATATACCTGTGCACAGCAGCAGCCACCTTCAGTCTGCTGCTGGACAGCCAGCAGCAGCAGCAGCAGCAGCAGGAGAGGTATGTAATCAGGAGCCCTCCTGCTAAGGGTAGACAGCTGCTCGTTCCACCCCACCCCCCGCCTTAATTTGTTCTCCTCCCTTCCAACGGTGTTGAGGCGGGTGGGAACAGCAGGGGGTGAAGGTGCTGTGTTTAAAGAGGTGGAGTTATGCAGATCTAAAACGCGTGGATTGCAGCAGCAGCAAGCCGAAAAGTGCAGGCATGTAAGGGATCTAGAGGTTGACAACATGTCTTCTTAACGGGAGTCCAGGAGCTCATCTCCACAAATGGACTTTTCAGGATCCTTGGGTGGCTCCGTAGTTTGAAACCAATTCTGGTTATCGCTTCTCGGCCTTTTGGCTAAGATCAAGTGTAGTATCTGTTCTTATCAGTTTAATATCTGATACGTCCCCTATCTGGGGACCATATATTAAATGGATTTTTAGAACAGGGAGATGGAAAAAGAGCTTGCTCTGTCCACTCCACGCATTGACCTGGTATTGCAGTATCTCCAGGACCGGTGCACCCCTTCTTTAATGCAGTTTCTAAAATCAGAAAGAATTGAATTCAATGTTTTTTGTTCATTTTGCTTGTTTGTCGGATTTTGGGATGGACTCTTTAGCTTTGCTTTTCTTCTCCTCATTGGATTTTTCATGTTCAAAGTTGCAGAAGCCAGATTACAAGCTCATTTTGGTTCAACTTCAGCAACTGTGCATTGCATTGCCATGTAATGTGATGCAATGCTATCTTTCTAGCTCTCCCTTTTTACTTCCTTTTGGATAAACAGACATATTAGGCAAGCATTTTGGAGCTTTCACCTAAATAACTACAGGTGGTGAGATAAGCTGCACAATATAATTGACCTTTCAGTATATTGTTGCACACACACCATCTATTTAGCAAATGCCCTTGTTATCAACAGCAGCCTTTTAAACTCACCTGAGCTAACAGGTATGTGCGCTGGTTACTCTGCTGCGCTTAAAATTTCTTTTTTGGTTTGCTACAATGCCTTTTCTGAAACGTTGTCTCCCTCTGCTGGAACACTGACTTCTTTCATTTAATGCCTGCAGACTATAAAAGAGAACCCAACCCAAAAAGTTTGGTTGATTAGTCTGTGGCATTCTGTTAAACTGTTGCTTATGGCGGTCTCTGTGAGCTTCTCAGCGACATTCAGCCAGCCAGGTATCCTGCCTGCAGTAGATGGAATGTGGCAATGGAACGCTGGCTGCGCGTGTCATAATAGGCTCTGAGCCTTTATATACCTGTGCACAGCAGCAGCCACCTTCAGTCTGCTGCTGGACAGCCAGCAGCAGCAGCAGCAGGAGAGGTATGTAATCAGGAGCCCTCCTGCTAAGGGTAGACAGCTGCTCGTTCCACCCCACCCCCCGCCTTAATTGGTTCTCCTCCCTTCCAACGGTGTTGAGGCGGGTGGGAACAGCAGGGGGTGAAGGTGCTGTGTTTAAAGAGGTGGAGTTATGCAGATCTAAAACGCGTGGATTGCAGCAGCAGCAAGCCGAAAAGTGCAGGCATGTAAGGGATCTAGAGGTTGACAACATGTCTTCTTAACGGGAGTCCAGGAGCTCATCTCCACAAATGGACTTTTCAGGATCCTTGGATGGCTCCGTAGTTTGAAACCAATTCTGGTTATCGCTTCTCGGCCTTTTGGCTAAGATCAAGTGTAGTATCTGTTCTTATCAGTTTAATATCTGATACGTCCCCTATCTGGGGACCATATATTAAATGGATTTTTAGAACAGGGAGATGGAAAAAGAGCTTGCTCTGTCCACTCCACGCATTGACCTGGTATTGCAGTATCTCCAGGACCGGTGCACCCCTTCTTTAATGCAGTTTCTAAAATCAGAAAGAATTGAATTCAATGTTTTTTGTTCATTTTGCTTGTTTGTCGGATTTTGGGATGGACTCTTTGGCTTTGCTTTTCTTCTCCTCATTGGATTTTTCATGTTCAAAGTTGCAGAAGCCAGATTACAAGCTCATTTTGGTTCAACTTCAGCAACTGTGCATTCCATTGCCATGTAATGTGATGCAATGCTATCTTTCTAGCTCTCCCTTTTTACTTCCTTTTGGATAAACAGACATATTAGGCAAGCATTTTGGAGCTTTCACCTAAATAACTACAGGTGGTGAGATAAGCTGCACAATATAATTGACCTTTCAGTATATTGTTGCACACACACCATCTATTTAGCAAATGCCCTTGTTATCAACAGCAGCCTTTTAAACTCACCTGAGCTAACAGGTATGTGCGCTGGTTACTCTGCTGCGCTTAAAATTTCTTTTTTGGTTTGCTACAATGCCTTTTCTGAAACGTTGTCTCCCTCTGCTGGAACACTAACTTCTTTCATTTAATGCCTGCAGACTATAAAAGAGAACCCAACCCAAAAAGTTTGGTTGATTAGTCTGTGGCATTCTGTTAAACTGTTGCTTATGGCGGTCTCTGTGAGCTTCTCAGCGACATTCAGCCAGCCAGGTATCCTGCCTGCAGTAGATGGAATGTGGCAATGGAACGCTGGCTGCGCGTGTCATAATAGGCTCTGAGCCTTTATATACCTGTGCACAGCAGCAGCCACCTTCAGTCTGCTGCTGGACAGCCAGCAGCAGCAGCAGCAGGAGAGGTATGTAATCAGGAGCCCTCCTGCTAAGGGTAGACAGCTGCTCGTTCCACCCCACCCCCCGCCTTAATTGGTTCTCCTCCCTTCCAACGGTGTTGAGGCGGGTGGGAACAGCAGGGGGTGAAGGTGCTGTGTTTAAAGAGGTGGAGTTATGCAGATCTAAAACGCGTGGATTGCAGCAGCAGCAAGCCGAAAAGTGCAGGCATGTAAGGGATCTAGAGGTTGACAACATGTCTTCTTAACGGGAGTCCAGGAGCTCATCTCCACAAATGGACTTTTCAGGATCCTTGGGTGGCTCCGTAGTTTGAAACCAATTCTGGTTATCGCTTCTCGGCCTTTTGGCTAAGATCAAGTGTAGTATCTGTTCTTATCAGTTTAATATCTGATACGTCCCCTATCTGGGGACCATATATTAAATGGATTTTTAGAACAGGGAGATGGAAAAAGAGCTTGCTCTGTCCACTCCACGCATTGACCTGGAATTGCAGTATCTCCAGGACCGGTGCACCCCTTCTTTATTGCAGTTTCTAAAATCAGAAAGAATTGAATTCAATGTTTTTTGTTCATTTTGCTTGTTTGTCGGATTTTGGGATGGACTCTTTGGCTTTGCTTTTCTTCTCCTCATTGGATTTTTCATGTTCAAAGTTGCAGAAGCCAGATTACAAGCTCATTTTGGTTCAACTTCAGCAACTGTGCATTGCATTGCCATGTAATGTGATGCAATGCTATCTTTCTAGCTCTCCCTTTTTACTTCCTTTTGGATAAACAGACATATTAGGCAAGCATTTTGGAGCTTTCACCTAAATAACTACAGGTGGTGAGATAAGCTGCACAATATAATTGACCTTTCAGTATATTGTTGCACACACACCATCTATTTAGCAAATGCCCTTGTTATCAACAGCAGCCTTTTAAACTCACCTGAGCTAACAGGTATGTGCGCTGGTTACTCTGCTGCGCTTAAAATTTCTTTTTTGGTTTGCTACAATGCCTTTTCTGAAACGTTGTCTCCCTCTGCTGGAACACTGACTTCTTTCATTTAATGCCTGCAGACTATAAAAGAGAACCCAACCCAAAAAGTTTGGTTGATTAGTCTGTGGCATTCTGTTAAACTGTTGCTTATGGCGGTCTCTGTGAGCTTCTCAGCGACATTCAGCCAGCCAGGTATCCTGCCTGCAGTAGATGGAATGTGGCAATGGAACGCTGGCTGCGCGTGTCATAATAGGCTCTGAGCCTTTATATACCTGTGCACAGCAGCAGCCACCTTCAGTCTGCTGCTGGACAGCCAGCAGCAGCAGCAGCAGGAGAGGTATGTAATCAGGAGCCCTCCTGCTAAGGGTAGACAGCTGCTCGTTCCACCCCACCCCCCGCCTTAATTGGTTCTCCTCCCTTCCAACGGTGTTGAGGCGGGTGGGAACAGCAGGGGGTGAAGGTGCTGTGTTTAAAGAGGTGGAGTTATGCAGATCTAAAACGCGTGGATTGCAGCAGCAGCAAGCCGAAAAGTGCAGGCATGTAAGGGATCTAGAGGTTGACAACATGTCTTCTTAACGGGAGTCCAGGAGCTCATCTCCACAAATGGACTTTTCAGGATCCTTGGGTGGCTCCGTAGTTTGAAACCAATTCTGGTTATCGCTTCTCGGCCTTTTGGCTAAGATCAAGTGTAGTATCTGTTCTTATCAGTTTAATATCTGATACGTCCCCTATCTGGGGACCATATATTAAATGGATTTTTAGAACAGGGAGATGGAAAAAGAGCTTGCTCTGTCCACTCCACGCATTGACCTGGTATTGCAGTATCTCCAGGACCGGTGCACCCCTTCTTTAATGCAGTTTCTAAAATCAGAAAGAATTGAATTCAATGTTTTTTGTTCATTTTGCTTGTTTGTCGGATTTTGGGATGGACTCTTTGGCTTTGCTTTTCTTCTCCTCATTGGATTTTTCATGTTCAAAGTTGCAGAAGCCAGATTACAAGCTCATTTTGGTTCAACTTCAGCAACTGTGCATTGCATTGCCATGTAATGTGATGCAATGCTATCTTTCTAGCTCTCCCTTTTTACTTCCTTTTGGATAAACAGACATATTAGGCAAGCATTTTGGAGCTTTCACCTAAATAACTACAGGTGGTGAGATAAGCTGCACAATATAATTGACCTTTCAGTATATTGTTGCACACACACCATCTATTTAGCAAATGCCCTTGTTATCAACAGCAGCCTTTTAAACTCACCTGAGCTAACAGGTATGTGCGCTGGTTACTCTGCTGCGCTTAAAATTTCTTTTTTGGTTTGCTACAATGCCTTTTCTGAAACGTTGTCTCCCTCTGCTGGAACACTGACTTCTTTCATTTAATGCCTGCAGACTATAAAAGAGAACCCAACCCAAAAAGTTTGGTTGATTAGTCTGTGGCATTCTGTTAAACTGTTGCTTATGGCGGTCTCTGTGAGCTTCTCAGCGACATTCAGCCAGCCAGGTATCCTGCCTGCAGTAGATGGAATGTGGCAATGGAACGCTGGCTGCGCGTGTCATAATAGGCTCTGAGCCTTTATATACCTGTGCACAGCAGCAGCCACCTTCAGTCTGCTGCTGGACAGCCAGCAGCAGCAGGAGAGGTATGTAATCAGGAGCCCTCCTGCTAAGGGTAGACAGCTGCTCGTTCCACCCCACCCCCCCGCCTTAATTGGTTCTCCTCCCTTCCAACGGTGTTGAGGCGGGTGGGAACAGCAGGGGGTGAAGGTGCTGTGTTTAAAGAGGTGGAGTTATGCAGATCTAAAACGCGTGGATTGCAGCAGCAGCAAGCCGAAAAGTGCAGGCATGTAAGGGATCTAGAGGTTGACAACATGTCTTCTTAACGGGAGTCCAGGAGCTCATCTCCACAAATGGACTTTTCAGGATCCTTGGGTGGCTCCGTAGTTTGAAACCAATTCTGGTTATCGCTTCTCGGCCTTTTGGCTAAGATCAAGTGTAGTATCTGTTCTTATCAGTTTAATATCTGATACGTCCCCTATCTGGGGACCATATATTAAATGGATTTTTAGAACAGGGAGATGGAAAAAGAGCTTGCTCTGTCCACTCCACGCATTGACCTGGTATTGCAGTATCTCCAGGACCGGTGCACCCCTTCTTTAATGCAGTTTCTAAAATCAGAAAGAATTGAATTCAATGTTTTTTGTTCATTTTGCTTGTTTGTCGGATTTTGGGATGGACTCTTTGGCTTTGCTTTTCTTCTCCTCATTGGATTTTTCATGTTCAAAGTTGCAGAAGCCAGATTACAAGCTCATTTTGGTTCAACTTCAGCAACTGTGCATTGCATTGCCATGTAATGTGATGCAATGCTATCTTTCTAGCTCTCCCTTTTTACTTCCTTTTGGATAAACAGACATATTAGGCAAGCATTTTGGAGCTTTCACCTAAATAACTACAGGTGGTGAGATAAGCTGCACAATATAATTGACCTTTCAGTATATTGTTGCACACACACCATCTATTTAGCAAATGCCCTTGTTATCAACAGCAGCCTTTTAAACTCACCTGAGCTAACAGGTATGTGCGCTGGTTACTCTGCTGCGCTTAAAATTTCTTTTTTGGTTTGCTACAATGCCTTTTCTGAAACGTTGTCTCCTTCTGCTGGAACACTGACTTCTTTCATTTAATGCCTGCAGACTATAAAAGAGAACCCAACCCAAAAAGTTTGGTTGATTAGTCTGTGGCATTCTGTTAAACTGTTGCTTATGGCGGTCTCTGTGAGCTTCTCAGCGACATTCAGCCAGCCAGGTATCCTGCCTGCAGTAGATGGAATGTGGCAATGGAACGCTGGCTGCGCGTGTCATAATAGGCTCTGAGCCTTTATATACCTGTGCACAGCAGCAGCCACCTTCAGTCTGCTGCTGGACAGCCAGCAGCAGCAGCAGCAGGAGAGGTATGTAATCAGGAGCCCTCCTGCTAAGGGTAGACAGCTGCTCGTTCCACCCCACCCCCCGCCTTAATTGGTTCTCCTCCCTTCCAACGGTGTTGAGGCGGGTGGGAACAGCAGGGGGTGAAGGTGCTGTGTTTAAAGAGGTGGAGTTATGCAGATCTAAAACGCGTGGATTGCAGCAGCAGCAAGCCGAAAAGTGCAGGCATGTAAGGGATCTAGAGGTTGACAACATGTCTTCTTAACGGGAGTCCAGGAGCTCATCTCCACAAATGGACTTTTCAGGATCCTTGGGTGGCTCCGTAGTTTGAAACCAATTCTGGTTATCGCTTCTCGGCCTTTTGGCTAAGATCAAGTGTAGTATCTGTTCTTATCAGTTTAATATCTGATACGTCCCCTATCTGGGGACCATATATTAAATGGATTTTTAGAACAGGGAGATGGAAAAAGAGCTTGCTCTGTCCACTCCACGCATTGACCTGGTATTGCAGTATCTCCAGGACCGGTGCACCCCTTCTTTAATGCAGTTTCTAAAATCAGAAAGAATTGAATTCAATGTTTTTTGTTCATTTTGCTTGTTTGTCGGATTTTGGGATGGACTCTTTGGCTTTGCTTTTCTTCTCCTCATTGGATTTTTCATGTTCAAAGTTGCAGAAGCCAGATTACAAGCTCATTTTGGTTCAACTTCAGCAACTGTGCATTGCATTGCCATGTAATGTGATGCAATGCTATCTTTCTAGCTCTCCCTTTTTACTTCCTTTTGGATAAACAGACATATTAGGCAAGCATTTTGGAGCTTTCACCTAAATAACTACAGGTGGTGAGATAAGCTGCACAATATAATTGACCTTTCAGTATATTGTTGCACACACACCATCTATTTAGCAAATGCCCTTGTTATCAACAGCAGCCTTTTAAACTCACCTGAGCTAACAGGTATGTGCGCTGGTTACTCTGCTGCGCTTAAAATTTCTTTTTTGGTTTGCTACAATGCCTTTTCTGAAACGTTGTCTCCTTCTGCTGGAACACTGACTTCTTTCATTTAATGCCTGCAGACTATAAAAGAGAACCCAACCCAAAAAGTTTGGTTGATTAGTCTGTGGCATTCTGTTAAACTGTTGCTTATGGCGGTCTCTGTGAGCTTCTCAGCGACATTCAGCCAGCCAGGTATCCTGCCTGCAGTAGATGGAATGTGGCAATGGAACGCTGGCTGCGCGTGTCATAATAGGCTCTGAGCCTTTATATACCTGTGCACAGCAGCAGCCACCTTCAGTCTGCTGCTGGACAGCCAGCAGCAGCAGCAGCAGGAGAGGTATGTAATCAGGAGCCCTCCTGCTAAGGGTAGACAGCTGCTCGTTCCACCCCACCCCCCGCCTTAATTGGTTCTCCTCCCTTCCAACGGTGTTGAGGCGGGTGGGAACAGCAGGGGGTGAAGGTGCTGTGTTTAAAGAGGTGGAGTTATGCAGATCTAAAACGCGTGGATTGCAGCAGCAGCAAGCCGAAAAGTGCAGGCATGTAAGGGATCTAGAGGTTGACAACATGTCTTCTTAACGGGAGTCCAGGAGCTCATCTCCACAAATGGACTTTTCAGGATCCTTGGGTGGCTCCGTAGTTTGAAACCAATTCTGGTTATCGCTTCTCGGCCTTTTGGCTAAGATCAAGTGTAGTATCTGTTCTTATCAGTTTAATATCTGATACGTCCCCTATCTGGGGACCATATATTAAATGGATTTTTAGAACAGGGAGATGGAAAAAGAGCTTGCTCTGTCCACTCCACGCATTGACCTGGTATTGCAGTATCTCCAGGACCGGTGCACCCCTTCTTTAATGCAGTTTCTAAAATCAGAAAGAATTGAATTCAATGTTTTTTGTTCATTTTGCTTGTTTGTCGGATTTTGGGATGGACTCTTTGGCTTTGCTTTTCTTCTCCTCATTGGATTTTTCATGTTCAAAGTTGCAGAAGCCAGATTACAAGCTCATTTTGGTTCAACTTCAGCAACTGTGCATTGCATTGCCATGTAATGTGATGCAATGCTATCTTTCTAGCTCTCCCTTTTTACTTCCTTTTGGATAAACAGACATATTAGGCAAGCATTTTGGAGCTTTCACCTAAATAACTACAGGTGGTGAGATAAGCTGCACAATATAATTGACCTTTCAGTATATTGTTGCACACACACCATCTATTTAGCAAATGCCCTTGTTATCAACAGCAGCCTTTTAAACTCACCTGAGCTAACAGGTATGTGCGCTGGTTACTCTGCTGCGCTTAAAATTTCTTTTTTGGTTTGCTACAATGCCTTTTCTGAAACGTTGTCTCCTTCTGCTGGAACACTGACTTCTTTCATTTAATGCCTGCAGACTATGAAAGAGAACCCAACCCAAAAAGTTTGGTTGATTAGTCTGTGGCATTCTGTTAAACTGTTGCTTATGGCGGTCTCTGTGAGCTTCTCAGCGACATTCAGCCAGCCAGGTATCCTGCCTGCAGTAGATGGAATGTGGCAATGGAACGCTGGCTGCGCGTGTCATAATAGGCTCTGAGCCTTTATATACCTGTGCACAGCAGCAGCCACCTTCAGTCTGCTGCTGGACAGCCAGCAGCAGCAGCAGCAGGAGAGGTATGTAATCAGGAGCCCTCCTGCTAAGGGTAGACAGCTGCTCGTTCCACCCCACCCCCCGCCTTAATTGGTTCTCCTCCCTTCCAACGGTGTTGAGGCGGGTGGGAACAGCAGGGGGTGAAGGTGCTGTGTTTAAAGAGGTGGAGTTATGCAGATCTAAAACGCGTGGATTGCAGCAGCAGCAAGCCGAAAAGTGCAGGCATGTAAGGGATCTAGAGGTTGACAACATGTCTTCTTAACGGGAGTCCAGGAGCTCATCTCCACAAATGGACTTTTCAGGATCCTTGGGTGGCTCCGTAGTTTGAAACCAATTCTGGTTATCGCTTCTCGGCCTTTTGGCTAAGATCAAGTGTAGTATCTGTTCTTATCAGTTTAATATCTGATACGTCCCCTATCTGGGGACCATATATTAAATGGATTTTTAGAACAGGGAGATGGAAAAAGAGCTTGCTCTGTCCACTCCACGCATTGACCTGGTATTGCAGTATCTCCAGGACCGGTGCACCCCTTCTTTAATGCAGTTTCTAAAATCAGAAAGAATTGAATTCAATGTTTTTTGTTCATTTTGCTTGTTTGTCGGATTTTGGGATGGACTCTTTGGCTTTGCTTTTCTTCTCCTCATTGGATATTTCATGTTCAAAGTTGCAGAAGCCAGATTACAAGCTCATTTTGGTTCAACTTCAGCAACTGTGCATTGCATTGCCATGTAATGTGATGCAATGCTATCTTTCTAGCTCTCCCTTTTTACTTCCTTTTGGATAAACAGACATATTAGGCAAGCATTTTGGAGCTTTCACCTAAATAACTACAGGTGGTGAGATAAGCTGCACAATATAATTGACCTTTCAGTATATTGTTGCACACACACCATCTATTTAGCAAATGCCCTTGTTATCAACAGCAGCCTTTTAAACTCACCTGAGCTAACAGGTATGTGCGCTGGTTACTCTGCTGCGCTTAAAATTTCTTTTTTGGTTTGCTACAATGCCTTTTCTGAAACGTTGTCTCCTTCTGCTGGAACACTGACTTCTTTCATTTAATGCCTGCAGACTATAAAAGAGAACCCAACCCAAAAAGTTTGGTTGATTAGTCTGTGGCATTCTGTTAAACTGTTGCTTATGGCGGTCTCTGTGAGCTTCTCAGCGACATTCAGCCAGCCAGGTATCCTGCCTGCAGTAGATGGAATGTGGCAATGGAACGCTGGCTGCGCGTGTCATAATAGGCTCTGAGCCTTTATATACCTGTGCACAGCAGCAGCCACCTTCAGTCTGCTGCTGGACAGCCAGCAGCAGCAGCAGGAGAGGTATGTAATCAGGAGCCCTCCTGCTAAGGGTAGACAGCTGCTCGTTCCACCCCACCCCCCGCCTTAATTGGTTCTCCTCCCTTCCAACGGTGTTGAGGCGGGTGGGAACAGCAGGGGGTGAAGGTGCTGTGTTTAAAGAGGTGGAGTTATGCAGATCTAAAACGCGTGGATTGCAGCAGCAGCAAGCCGAAAAGTGCAGGCATGTAAGGGATCTAGAGGTTGACAACATGTCTTCTTAACGGGAGTCCAGGAGCTCATCTCCACAAATGGACTTTTCAGGATCCTTGGGTGGCTCCGTAGTTTGAAACCAATTCTGGTTATCGCTTCTCGGCCTTTTGGCTAAGATCAAGTGTAGTATCTGTTCTTATCAGTTTAATATCTGATACGTCCCCTATCTGGGGACCATATATTAAATGGATTTTTAGAACAGGGAGATGGAAAAAGAGCTTGCTCTGTCCACTCCACGCATTGACCTGGTATTGCAGTATCTCCAGGACCGGTGCACCCCTTCTTTAATGCAGTTTCTAAAATCAGAAAGAATTGAATTCAATGTTTTTTGTTCATTTTGCTTGTTTGTCGGATTTTTGATGGACTCTTTGGCTTTGCTTTTCTTCTCCTCATTGGATTTTTCATGTTCAAAGTTGCAGAAGCCAGATTACAAGCTCATTTTGGTTCAACTTCAGCAACTGTGCATTGCATTGCCATGTAATGTGATGCAATGCTATCTTTCTAGCTCTCCCTTTTTACTTCCTTTTGGATAAACAGACATATTAGGCAAGCATTTTGGAGCTTTCACCTAAATAACTACAGGTGGTGAGATAAGCTGCACAATATAATTGACCTTTCAGTATATTGTTGCACACACACCATCTATTTAGCAAATGCCCTTGTTATCAACAGCAGCCTTTTAAACTCACCTGAGCTAACAGGTATGTGCGCTGGTTACTCTGCTGCGCTTAAAATTTCTTTATTGGTTTGCTACAATGCCTTTTCTGAAACGTTGTCTCCTTCTGCTGGAACACTGACTTCTTTCATTTAATGCCTGCAGACTATAAAAGAGAACCCAACCCAAAAAGTTTGGTTGATTAGTCTGTGGCATTCTGTTAAACTGTTGCTTATGGCGGTCTCTGTGAGCTTCTCAGCGACATTCAGCCAGCCAGGTATCCTGCCTGCAGTAGATGGAATGTGGCAATGGAACGCTGGCTGCGCGTGTCATAATAGGCTCTGAGCCTTTATATACCTGTGCACAGCAGCAGCCACCTTCAGTCTGCTGCTGGACAGCCAGCAGCAGCAGCAGCAGGAGAGGTATGTAATCAGGAGCCCTCCTGCTAAGGGTAGACAGCTGCTCGTTCCACCCCACCCCCCGCCTTAATTGGTTCTCCTCCCTTCCAACGGTGTTGAGGCGGGTGGGAACAGCAAGGGGTGAAGGTGCTGTGTTTAAAGAGGTGGAGTTATGCAGATCTAAAACGCGTGGATTGCAGCAGCAGCAAGCCGAAAAGTGCAGGCATGTAAGGGATCTAGAGGTTGACAACATGTCTTCTTAACGGGAGTCCAGGAGCTCATCTCCACAAATGGACTTTTCAGGATCCTTGGGTGGCTCCGTAGTTTGAAACCAATTCTGGTTATCGCTTCTCGGCCTTTTGGCTAAGATCAAGTGTAGTATCTGTTCTTATCAGTTTAATATCTGATACGTCCCCTATCTGGGGACCATATATTAAATGGATTTTTAGAACAGGGAGATGGAAAAAGAGCTTGCTCTGTCCACTCCACGCATTGACCTGGTATTGCAGTATCTCCAGGACCGGTGCACCCCTTCTTTAATGCAGTTTCTAAAATCAGAAAGAATTGAATTCAATGTTTTTTGTTCATTTTGCTTGTTTGTCGGATTTTTGATGGACTCTTTGGCTTTGCTTTTCTTCTCCTCATTGGATTTTTCATGTTCAAAGTTGCAGAAGCCAGATTACAAGCTCATTTTGGTTCAACTTCAGCAACTGTGCATTGCATTGCCATGTAATGTGATGCAATGCTATCTTTCTAGCTCTCCCTTTTTACTTCCTTTTGGATAAACAGACATATTAGGCAAGCATTTTGGAGCTTTCACCTAAATAACTACAGGTGGTGAGATAAGCTGCACAATATAATTGACCTTTCAGTATATTGTTGCACACACACCATCTATTTAGCAAATGCCCTTGTTATCAACAGCAGCCTTTTAAACTCACCTGAGCTAACAGGTATGTGCGCTGGTTACTCTGCTGCGCTTAAAATTTCTTTTTTGGTTTGCTTCAATGCCTTTTCTGAAACGTTGTCTCCTTCTGCTGGAACACTGACTTCTTTCATTTAATGCCTGCAGACTATAAAAGAGAACCCAACCCAAAAAGTTTGGTTGATTAGTCTGTGGCATTCTGTTAAACTGTTGCTTATGGCGGTCTCTGTGAGCTTCTCAGCGACATTCAGCCAGCCAGGTATCCTGCCTGCAGTAGATGGAATGTGGCAATGGAACGCTGGCTGCGCGTGTCATAATAGGCTCTGAGCCTTTATTTTCCTGTGCACAGCAGCAGCCACCTTCAGTCTGCTGCTGGACAGCCAGCAGCAGCAGCAGCAGGAGAGGTATGTAATCAGGAGCCCTCCTGCTAAGGGTAGACAGCTGCTCGTTCCACCCCACCCCCCGCCTTAATTGGTTCTCCTCCCTTCCAACGGTGTTGAGGCGGGTGGGAACAGCAGGGGGTGAAGGTGCTGTGTTTAATGAGATGGAGTTATGCAGATCTAAAACGCGTGGATTGCAGCAGCAGCAAGCCGAAAAGTGCAGGCATGTAAGGGATCTAGAGGTTGACAACATGTCTTCTTAACGGGAGTCCAGGAGCTCATCTCCACAAATGGACTTTTCAGGATCCTTGGGTGGCTCCGTAGTTTGAAACCAATTCTGGTTATCGCTTCTCGGCCTTTTGGCTAAGATCAAGTGTAGTATCTGTTCTTATCAGTTTAATATCTGATACGTCCCCTATCTGGGGACCATATATTAAATGGATTTTTAGAACAGGGAGATGGAAAAAGAGCTTGCTCTGTCCACTCCACGCATTGACCTGGTATTGCAGTATCTCCAGGACCGGTGCACCCCTTCTTTAATGCAGTTTCTAAAATCAGAAAGAATTGAATTCAATGTTTTTTGTTCATTTTGCTTGTTTGTCGGATTTTGGGATGGACTCTTTGGCTTTGCTTTTCTTCTCCTCATTGGATTTTTCATGTTCAAAGTTGCAGAAGCCAGATTACAAGCTCATTTTGGTTCAACTTCAGCAACTGTGCATTGCATTGCCATGTAATGTGATGCAATGCTATCTTTCTAGCTCTCCCTTTTTACTTCCTTTTGGATAAACAGACATATTAGGCAAGCGTTTTGGAGCTTTCACCTAAATAACTACAGGTGGTGAGATAAGCTGCACAATATAATTGACCTTTCAGTATATTGTTGCACACACACCATCTATTTAGCAAATGCCCTTGTTATCAACAGCAGCCTTTTAAACTCACCTGAGCTAACAGGTATGTGCGCTGGTTACTCTGCTGCGCTTAAAATTTCTTTTTTGGTTTGCTACAATGCCTTTTCTGAAACGTTGTCTCCTTCTGCTGGAACACTGACTTCTTTCATTTAATGCCTGCAGACTATAAAAGAGAACCCAACCCAAAAAGTTTGGTTGATTAGTCTGTGGCATTCTGTTAAACTGTTGCTTATGGCGGTCTCTGTGAGCTTCTCAGCGACATTCAGCCAGCCAGGTATCCTGCCTGCAGTAGATGGAATGTGGCAATGGAACGCTGGCTGCGCGTGTCATAATAGGCTCTGAGCCTTTATATACCTGTGCACAGCAGCAGCCACCTTCAGTCTGCTGCTGGACAGCCAGCAGCAGCAGCAGCAGGAGAGGTATGTAATCAGGAGCCCTCCTGCTAAGGGTAGACAGCTGCTCGTTCCACCCCACCCCCCGCCTTAATTGGTTCTCCTCCCTTCCAACGGTGTTGTGGCGGGTGGGAACAGCAGGGGGTGAAGGTGCTGTGTTTAAAGAGGTGGAGTTATGCAGATCTAAAACGCGTGGATTGCAGCAGCAGCAAGCCAAAAAGTGCAGGCATGTAAGGGATCTAGAGGTTGACAACATGTCTTCTTAACGGGAGTCCAGGAGCTCATCTCCACAAATGGACTTTTCAGGATCCTTGGGTGGCTCCGTAGTTTGAAACCAATTCTGGTTATCGCTTCTCGGCCTTTTGGCTAAGATCAAGTGTAGTATCTGTTCTTATCAGTTTAATATCTGATACGTCCCCTATCTGGGGACCATATATTAAATGGATTTTTAGAACAGGGAGATGGAAAAAGAGCTTGCTCTGTCCACTCCACGCATTGACCTGGTATTGCAGTATCTCCAGGACCGGTGCACCCCTTCTTTAATGCAGTTTCTAAAATCAGAAAGAATTGAATTCAATGTTTTTTGTTCATTTTGCTTGTTTGTCGGATTTTGGGATGGACTCTTTGGCTTTGCTTTTCTTCTCCTCATTGGATTTTTCATGTTCAAAGTTGCAGAAGCCAGATTACAAGCTCATTTTGGTTCAACTTCAGCAACTGTGCATTGCATTGCCATGTAATGTGATGCAATGCTATCTTTCTAGCTCTCCCTTTTTACTTCCTTTTGGATAAACAGACATATTAGGCAAGCATTTTGGAGCTTTCACCTAAATAACTACAGGTGGTGAGATAAGCTGCACAATATAATTGACCTTTCAGTATATTGTTGCACACACACCATCTATTTAGCAAATGCCCTTGTTATCAACAGCAGCCTTTTAAACTCACCTGAGCTAACAGGTATGTGCGCTGGTTACTCTGCTGCGCTTAAAATTTCTTTTTTGGTTTGCTACAATGCCTTTTCTGAAACGTTGTCTCCTTCTGCTGGAACACTGACTTCTTTCATTTAATGCCTGCAGACTATAAAAGAGAACCCAACCCAAAAAGTTTGGTTGATTAGTCTGTGGCATTCTGTTAAACTGTTGCTTATGGCGGTCTCTGTGAGCTTCTCAGCGACATTCAGCCAGCCAGGTATCCTGCCTGCAGTAGATGGAATGTGGCAATGGAACGCTGGCTGCGCGTGTCATAATAGGCTCTGAGCCTTTATATACCTGTGCACAGCAGCAGCCACCTTCAGTCTGCTGCTGGACAGCCAGCAGCAGCAGCAGCAGGAGAGGTATGTAATCAGGAGCCCTCCTGCTAAGGGTAGACAGCTGCTCGTTCCACCCCACCCCCCGCCTTAATTGGTTCTCCTCCCTTCCAACGGTGTTGAGGCGGGTGGGAACAGCAGGGGGTGAAGGTGCTGTGTTTAAAGAGGTGGAGTTATGCAGATCTAAAACGCGTGGATTGCAGCAGCAGCAAGCCGAAAAGTGCAGGCATGTAAGGGATCTAGAGGTTGACAACATGTCTTCTTAACGGGAGTCCAGGAGCTCATCTCCACAAATGGACTTTTCAGGATCCTTGGGTGGCTCCGTAGTTTGAAACCAATTCTGGTTATCGCTTCTCGGCCTTTTGGCTAAGATCAAGTGTAGTATCTGTTCTTATCAGTTTAATATCTGATACGTCCCCTATCTGGGGACCATATATTAAATGGATTTTTAGAACAGGGAGATGGAAAAAGAGCTTGCTCTGTCCACTCCACGCATTGACCTGGTATTGCAGTATCTCCAGGACCGGTGCACCCCTTCTTTAATGCAGTTTCTAAAATCAGAAAGAATTGAATTCAATGTTTTTTGTTCATTTTGCTTGTTTGTCGGATTTTGGGATGGACTCTTTGGCTTTGCTTTTCTTCTCCTCATTGGATTTTTCATGTTCAAAGTTGCAGAAGCCAGATTACAAGCTCATTTTGGTTCAACTTCAGCAACTGTGCATTGCATTGCCATGTAATGTGATGCAATGCTATCTTTCTAGCTCTCCCTTTTTACTTCCTTTTGGATAAACAGACATATTAGGCAAGCATTTTGGAGCTTTCACCTAAATAACTACAGGTGGTGAGATAAGCTGCACAATATAATTGACCTTTCAGTATATTGTTGCACACACACCATCTATTTAGCAAATGCCCTTGTTATCAACAGCAGCCTTTTAATCTCACCTGAGCTAACAGGTATGTGCGCTGGTTACTCTGCTGCGCTTAAAATTTCTTTTTTGGTTTGCTACAATGCTTTTTCTGAAACGTTGTCTCCTTCTGCTGGAACACTGACTTCTTTCATTTAATGCCTGCAGACTATAAAAGAGAACCCAACCCAAAAAGTTTGGTTGATTAGTCTGTGGCATTCTGTTAAACTGTTGCTTATGGCGGTCTCTGTGAGCTTCTCAGCGACATTCAGCCAGCCAGGTATCCTGCCTGCAGTAGATGGAATGTGGCAATGGAACGCTGGCTGCGCGTGTCATAATAGGCTCTGAGCCTTTATATACCTGTGCACAGCAGCAGCCACCTTCAGTCTGCTGCTGGACAGCCAGCAGCAGCAGCAGCAGGAGAGGTATGTAATCAGGAGCCCTCCTGCTAAGGGTAGACAGCTGCTCGTTCCACCCCACCCCCCGCCTTAATTGGTTCTCCTCCCTTCCAACGGTGTTGAGGCGGGTGGGAACAGCAGGGGGTGAAGGTGCTGTGTTTAAAGAGGTGGAGTTATGCAGATCTAAAACGCGTGGATTGCAGCAGCAGCAAGCCAAAAAGTGCAGGCATGTAAGGGATCTAGAGGTTGACAACATGTCTTTTTAACGGGAGTCCAGGAGCTCATCTCCACAAATGGACTTTTCAGGATCCTTGGGTGGCTCCGTAGTTTGAAACCAATTCTGGTTATCGCTTCTCGGCCTTTTGGCTAAGATCAAGTGTAGTATCTGTTCTTATCAGTTTAATATCTGATACGTCCCCTATCTGGGGACCATATATTAAATGGATTTTTAGAACAGGGAGATGGAAAAAGAGCTTGCTCTGTCCACTCCACGCATTGACCTGGTATTGCAGTATCTCCAGGACCGGTGCACCCCTTCTTTAATGCAGTTTCTAAAATCAGAAAGAATTGAATTCAATGTTTTTTGTTCATTTTGCTTGTTTGTCGGATTTTGGGATGGACTCTTTGGCTTTGCTTTTCTTCTCCTCATTGGATTTTTCATGTTCAAAGTTGCAGAAGCCAGATTACAAGCTCATTTTGGTTCAACTTCAGCAACTGTGCATTGCATTGCCATGTAATGTGATACAATGCTATCTTTCTAGCTCTCCCTTTTTACTTCCTTTTGGATAAACAGACATATTAGGCAAGCATTTTGGAGCTTTCACCTAAATAACTACAGGTGGTGAGATAAGCTGCACAATATAATTGACCTTTCAGTATATTGTTGCACACACACCATCTATTTAGCAAATGCCCTTGTTATCAACAGCAGCCTTTTAAACTCACCTGAGCTAACAGGTATGTGCGCTGGTTACTCTGCTGCGCTTAAAATTTCTTTTTTGGTTTGCTACAATGCCTTTTCTGAAACGTTGTCTCCTTCTGCTGGAACACTGACTTCTTTCATTTAATGCCTGCAGACTATAAAAGAGAACCCAACCCAAAAAGTTTGGTTGATTAGTCTGTGGCATTCTGTTAAACTGTTGCTTATGGCGGTCTCTGTGAGCTTCTCAGCGACATTCAGCCAGCCAGGTATCCTGCCTGCAGTAGATGGAATGTGGCAATGGAACGCTGGCTGCGCGTGTCATAATAGGCTCTGAGCCTTTATATACCTGTGCACAGCAGCAGCCACCTTCAGTCTGCTGCTGGACAGCCAGCAGCAGCAGCAGCAGGAGAGGTATGTAATCAGGAGCCCTCCTGCTAAGGGTAGACAGCTGCTCGTTCCACCCCACCCCCCGCCTTAATTGGTTCTCCTCCCTTCCAACGGTGTTGAGGCGGGTGGGAACAGCAGGGGGTGAAGGTGCTGTGTTTAAAGAGGTGGAGTTATGCAGATCTAAAACGCGTGGATTGCAGCAGCAGCAAGCCGAAAAGTGCAGGCATGTAAGGGATCTAGAGGTTGACAACATGTCTTCTTAACGGGAGTCCAGGAGCTCATCTCCACAAATGGACTTTTCAGGATCCTTGGGTGGCTCCGTAGTTTGAAACCAATTCTGGTTATCGCTTCTCGGCCTTTTGGCTAAGATCAAGTGTAGTATCTGTTCTTATCAGTTTAATATCTGATACGTCCCCTATCTGGGGACCATATATTAAATGGATTTTTAGAACAGGGAGATGGAAAAAGAGCTTGCTCTGTCCACTCCACGCATTGACCTGGTATTGCAGTATCTCCAGGACCGGTGCACCCCTTCTTTAATGCAGTTTCTAAAATCAGAAAGAATTGAATTCAATGTTTTTTGTTCATTTTGCTTGTTTGTCGGATTTTGGGATGGACTCTTTGGCTTTGCTTTTCTTCTCCTCATTGGATTTTTCATGTTCAAAGTTGCAGAAGCCAGATTACAAGCTCATTTTGGTTCAACTTCAGCAACTGTGCATTGCATTGCCATGTAATGTGATGCAATGCTATCTTTCTAGCTCTCCCTTTTTACTTCCTTTTGGATAAACAGACATATTAGGCAAGCATTTTGGAGCTTTCACCTAAATAACTACAGGTGGTGAGATAAGCTGCACAATATAATTGACCTTTCAGTATATTGTTGCACACACACCATCTATTTAGCAAATGCCCTTGTTATCAACAGCAGCCTTTTAAACTCACCTGAGCTAACAGGTATGTGCGCTGGTTACTCTGCTGCGCTTAAAATTTCTTTTTTGGTTTGCTACAATGCCTTTTCTGAAACGTTGTCTCCTTCTGCTGGAACACTGACTTCTTTCATTTAATGCCTGCAGACTATAAAAGAGAACCCAACCCAAAAAGTTTGGTTGATTAGTCTGTGGCATTCTGTTAAACTGTTGCTTATGGCGGTCTCTGTGAGCTTCTCAGCGACATTCAGCCAGCCAGGTATCCTGCCTGCAGTAGATGGAATGTGGCAATGGAACGCTGGCTGCGCGTGTCATAATAGGCTCTGAGCCTTTATATACCTGTGCACAGCAGCAGCCACCTTCAGTCTGCTGCTGGACAGCCAGCAGCAGCAGCAGCAGGAGAGGTATGTAATCAGGAGCCCTCCTGCTAAGGGTAGACAGCTGCTCGTTCAACCCCACCCCCTGCCTTAATTGGTTCTCCTCCCTTCCAACGGTGTTGAGGCAGGTGGGAACAGCAGGGGGTGAAGGTGCTGTGTTTAAAGAGGTGGAGTTATGCAGATCTAAAACGCGTGGATTGCAGCAGCAGCAAGCCGAAAAGTGCAGGCATGTAAGGGATCTAGAGGTTGACAACATGTCTTCTTAACGGGAGTCCAGGAGCTCATCTCCACAAATGGACTTTTCAGGATCCTTGGGTGGCTCCGTAGTTTGAAACCAATTCTGGTTATCGCTTCTCGGCCTTTTGGCTAAGATCAAGTGTAGTATCTGTTCTTATCAGTTTAATATCTGATACGTCCCCTATCTGGGGACCATATATTAAATGGATTTTTAGAACAGGGAGATGGAAAAAGAGCTTGCTCTGTCCACTCCACGCATTGACCTGGTATTGCAGTATCTCCAGGACCGGTGCACCCCTTCTTTAATGCAGTTTCTAAAATCAGAAAGAATTGAATTCAATGTTTTTTGTTCATTTTGCTTGTTTGTCGGATTTTGGGATGGACTCTTTGGCTTTGCTTTTCTTCTCCTCATTGGATTTTTCATGTTCAAAGTTGCAGAAGCCAGATTACAAGCTCATTTTGGTTCAACTTCAGCAACTGTGCATTGCATTGCCATGTAATGTGATGCAATGCTATCTTTCTAGCTCTCCCTTTTTACTTCCTTTTGGATAAACAGACATATTAGGCAAGCATTTTGGAGCTTTCACCTAAATAACTACAGGTGGTGAGATAAGCTGCACAATATAATTGACCTTTCAGTATATTGTTGCACACACACCATCTATTTAGCAAATGCCCTTGTTATCAACAGCAGCCTTTTAAACTCACCTGAGCTAACAGGTATGTGCGCTGGTTACTCTGCTGCGCTTAAAATTTCTTTTTTGGTTTGCTACAATGCCTTTTCTGAAACGTTGTCTCCTTCTGCTGGAACACTGACTTCTTTCATTTAATGCCTGCAGACTATAAAAGAGAACCCAACCCAAAAAGTTTGGTTGATTAGTCTGTGGCATTCTGTTAAACTGTTGCTTATGGCGGTCTCTGTGAGCTTCTCAGCGACATTCAGCCAGCCAGGTATCCTGCCTGCAGTAGATGGAATGTGGCAATGGAACGCTGGCTGCGCGTGTCATAATAGGCTCTGAGCCTTTATATACCTGTGCACAGCAGCAGCCACCTTCAGTCTGCTGCTGGACAGCCAGCAGCAGCAGCAGCAGGAGAGGTATGTAATCAGGAGCCCTCCTGCTAAGGGTAGACAGCTGCTCGTTCCACCCCACCCCCCGCCTTAATTGGTTCTCCTCCCTTCCAACGGTGTTGAGGCGGGTGGGAACAGCAGGGGGTGAAGGTGCTGTGTTTAAAGAGGTGGACTTATGCAGATCTAAAACGCGTGGATTGCAGCAGCAGCAAGCCGAAAAGTGCAGGCATGTAAGGGATCTAGAGGTTGACAACATGTCTTCTTAACGGGAGTCCAGGAGCTCATCTCCACAAATGGACTTTTCAGGATCCTTGGGTGGCTCCGTAGTTTGAAACCAATTCTGGTTATCGCTTCTCGGCCTTTTGGCTAAGATCAAGTGTAGTATCTGTTCTTATCAGTTTAATATCTGATACGTCCCCTATCTGGGGACCATATATTAAATGGATTTTTAGAACAGGGAGATGGAAAAAGAGCTTGCTCTGTCCACTCCACGCATTGACCTGGTATTGCAGTATCTCCAGGACCGCTGCACCCCTTCTTTAATGCAGTTTCTAAAATCAGAAAGAATTGAATTCAATGTTTTTTGTTCATTTTGCTTGTTTGTCGGATTTTGGGATGGACTCTTTGGCTTTGCTTTTCTTCTCCTCATTGGATTTTTCATGTTCAAAGTTGCAGAAGCCAGATTACAAGCTCATTTTGGTTCAACTTCAGCAACTGTGCATTGCATTGCCATGTAATGTGATGCAATGCTATCTTTCTAGCTCTCCCTTTTTACTTCCTTTTGGATAAACAGACATATTAGGCAAGCATTTTGGAGCTTTCACCTAAATAACTACAGGTGGTGAGATAAGCTGCACAATATAATTGACCTTTCAGTATATTGTTGCACACACACCATCTATTTAGCAAATGCCCTTGTTATCAACAGCAGCCTTTTAAACTCACCTGAGCTAACAGGTATGTGCGCTGGTTACTCTGCTGCGCTTAAAATTTCTTTTTTGGTTTGCTACAATGCCTTTTCTGAAACGTTGTCTCCTTCTGCTGGAACACTGACTTCTTTCATTTAATGCCTGCAGACTATAAAAGAGAACCCAACCCAAAAAGTTTGGTTGATTAGTCTGTGGCATTCTGTTAAACTGTTGCTTATGGCGGTCTCTGTGAGCTTCTCAGCGACATTCAGCCAGCCAGGTATCCTGCCTGCAGTAGATGGAATGTGGCAATGGAACGCTGGCTGCGCGTGTCATAATAGGCTCTGAGCCTTTATATACCTGTGCACAGCAGCAGCCACCTTCAGTCTGCTGCTGGACAGCCAGCAGCAGCAGCAGCAGGAGAGGTATGTAATCAGGAGCCCTCCTGCTAAGGGTAGACAGCTGCTCGTTCAACCCCACCCCCTGCCTTAATTGGTTCTCCTCCCTTCCAACGGTGTTGAGGCAGGTGGGAACAGCAGGGGGTGAAGGTGCTGTGTTTAAAGAGGTGGAGTTATGCAGATCTAAAACGCGTGGATTGCAGCAGCAGCAAGCCGAAAAGTGCAGGCATGTAAGGGATCTAGAGGTTGACAACATGTCTTCTTAACGGGAGTCCAGGAGCTCATCTCCACAAATGGACTTTTCAGGATCCTTGGGTGGCTCCGTAGTTTGAAACCAATTCTGGTTATCGCTTCTCGGCCTTTTGGCTAAGATCAAGTGTAGTATCTGTTCTTATCAGTTTAATATCTGATACGTCCCCTATCTGGGGACCATATATTAAATGGATTTTTAGAACAGGGAGATGGAAAAAGAGCTTGCTCTGTCCACTCCACGCATTGACCTGGTATTGCAGTATCTCCAGGACCGCTGCACCCCTTCTTTAATGCAGTTTCTAAAATCAGAAAGAATTGAATTCAATGTTTTTTGTTCATTTTGCTTGTTTGTCGGATTTTGGGATGGACTCTTTGGCTTTGCTTTTCTTCTCCTCATTGGATTTTTCATGTTCAAAGTTGCAGAAGCCAGATTACAAGCTCATTTTGGTTCAACTTCAGCAACTGTGCATTGCATTGCCATGTAATGTGATGCAATGCTATCTTTCTAGCTCTCCCTTTTTACTTCCTTTTGGATAAACAGACATATTAGGCAAGCATTTTGGAGCTTTCACCTAAATAACTACAGGTGGTGAGATAAGCTGCACAATATAATTGACCTTTCAGTATATTGTTGCACACACACCATCTATTTAGCAAATGCCCTTGTTATCAACAGCAGCCTTTTAAACTCACCTGAGCTAACAGGTATGTGCGCTGGTTACTCTGCTGCGCTTAAAATTTCTTTTTTGGTTTGCTACAATGCCTTTTCTGAAACGTTGTCTCCTTCTGCTGGAACACTGACTTCTTTCATTTAATGCCTGCAGACTATAAAAGAGAACCCAACCCAAAAAGTTTGGTTGATTAGTCTGTGGCATTCTGTTAAACTGTTGCTTATGGCGGTCTCTGTGAGCTTCTCAGCGACATTCAGCCAGCCAGGTATCCTGCCTGCAGTAGATGGAATGTGGCAATGGAACGCTGGCTGCGCGTGTCATAATAGGCTCTGAGCCTTTATATACCTGTGCACAGCAGCAGCCACCTTCAGTCTGCTGCTGGACAGCCAGCAGCAGCAGCAGCAGGAGAGGTATGTAATCAGGAGCCCTCCTGCTAAGGGTAGACAGCTGCTCGTTCAACCCCACCCCCTGCCTTAATTGGTTCTCCTCCCTTCCAACGGTGTTGAGGCAGGTGGGAACAGCAGGGGGTGAAGGTGCTGTGTTTAAAGAGGTGGAGTTATGCAGATCTAAAACGCGTGGATTGCAGCAGCAGCAAGCCGAAAAGTGCAGGCATGTAAGGGATCTAGAGGTTGACAACATGTCTTCTTAACGGGAGTCCAGGAGCTCATCTCCACAAATGGACTTTTCAGGATCCTTGGGTGGCTCCGTAGTTTGAAACCAATTCTGGTTATCGCTTCTCGGCCTTTTGGCTAAGATCAAGTGTAGTATCTGTTCTTATCAGTTTAATATCTGATACGTCCCCTATCTGGGGACCATATATTAAATGGATTTTTAGAACAGGGAGATGGAAAAAGAGCTTGCTCTGTCCACTCCACGCATTGACCTGGTATTGCAGTATCTCCAGGACCGGTGCACCCCTTCTTTAATGCAGTTTCTAAAATCAGAAAGAATTGAATTCAATGTTTTTTGTTCATTTTGCTTGTTTGTCGGATTTTGGGATGGACTCTTTGGCTTTGCTTTTCTTCTCCTCATTGGATTTTTCATGTTCAAAGTTGCAGAAGCCAGATTACAAGCTCATTTTGGTTCAACTTCAGCAACTGTGCATTGCATTGCCATGTAATGTGATGCAATGCTATCTTTCTAGCTCTCCCTTTTTACTTCCTTTTGGATAAACAGACATATTAGGCAAGCATTTTGGAGCTTTCACCTAAATAACTACAGGTGGTGAGATAAGCTGCACAATATAATTGACCTTTCAGTATATTGTTGCACACACACCATCTATTTAGCAAATGCCCTTGTTATCAACAGCAGCCTTTTAAACTCACCTGAGCTAACAGGTATGTGCGCTGGTTACTCTGCTGCGCTTAAAATTTCTTTTTTGGTTTGCTACAATGCCTTTTCTGAAACGTTGTCTCCTTCTGCTGGAACACTGACTTCTTTCATTTAATGCCTGCAGACTATAAAAGAGAACCCAACCCAAAAAGTTTGGTTGATTAGTCTGTGGCATTCTGTTAAACTGTTGCTTATGGCGGTCTCTGTGAGCTTCTCAGCGACATTCAGCCAGCCAGGTATCCTGCCTGCAGTAGATGGAATGTGGCAATGGAACGCTGGCTGCGCGTGTCATAATAGGCTCTGAGCCTTTATATACCTGTGCACAGCAGCAGCCACCTTCAGTCTGCTGCTGGACAGCCAGCAGCAGCAGCAGCAGGAGAGGTATGTAATCAGGAGCCCTCCTGCTAAGGGTAGACAGCTGCTCGTTCCACCCCACCCCCCGCCTTAATTGGTTCTCCTCCCTTCCAACGGTGTTGAGGCGGGTGGGAACAGCAGGGGGTGAAGGTGCTGTGTTTAAAGAGGTGGAGTTATGCAGATCTAAAACGCGTGGATTGCAGCAGCAGCAAGCCGAAAAGTGCAGGCATGTAAGGGATCTAGAGGTTGACAACATGTCTTCTTAACGGGAGTCCAGGAGCTCATCTCCACAAATGGACTTTTCAGGATCCTTGGGTGGCTCCGTAGTTTGAAACCAATTCTGGTTATCGCTTCTCGGCCTTTTGGCTAAGATCAAGTGTAGTATCTGTTCTTATCAGTTTAATATCTGATACGTCCCCTATCTGGGGACCATATATTAAATGGATTTTTAGAACAGGGAGATGGAAAAAGAGCTTGCTCTGTCCACTCCACGCATTGACCTGGTATTGCAGTATCTCCAGGACCGGTGCACCCCTTCTTTAATGCAGTTTCTAAAATCAGAAAGAATTTAATTCAATGTTTTTTGCTCATTTTGCTTGTTTGTCGGATTTTGGGATGGACTCTTTGGCTTTGCTTTTCTTCTCCTCATTGGATTTTTCATGTTCAAAGTTGCAGAAGCCAGATTACAAGCTCATTTTGGTTCAACTTCAGCAACTGTGCATTGCATTGCCATGTAATGTGATGCAATGCTATCTTTCTAGCTCTCCCTTTTTACTTCCTTTTGGATAAACAGACATATTAGGCAAGCATTTTGGAGCTTTCACCTAAATAACTACAGGTGGTGAGATAAGCTGCACAATATAATTGACCTTTCAGTATATTGTTGCACACACACCATCTATTTAGCAAATGCCCTTGTTATCAACAGCAGCCTTTTAAACTCACCTGAGCTAACAGGTATGTGCGCTGGTTACTCTGCTGCGCTTAAAATTTCTTTTTTGGTTTGCTACAATGCCTTTTCTGAAACGTTGTCTCCTTCTGCTGGAACACTGACTTCTTTCATTTAATGCCTGCAGACTATAAAAGAGAACCCAACCCAAAAAGTTTGGTTGATTAGTCTGTGGCATTCTGTTAAACTGTTGCTTATGGCGGTCTCTGTGAGCTTCTCAGCGACATTCAGCCAGCCAGGTATCCTGCCTGCAGTAGATGGAATGTGGCAATGGAACGCTGGCTGCACGTGTCATAATAGGCTCTGAGCCTTTATATACCTGTGCACAGCAGCAGCCACCTTCAGTCTGCTGCTGGACAGCCAGCAGCAGCAGCAGCAGGAGAGGTATGTAATCAGGAGCCCTCCTGCTAAGGGTAGACAGCTGCTCGTTCCACCCCACCCCCCGCCTTAATTGGTTCTCCTCCCTTCCAACGGTGTTGAGGCGGGTGGGAACAGCAGGGGGTGAAGGTGCTGTGTTTAAAGAGGTGGAGTTATGCAGATCTAAAACGCGTGGATTGCAGCAGCAGCAAGCCGAAAAGTGCAGGCATGTAAGGGATCTAGAGGTTGACAACATGTCTTTTTAACAGGAGTCCAGGAGCTCATCTCCACAAATGGACTTTTCAGGATCCTTGGGTGGCTCCGTAGTTTGAAACCAATTCTGGTTATCGCTTCTCGGCCTTTTGGCTAAGATCAAGTGTAGTATCTGTTCTTATCAGTTTAATATCTGATACGTCCCCTATCTGGGGACCATATATTAAATGGATTTTTAGAACAGGGAGATGGAAAAAGAGCTTGCTCTGTCCACTCCACGCATTGACCTGGTATTGCAGTATCTCCAGGACCGGTGCACCCCTTCTTTAATGCAGTTTCTAAAAACAGAAAGAATTGAATTCAATGTTTTTTGTTCATTTTGCTTGTTTGTCGGATTTTGGGATGGACTCTTTGGCTTTGCTTTTCTTCTCCTCATTGGATTTTTCATGTTCAAAGTTGCAGAAGCCAGATTACAAGCTCATTTTGGTTCAACTTCAGCAACTGTGCATTGCATTGCCATGTAATGTGATGCAATGCTATCTTTCTAGCTCTCCCTTTTTACTTCCTTTTGGATAAACAGACATATTAGGCAAGCATTTTGGAGCTTTCACCTAAATAACTACAGGTGGTGAGATAAGCTGCACAATATAATTGACCTTTCAGTATATTGTTGCACACACACCATCTATTTAGCAAATGCCCTTGTTATCAACAGCAGCCTTTTAAACTCACCTGAGCTAACAGGTATGTGCGCTGGTTACTCTGCTGCGCTTAAAATTTCTTTTTTGGTTTGCTACAATGCCTTTTCTGAAACGTTGTCTCCTTCTGCTGGAACACTGACTTCTTTCATTTAATGCCTGCAGACTATAAAAGAGAACCCAACCCAAAAAGTTTGGTTGATTAGTCTGTGGCATTCTGTTAAACTGTTGCTTATGGCGGTCTCTGTGAGCTTCTCAGCGACATTCAGCCAGCCAGGTATCCTGCCTGCAGTAGATGGAATGTGGCAATGGAACGCTGGCTGCGCGTGTCATAATAGGCTCTGAGCCTTTATATACCTGTGCACAGCAGCAGCCACCTTCAGTCTGCTGCTGGACAGCCAGCAGCAGCAGCAGCAGGAGAGGTATGTAATCAGGAGCCCTCCTGCTAAGGGTAGACAGCTGCTCGTTCCACCCCACCCCCCGCCTTAATTGGTTCTCCTCCCTTCCAACGGTGTTGAGGCGGGTGGGAACAGCAGGGGGTGAAGGTGCTGTGTTTAAAGAGGTGGAGTTATGCAGATCTAAAACGCGTGGATTGCAGCAGCAGCAAGCCGAAAAGTGCAGGCATGTAAGGGATCTAGAGGTTGACAACATGTCTTCTTAACGGGAGTCCAGGAGCTCATCTCCACAAATGGACTTTTCAGGATCCTTGGGTGGCTCCGTAGTTTGAAACCAATTCTGGTTATCGCTTCTCGGCCTTTTGGCTAAGATCAAGTGTAGTATCTGTTCTTATCAGTTTAATATCTGATACGTCCCCTATCTGGGGACCATATATTAAATGGATTTTTAGAACAGGGAGATGGAAAAAGAGCTTGCTCTGTCCACTCCACGCATTGACCTGGTATTGCAGTATCTCCAGGACCGGTGCACCCCTTCTTTAATGCAGTTTCTAAAATCAGAAAGAATTGAATTCAATGTTTTTTGTTCATTTTGCTTGTTTGTCGGATTTTGGGATGGACTCTTTGGCTTTGCTTTTCTTCTCCTCATTGGATTTTTCATGTTCAAAGTTGCAGAAGCCAGATTACAAGCTCATTTTGGTTCAACTTCAGCAACTGTGCATTGCATTGCCATGTAATGTGATGCAATGCTATCTTTCTAGCTCTCCTTTTTTACTTCCTTTTGGATAAACAGACATATTAGGCAAGCATTTTGGAGCTTTCACCTAAATAACTACAGGTGGTGAGAGAAGCTGCACAATATAATTGACCTTTCAGTATATTGTTGCACACACACCATCTATTTAGCAAATGCCCTTGTTATCAACAGCAGCCTTTTAAACTCACCTGAGCTAACAGGTATGTGCGCTGGTTACTCTGCTGCGCTTAAAATTTCTTTTTTGGTTTGCTACAATGCCTTTTCTGAAACGTTGTCTCCTTCTGCTGGAACACTGACTTCTTTCATTTAATGCCTGCAGACTATAAAAGAGAACCCAACCCAAAAAGTTTGGTTGATTAGTCTGTGGCATTCTGTTAAACTGTTGCTTATGGCGGTCTCTGTGAGCTTCTCAGCGACATTCAGCCAGCCAGGTATCCTGCCTGCAGTAGATGGAATGTGGCAATGGAACGCTGGCTGCGCGTGTCATAATAGGCTCTGAGCCTTTATATACCTGTGCACAGCAGCAGCCACCTTCAGTCTGCTGCTGGACAGCCAGCAGCAGCAGCAGCAGGAGAGGTATGTAATCAGGAGCCCTCCTGCTAAGGGTAGACAGCTGCTCGTTCCACCCCACCCCCCGCCTTAATTGGTTCTCCTCCCTTCCAACGGTGTTGAGGCGGGTGGGAACAGCAGGGGGTGAAGGTGCTGTGTTTAAAGAGGTGGAGTTATGCAGATCTAAAACGCGTGGATTGCAGCAGCAGCAAGCCGAAAAGTGCAGGCATGTAAGGGATCTAGAGGTTGACAACATGTCTTCTTAACGGGAGTCCAGGAGCTCATCTCCACAAATGGACTTTTCAGGATCCTTGGGTGGCTCCGTAGTTTGAAACCAATTCTGGTTATCGCTTCTCGGCCTTTTGGCTAAGATCAAGTGTAGTATCTGTTCTTATCAGTTTAATATCTGATACGTCCCCTATCTGGGGACCATATATTAAATGGATTTTTAGAACAGGGAGATGGAAAAAGAGCTTGCTCTGTCCACTCCACGCATTGACCTGGTATTGCAGTATCTCCAGGACCGGTGCACCCCTTCTTTAATGCAGTTTCTAAAATCAGAAAGAATTGAATTCAATGTTTTTTGTTCATTTTGCTTGTTTGTCGGATTTTGGGATGGACTCTTTGGCTTTGCTTTTCTTCTCCTCATTGGATTTTTCATGTTCAAAGTTGCAGAAGCCAGATTACAAGCTCATTTTGGTTCAACTTCAGCAACTGTGCATTGCATTGCCATGTAATGTGATGCAATGCTATCTTTCTAGCTCTCCTTTTTTACTTCCTTTTGGATAAACAGACATATTAGGCAAGCATTTTGGAGCTTTCACCTAAATAACTACAGGTGGTGAGATAAGCTGCACAATATAATTGACCTTTCAGTATATTGTTGCACACACACCATCTATTTAGCAAATGCCCTTGTTATCAACAGCAGCCTTTTAAACTCACCTGAGCTAACAGGTATGTGCGCTGGTTACTCTGCTGCGCTTAAAATTTCTTTTTTGGTTTGCTACAATGCCTTTTCTGAAACGTTGTCTCCTTCTGCTGGAACACTGACTTCTTTCATTTAATGCCTGCAGACTATAAAAGAGAACCCAACCCAAAAAGTTTGGTTGATTAGTCTGTGGCATTCTGTTAAACTGTTGCTTATGGCGGTCTCTGTGAGCTTCTCAGCGACATTCAGCCAGCCAGGTATCCTGCCTGCAGTAGATGGAATGTGGCAATGGAACGCTGGCTGCGCGTGTCATAATAGGCTCTGAGCCTTTATATACCTGTGCACAGCAGCAGCCACCTTCAGTCTGCTGCTGGACAGCCAGCAGCAGCAGCAGCAGGAGAGGTATGTAATCAGGAGCCCTCCTGCTAAGGGTAGACAGCTGCTCGTTCCACCCCACCCCCCGCCTTAATTGGTTCTCCTCCCTTCCAACGGTGTTGAGGCGGGTGGGAACAGCAGGGGGTGAAGGTGCTGTGTTTAAAGAGGTGGAGTTATGCAGATCTAAAACGCGTGGATTGCAGCAGCAGCAAGCCGAAAAGTGCAGGCATGTAAGGGATCTAGAGGTTGACAACATGTCTTCTTAACGGGAGTCCAGGAGCTCATCTCCACAAATGGACTTTTCAGGATCCTTGGGTGGCTCCGTAGTTTGAAACCAATTCTGGTTATCGCTTCTCGGCCTTTTGGCTAAGATCAAGTGTAGTATCTGTTCTTATCAGTTTAATATCTGATACGTCCCCTATCTGGGGACCATATATTAAATGGATTTTTAGAACAGGGAGATGGAAAAAGAGCTTGCTCTGTCCACTCCACGCATTGACCTGGTATTGCAGTATCTCCAGGACCGGTGCACCCCTTCTTTAATGCAGTTTCTAAAATCAGAAAGAATTGAATTCAATGTTTTTTGTTCATTTTGCTTGTTTGTCGGATTTTGGGATGGACTCTTTGGCTTTGCTTTTCTTCTCCTCATTGGATTTTTCATGTTCAAAGTTGCAGAAGCCAGATTACAAGCTCATTTTGGTTCAACTTCAGCAACTGTGCATTGCATTGCCATGTAATGTGATGCAATGCTATCTTTCTAGCTCTCCCTTTTTACTTCCTTTTGGATAAACAGACATATTAGGCAAGCATTTTGGAGCTTTCACCTAAATAACTACAGGTGGTGAGATAAGCTGCACAATATAATTGACCTTTCAGTATATTGTTGCACACACACCATCTATTTAGCAAATGCCCTTGTTATCAACAGCAGCCTTTTAAACTCACCTGAGCTAACAGGTATGTGCGCTGGTTACTCTGCTGCGCTTAAAATTTCTTTTTTGGTTTGCTACAATGCCTTTTCTGAAACGTTGTCTCCTTCTGCTGGAACACTGACTTCTTTCATTTAATGCCTGCAGACTATAAAAGAGAACCCAACCCAAAAAGTTTGGTTGATTAGTCTGTGGCATTCTGTTAAACTGTTGCTTATGGCGGTCTCTGTGAGCTTCTCAGCGACATTCAGCCAGCCAGGTATCCTGCCTGCAGTAGATGGAATGTGGCAATGGAACGCTGGCTGCGCGTGTCATAATAGGCTCTGAGCCTTTATATACCTGTGCACAGCAGCAGCCACCTTCAGTCTGCTGCTGGACAGCCAGCAGCAGCAGCAGCAGGAGAGGTATGTAATCAGGAGCCCTCCTGCTAAGGGTAGACAGCTGCTCGTTCCACCCCACCCCCCGCCTTAATTGGTTCTCCTCCCTTCCAACGGTGTTGAGGCGGGTGGGAACAGCAGGGGGTGAAGGTGCTGTGTTTAAAGAGGTGGAGTTATGCAGATCTAAAACGCGTGGATTGCAGCAGCAGCAAGCCGAAAAGTGCAGGCATGTAAGGGATCTAGAGGTTGACAACATGTCTTCTTAACGGGAGTCCAGGAGCTCATCTCCACAAATGGACTTTTCAGGATCCTTGGGTGGCTCCGTAGTTTGAAACCAATTCTGGTTATCGCTTCTCGGCCTTTTGGCTAAGATCAAGTGTAGTATCTGTTCTTATCAGTTTAATATCTGATACGTCCCCTATCTGGGGACCATATATTAAATGGATTTTTAGAACAGGGAGATGGAAAAAGAGCTTGCTCTGTCCACTCCACGCATTGACCTGGTATTGCAGTATCTCCAGGACCGGTGCACCCCTTCTTTAATGCAGTTTCTAAAATCAGAAAGAATTGAATTCAATGTTTTTTGTTCATTTTGCTTGTTTGTCGGATTTTGGGATGGACTCTTTGGCTTTGCTTTTCTTCTCCTCATTGGATTTTTCATGTTCAAAGTTGCAGAAGCCAGATTACAAGCTCATTTTGGTTCAACTTCAGCAACTGTGCATTGCATTGCCATGTAATGTGATGCAATGCTATCTTTCTAGCTCTCCCTTTTTACTTCCTTTTGGATAAACAGACATATTAGGCAAGCATTTTGGAGCTTTCACCTAAATAACTACAGGTGGTGAGATAAGCTGCACAATATAATTGACCTTTCAGTATATTGTTGCACACACACCATCTATTTAGCAAATGCCCTTGTTATCAACAGCAGCCTTTTAAACTCACCTGAGCTAACAGGTATGTGCGCTGGTTACTCTGCTGCGCTTAAAATTTCTTTTTTGGTTTGCTACAATGCCTTTTCTGAAACGTTGTCTCCTTCTGCTGGAACACTGACTTCTTTCATTTAATGCCTGCAGACTATAAAAGAGAACCCAACCCAAAAAGTTTGGTTGATTAGTCTGTGGCATTCTGTTAAACTGTTGCTTATGGCGGTCTCTGTGAGCTTCTCAGCGACATTCAGCCAGCCAGGTATCCTGCCTGCAGTAGATGGAATGTGGCAATGGAACGCTGGCTGCGCGTGTCATAATAGGCTCTGAGCCTTTATATACCTGTGCACAGCAGCAGCCACCTTCAGTCTGCTGCTGGACAGCCAGCAGCAGCAGCAGCAGGAGAGGTATGTAATCAGGAGCCCTCCTGCTAAGGGTAGACAGCTGCTCGTTCCACCCCACCCCCCGCCTTAATTGGTTCTCCTCCCTTCCAACGGTGTTGAGGCAGGTGGGAACAGCAGGGGGTGAAGGTGCTGTGTTTAAAGAGGTGGAGTTATGCAGATCTAAAACGCGTGGATTGCAGCAGCAGCAAGCCGAAAAGTGCAGGCATGTAAGGGATCTAGAGGTTGACAACATGTCTTCTTAACGGGAGTCCAGGAGCTCATCTCCACAAATGGACTTTTCAGGATCCTTGGGTGGCTCCGTAGTTTGAAACCAATTCTGGTTATCGCTTCTCGGCCTTTTGGCTAAGATCAAGTGTAGTATCTGTTCTTATCAGTTTAATATCTGATACGTCCCCTATCTGGGGACCATATATTAAATGGATTTTTAGAACAGGGAGATGGAAAAAGAGCTTGCTCTGTCCACTCCACGCATTGACCTGGTATTGCAGTATCTCCAGGACCGGTGCACCCCTTCTTTAATGCAGTTTCTAAAATCAGAAAGAACTGAATTCAATGTTTTTGTTCATTTTGCTTGTTTGTCGGATTTTGGGATGGACTCTTTGGCTTTGCTTTTCTTCTCCTCATTGGATTTTTCATGTTCAAAGTTGCAGAAGCCAGATTACAAGCTCATTTTGGTTCAACTTCAGCAACTGTGCATTGCATTGCCATGTAATGTGATGCAATGCTATCTTTCTAGCTCTCCCTTTTTACTTCCTTTTGGATAAACAGACATATTAGGCAAGCATTTTGGAGCTTTCACCTAAATAACTACAGGTGGTGAGATAAGCTGCACAATATAATTGACCTTTCAGTATATTGTTGCACACACACCATCTATTTAGCAAATGCCCTTGTTATCAACAGCAGCCTTTTAAACTCACCTGAGCTAACAGGTATGTGCGCTGGTTACTCTGCTGCGCTTAAAATTTATTTTTTGGTTTGCTACAATGCCTTTTCTGAAACGTTGTCTCCTTCTGCTGGAACACTGACTTCTTTCATTTAATGCCTGCAGACTATAAAAGAGAACCCAACCCAAAAAGTTTGGTTGATTAGTCTGTGGCATTCTGTTAAACTGTTGCTTATGGCGGTCTCTGTGAGCTTCTCAGCGACATTCAGCCAGCCAGGTATCCTGCCTGCAGTAGATGGAATGTGGCAATGGAACGCTGGCTGCGCGTGTCATAATAGGCTCTGAGCCTTTATATACCTGTGCACAGCAGCAGCCACCTTCAGTCTGCTGCTGGACAGCCAGCAGCAGCAGCAGGAGAGGTATGTAATCAGGAGCCCTCCTGCTAAGGGTAGACAGCTGCTCGTTCCACCCCACCCCCCGCCTTAATTGGTTCTCCTCCCTTCCAACGGTGTTGAGGCGGGTGGGAACAGCAGGGGGTGAAGGTGCTGTGTTTAAAGAGGTGGAGTTATGCAGATCTAAAACGCGTGGATTGCAGCAGCAGCAAGCCGAAAAGTGCAGGCATGTAAGGGATCTAGAGGTTGACAACATGTCTTCTTAACGGGAGTCCAGGAGCTCATCTCCACAAATGGACTTTTCAGGATCCTTGGGTGGCTCCGTAGTTTGAAACCAATTCTGGTTATCGCTTCTCGGCCTTTTGGCTAAGATCAAGTGTAGTATCTGTTCTTATCAGTTTAATATCTGATACGTCCCCTATCTGGGGACCATATATTAAATGGATTTTTAGAACAGGGAGATGGAAAAAGAGCTTGCTCTGTCCACTCCACGCATTGACCTGGTATTGCAGTATCTCCAGGACCGGTGCACCCCTTCTTTAATGCAGTTTCTAAAATCAGAAAGAATTGAATTCAATGTTTTTTGTTCATTTTGCTTGTTTGTCGGATTTTGGGATGGACTCTTTGGCTTTGCTTTTCTTCTCCTCATTGGATTTTTCATGTTCAAAGTTGCAGAAGCCAGATTACAAGCTCATTTTGGTTCAACTTCAGCAACTGTGCATTGCATTGCCATGTAATGTGATGCAATGCTATCTTTCTAGCTCTCCCTTTTTACTTCCTTTTGGATAAACAGACATATTAGGCAAGCATTTTGGAGCTTTCACCTAAATAACTACAGGTGGTGAGATAAGCTGCACAATATAATTGACCTTTCAGTATATTGTTGCACACACACCATCTATTTAGCAAATGCCCTTGTTATCAACAGCAGCCTTTTAAACTCACCTGAGCTAACAGGTATGTGCGCTGGTTACTCTGCTGCGCTTAAAATTTCTTTTTTGGTTTGCTACAATGCCTTTTCTGAAACGTTGTCTCCTTCTGCTGGAACACTGACTTCTTTCATTTAATGCCTGCAGACTATAAAAGAGAACCCAACCCAAAAAGTTTGGTTGATTAGTCTGTGGCATTCTGTTAAACTGTTGCTTATGGCGGTCTCTGTGAGCTTCTCAGCGACATTCAGCCAGCCAGGTATCCTGCCTGCAGTAGATGGAATGTGGCAATGGAACGCTGGCTGCGCGTGTCATAATAGGCTCTGAGCCTTTATATACCTGTGCACAGCAGCAGCCACCTTCAGTCTGCTGCTGGACAGCCAGCAGCAGCAGCAGCAGGAGAGGTATGTAATCAGGAGCCCTCCTGCTAAGGGTAGACAGCTGCTCGTTCCACCCCACCCCCCGCCTTAATTGGTTCTCCTCCCTTCCAACGGTGTTGAGGCGGGTGGGAACAGCAGGGGGTGAAGGTGCTGTGTTTAAAGAGGTGGAGTTATGCAGATCTAAAACGCGTGGATTGCAGCAGCAGCAAGCCGAAAAGTGCAGGCATGTAAGGGATCTAGAGGTTGACAACATGTCTTCTTAACGGGAGTCCAGGAGCTCATCTCCACAAATGGACTTTTCAGGATCCTTGGGTGGCTCCGTAGTTTGAAACCAATTCTGGTTATCGCTTCTCGGCCTTTTGGCTAAGATCAAGTGTAGTATCTGTTCTTATCAGTTTAATATCTGATACGTCCCCTATCTGGGGACCATATATTAAATGGATTTTTAGAACAGGGAGATGGAAAAAGAGCTTGCTCTGTCCACTCCACGCATTGACCTGGTATTGCAGTATCTCCAGGACCGGTGCACCCCTTCTTTAATGCAGTTTCTAAAATCAGAAAGAATTGAATTCAATGTTTTTGTTCATTTTGCTTGTTTGTCGGATTTTGGGATGGACTCTTTGGCTTTGCTTTTCTTCTCCTCATTGGATTTTTCATGTTCAAAGTTGCAGAAGCCAGATTACAAGCTCATTTTGGTTCAACTTCAGCAACTGTGCATTGCATTGCCATGTAATGTGATGCAATGCTATCTTTCTAGCTCTCCCTTTTTACTTCCTTTTGGATAAACAGACATATTAGGCAAGCATTTTGGAGCTTTCACCTAAATAACTACAGGTGGTGAGATAAGCTGCACAATATAATTGACCTTTCAGTATATTGTTGCACACACACCATCTATTTAGCAAATGCCCTTGTTATCAACAGCAGCCTTTTAAACTCACCTGAGCTAACAGGTATGTGCGCTGGTTACTCTGCTGCGCTTAAAATTTCTTTTTTGGTTTGCTACAATGCCTTTTCTGAAACGTTGTCTCCTTCTGCTGGAACACTGACTTCTTTCATTTAATGCCTGCAGACTATAAAAGAGAACCCAACCCAAAAAGTTTGGTTGATTAGTCTGTGGCATTCTGTTAAACTGTTGCTTATGGCGGTCTCTGTGAGCTTCTCAGCGACATTCAGCCAGCCAGGTATCCTGCCTGCAGTAGATGGAATGTGGCAATGGAACGCTGGCTGCGCGTGTCATAATAGGCTCTGAGCCTTTATATACCTGTGCACAGCAGCAGCCACCTTCAGTCTGCTGCTGGACAGCCAGCAGCAGCAGCAGCAGGAGAGGTATGTAATCAGGAGCCCTCCTGCTAAGGGTAGACAGCTGCTCGTTCCACCCCACCCCCCGCCTTAATTGGTTCTCCTCCCTTCCAACGGTGTTGAGGCGGGTGGGAACAGCAGGGGGTGAAGGTGCTGTGTTTAAAGAGGTGGAGTTATGCAGATCTAAAACGCGTGGATTGCAGCAGCAGCAAGCCGAAAAGTGCAGGCATGTAAGGGATCTAGAGGTTGACAACATGTCTTCTTAACGGGAGTCCAGGAGCTCATCTCCACAAATGGACTTTTCAGGATCCTTGGGTGGCTCCGTAGTTTGAAACCAATTCTGGTTATCGCTTCTCGGCCTTTTGGCTAAGATCAAGTGTAGTATCTGTTCTTATCAGTTTAATATCTGATACGTCCCCTATCTGGGGACCATATATTAAATGGATTTTTAGAACAGGGAGATGGAAAAAGAGCTTGCTCTGTCCACTCCACGCATTGACCTGGTATTGCAGTATCTCCAGGACCGGTGCACCCCTTCTTTAATGCAGTTTCTAAAATCAGAAAGAATTGAATTCAATGTTTTTTGTTCATTTTGCTTGTTTGTCGGATTTTGGGATGGACTCTTTGGCTTTGCTTTTCTTCTCCTCATTGGATTTTTCATGTTCAAAGTTGCAGAAGCCAGATTACAAGCTCATTTTGGTTCAACTTCAGCAACTGTGCATTGCATTGCCATGTAATGTGATGCAATGCTATCTTTCTAGCTCTCCCTTTTTACTTCCTTTTGGATAAACAGACATATTAGGCAAGCATTTTGGAGCTTTCACCTAAATAACTACAGGTGGTGAGATAAGCTGCACAATATAATTGACCTTTCAGTATATTGTTGCACACACACCATCTATTTAGCAAATGCCCTTGTTATCAACAGCAGCCTTTTAAACTCACCTGAGCTAACAGGTATGTGCGCTGGTTACTCTGCTGCGCTTAAAATTTCTTTTTTGGTTTGCTACAATGCCTTTTCTGAAACGTTGTCTCCTTCTGCTGGAACACTGACTTCTTTCATTTAATGCCTGCAGACTATAAAAGAGAACCCAACCCAAAAAGTTTGGTTGATTAGTCTGTGGCATTCTGTTAAACTGTTGCTTATGGCGGTCTCTGTGAGCTTCTCAGCGACATTCAGCCAGCCAGGTATCCTGCCTGCAGTAGATGGAATGTGGCAATGGAACGCTGGCTGCGCGTGTCATAATAGGCTCTGAGCCTTTATATACCTGTGCACAGCAGCAGCCACCTTCAGTCTGCTGCTGGACAGCCAGCAGCAGCAGCAGCAGGAGAGGTATGTAATCAGGAGCCCTCCTGCTAAGGGTAGACAGCTGCTCGTTCCACCCCACCCCCCGCCTTAATTGGTTCTCCTCCCTTCCAACGGTGTTGAGGCGGGTGGGAACAGCAGGGGGTGAAGGTGCTGTGTTTAAAGAGGTGGAGTTATGCAGATCTAAAACGCGTGGATTGCAGCAGCAGCAAGCCGAAAAGTGCAGGCATGTAAGGGATCTAGAGGTTGACAACATGTCTTCTTAACGGGAGTCCAGGAGCTCATCTCCACAAATGGACTTTTCAGGATCCTTGGGTGGCTCCGTAGTTTGAAACCAATTCTGGTTATCGCTTCTCGGCCTTTTGGCTAAGATCAAGTGTAGTATCTGTTCTTATCAGTTTAATATCTGATACGTCCCCTATCTGGGGACCATATATTAAATGGATTTTTAGAACAGGGAGATGGAAAAAGAGCTTGCTCTGTCCACTCCACGCATTGACCTGGTATTGCAGTATCTCCAGGACCGGTGCACCCCTTCTTTAATGCAGTTTCTAAAATCAGAAAGAATTGAATTCAATGTTTTTTGTTCATTTTGCTTGTTTGTCGGATTTTGGGATGGACTCTTTGGCTTTGCTTTTCTTCTCCTCATTGGATTTTTCATGTTCAAAGTTGCAGAAGCCAGATTACAAGCTCATTTTGGTTCAACTTCAGCAACTGTGCATTGCATTGCCATGTAATGTGATGCAATGCTATCTTTCTAGCTCTCCCTTTTTACTTCCTTTTGGATAAACAGACATATTAGGCAAGCATTTTGGAGCTTTCACCTAAATAACTACAGGTGGTGAGATAAGCTGCACAATATAATTGACCTCTCAGTATATTGTTGCACACACACCATCTATTTAGCAAATGCCCTTGTTATCAACAGCAGCCTTTTAAACTCACCTGAGCTAACAGGTATGTGCGCTGGTTACTCTGCTGCGCTTAAAATTTATTTTTTGGTTTGCTACAATGCCTTTTCTGAAACGTTGTCTCCTTCTGCTGGAACACTGACTTCTTTCATTTAATGCCTGCAGACTATAAAAGAGAACCCAACCCAAAAAGTTTGGTTGATTAGTCTGTGGCATTCTGTTAAACTGTTGCTTATGGCGGTCTCTGTGAGCTTCTCAGCGACATTCAGCCAGCCAGGTATCCTGCCTGCAGTAGATGGAATGTGGCAATGGAACGCTGGCTGCGCGTGTCATAATAGGCTCTGAGCCTTTATATACCTGTGCACAGCAGCAGCCACCTTCAGTCTGCTGCTGGACAGCCAGCAGCAGCAGCAGCAGGAGAGGTATGTAATCAGGAGCCCTCCTGCTAAGGGTAGACAGCTGCTCGTTCCACCCCACCCCCCGCCTTAATTGGTTCTCCTCCCTTCCAACGGTGTTGAGGCGGGTGGGAACAGCAGGGGGTGAAGGTGCTGTGTTTAAAGAGGTGGAGTTATGCAGATCTAAAACGCGTGGATTGCAGCAGCAGCAAGCCGAAAAGTGCAGGCATGTAAGGGATCTAGAGGTTGACAACATGTCTTCTTAACGGGAGTCCAGGAGCTCATCTCCACAAATGGACTTTTCAGGATCCTTGGGTGGCTCCGTAGTTTGAAACCAATTCTGGTTATCGCTTCTCGGCCTTTTGGCTAAGATCAAGTGTAGTATCTGTTCTTATCAGTTTAATATCTGATACGTCCCCTATCTGGGGACCATATATTAAATGGATTTTTAGAACAGGGAGATGGAAAAAGAGCTTGCTCTGTCCACTCCACGCATTGACCTGGTATTGCAGTATCTCCAGGACCGGTGCACCCCTTCTTTAATGCAGTTTCTAAAATCAGAAAGAATTGAATTCAATGTTTTTTGTTCATTTTGCTTGTTTGTCGGATTTTGGGATGGACTCTTTGGCTTTGCTTTTCTTCTCCTCATTGGATTTTTCATGTTCAAAGTTGCAGAAGCCAGATTACAAGCTCATTTTGGTTCAACTTCAGCAACTGTGCATTGCATTGCCATGTAATGTGATGCAATGCTATCTTTCTAGCTCTCCCTTTTTACTTCCTTTTGGATAAACAGACATATTAGGCAAGCATTTTGGAGCTTTCACCTAAATAACTACAGGTGGTGAGATAAGCTGCACAATATAATTGACCTTTCAGTATATTGTTGCACACACACCATCTATTTAGCAAATGCCCTTTTTATCAACAGCAGCCTTTTAAACTCACCTGAGCTAACAGGTATGTGCGCTGGTTACTCTGCTGCGCTTAAAATTTCTTTTTTGGTTTGCTACAATGCCTTTTCTGAAACGTTGTCTCCTTCTGCTGGAACACTGACTTCTTTCATTTAATGCCTGCAGACTATAAAAGAGAACCCAACCCAAAAAGTTTGGTTGATTAGTCTGTGGCATTCTGTTAAACTGTTGCTTATGGCGGTCTCTGTGAGCTTCTCAGCGACATTCAGCCAGCCAGGTATCCTGCCTGCACTAGATGGAATGTGGCAATGGAACGCTGGCTGCGCGTGTCATAATAGGCTCTGAGCCTTTATATACCTGTGCACAGCAGCAGCCACCTTCAGTCTGCTGCTGGACAGCCAGCAGCAGCAGCAGCAGGAGAGGTATGTAATCAGGAGCCCTCCTGCTAAGGGAAGACAGCTGCTCGTTCCACCCCACCCCCCGCCTTAATTGGTTCTCCTCCCTTCCAACGGTGTTGAGGCGGGTGGGAACAGCAGGGGGTGAAGGTGCTGTGTTTAAAGAGGTGGAGTTATGCAGATCTAAAACGCGTGGATTGCAGCAGCAGCAAGCCGAAAAGTGCAGGCATGTAAGGGATCTAGAGGTTGACAACATGTCTTCTTAACGGGAGTCCAGGAGCTCATCTCCACAAATGGACTTTTCAGGATCCTTGGGTGGCTCCGTAGTTTGAAACCAATTCTGGTTATCGCTTCTCGGCCTTTTGGCTGCGATCGTGTGACTGTACCTTGATTGGTGCGAGTCTCCTGGAGGAATCCGGACCCTTTTGTGGAGGATTTTCTGCTTTTTCCTGTGGTATTCCATACCGACAGAATCCAAGATGTCTTTTGTGAAGAACACCATCCGTTTGTCCATGGATCCATCTGACCAGAACAAGAACAACGTGGTTTTCATTGTCCAAGACATCGTTGAAGGCAAAGCTGGAGCAAGACGTTCTGAGATCTTCAGTGTCAACGAATTTTCACGTCAAGGTAATTATGACGTTACCTTTATGGACCAGGATGTTTGCCTTAATGTCTTTGAATGGCTCCGTGGTCACTCTAGTGACCCCTGCTTGGAAGGAGTTAGATGGGAACCTTTGTTTGGTCTGCAAGAAAAGGAGGTGACTGTGACTGTCTATAACCCTTTTACAGACCCTGAGCTGCTGGAGTGCTTCCTCTCTCGCTACTGTGAATATGTGCGGAAGGGAGTGAAGCAAGTCAATTGTCTAGGAATCTTTAACTGTCAGTATAAATTCCGTGTGAAATTGAAAAGGGATCCTGACAGTGTGGGGGGCTTTAGACACCCTCCATCAAATTTTTCCGTTGCAGGCCATAGAGGTTTCCTCTTTTACCCAGGCCAGCCCATGTTTTGCCGTAGATGCTTTTCTTTCGGACATACCATGGTAACATGCCTTAAAGGGCAGTGTTGCCGAAATTGCAGAAAGGAGGGGCATATGGCCAACCAGTGTCCAGAGGCCAAGTCCTGTGATGTCTGTGGGAGTAGTGATCACATGTATAAGGACTGTCCTATGAGTGCACCTAGACGTTCTGATAAAGAACAGAAGGAGGAGGAGCTGGAGAGGAGGCAGATGGCAAGCGCACTGAAAGTGCTGGAAAGATTGGAGAGGGAGGAGAGAGAGGGAAGGAGGCGGGAAACTGGTAGAGCCTCTCCCTCTACGGCGCCAGAGGAGGTGTCCCTGAGACCATGTTCTTCTTCTGCTGAAGAAATGAGGAAGAAGCGGAGGGAAGAAAAGGAGTTCTGGAGGGAAGTGGCAAAGGTGGAGAAAAAGGCAGTGTCTGCGAGAATATCTAGGAAAGTGGTGGAAGCAGAGCTGCCTGAGATGATGACTTTTGTAGAGGCAATGGACGCAACAGGATGTGAAGTGCAAATCTCGGAACCCGACAGTCCTGAACACCCTTCGGGTTCTGAAAACATTGAAGATTTTTCTTCGGAGGATGATAGGGGTGCAAAGAAGAGTCGTAGGGAGGATGGTGGGGGCAGTGATGATGCAGATTTTAGTGAGCCTCAGAGGAAGATCAGAACTGCCAGACTGAGGAGTGTGGCTGGTGAAGCCAGCGGGTCGGAAACCAGCTGTTCTGTTCTGATGGCGGAGGAGGATAGTGGTGGTGCTGGATAGTGTCACCATATAATATTGTAAATGTTTTTTCTTTTTGTCCTCTTGTGAGCTTTGGTTTAGGCCAAAGGCTATTTCTTTGTGTAATTGGTGAAGGAGTAGAAGTATTATGGGATTTACCATAGTGTCCCAAAACGTAAGAGTGTTTAAAAGTAAAGTAAGAAGAGCTGCTATTTTTGAGTTTTTAGCTATGCAAAATGCATCTATTTTTTGTTTACAAGAATGTGGGGTAGTGGATGGTGTGAAAGGGGATGAATGGTCTTATGGAGCGTCTGTGTGGTCGGGGAGTGCATGTAATAAGAATGATGGTGTGGGTATTTTGGTTAAAGGAAGGGAGGTTGTTTTGAGTGATTATTTGGTTATTGAGGTGGGGAGATGTATCCTTGCTAATTTTGTATACAAGAATGTAAAGTTTTGTGTTATTAATGTTTATGCGCCAGTTGAAAAAAATGAGCTCAAAAATTTATTTGAAAAAATTAAGCTTTTTGTTCCAGGAAGAATACCTGTGGTAATTGTGGGTGATATGAACTGTGATGTGGGGAGAGTGAATGTGGATGTGTCTGGGAAAGCATTATTGGAGTTAGTGAATGATTTTGGGTTGTGTGATATGCAGCGCGTGTGTAACATGAATCCTTTGTTGAACACTTTCTTTTCTGAGAGTGGTAGGGTACAATCCAGATTGGATTATTGTTTTATTTCTAAAAATATGGTTTCTGTTAATTATAGGCAGGAAAACGTTCTTTTTTCAGATCATGTGTGTATGTTTGTGAGTTGGATATAAAAGTTGATGGAGTGTTTGGGAGAGGATTGTGGAAGTTAAATGTTAAACTGTTAGAGAATGAAGATGTGAGAAAGGAGTATGAAAGGCGGTATGAAGAATGGTGTAAGCATAAAAATGAGTTTGGGAATGTTTGTGAGTGGTGGGACTGGGTGAAGAAACAAACAAAAATGTTCTTTAAAAATTTAGGATACAAGTATGCAGCAATTAAAAGAGAGAGTTTTGTTAAACTGAACGCGCGGTTGAGCGTTTTGTATAAGTTAAGGGAAGGAGGAGTTGAGGTGGAGGAGGATATTTTAGAGGTAAAAAAGGAGATTAGTGAGTTTTTGTTGGAGAGAGGGAGAAGCATAGTGTTTAGGGCAAAGATTGATAAGATGGAGCAGGATGAGAAATGTTCTCGGTTTTTCTTTAAAAAAGTTTTTGGAAAGAAACAGAGTATGAGCGTGGTGTATGGAGCAGATGGAAGTGAGGTGAGTGGAGAGGATATGTGTGAAGAGGTGGCTAAGTTTTATGAGGATCTGTATGCAGTGAAACAGAGGGATGAATGTTTGGAGAATGATGTTTTGAGTGTGTTAGAGAGTAAGTTGAGTGAAGCAGAAAGAGAGAGAGTGATGGGTGAGGTGACTGGTGATGAGGTATGGAAGGTTATGTGTAGTATGGCTTTGAATAAGACGCCGGGGGAGGATGGCCTCCCAGTAGAATTTTATCGTGTGATGTGGGGTGTGATTGGTAAGGACTTTGTGGATGTATGTAAGTATATGTGGGGAAACATGGAGGTGACTGAGAGTATGCGTGCAGGTTTGGTTGTGTTAATTCCTAAGAAAGGGGATTTGAAAAGTCTGAGGAATTGGAGGCCAATAACGTTACTTAATTGTGATTATAAAATCTATGCAAAACTTATGGCTAATAGGATGCGTGATGTGATAGAGAGTGTGATTGGGGATGAGCAGTGTTGTGCGGTACCTGGGAGGCGGATTCATGAGTGTGTGTGTATGTTAAGAGATTGTCTATGGGATTGCATGGGTCGTAAGAAGAGTGTATTTTTGTTAAGTTTGGATTTTGAAAAGGCTTATGATAGGTTGTCGCATGGTTTTTTGTTCAGAGTGTTGTTAAAAATGGGTTTTCCGGCTGATTTTGTTGGGCGAGTGAGAAGTTTGTATGCGGGTGTTTATAGCTGTGTTTTAATGAATGGGTATGTGGGTAGGAAAGTGAATGTGTTTTCGGGTGTGCGACAGGGGTGTCCTTTGTCCCCTGTAGCATTTATTTGTGCAATTGAGCCATTGTTGTGTATGCTGAGGAAAGATAAGGTAATTCGTGGTGTGCAAGTGCCGGGAGGTGGAGGAAAAGAATGGAAGGTGAGTGGTTATATGGATGACGTGTGTGTATTATGTGATTCTGAATGTTCGGTGAGGCGGGTGAAGTTGTTAGTGTCTATTTTTTGTGGTGCATCTGCGTTTAAAGTGAATTGGGAAAAGAGTGAGTGTAAGGGTTTTGGAGGCGGAAGTTTAAGTAGGGATGTAGGTGTGAATGTAGTGAATGGACCTATTAAAGTTTTGGGTGTGAAGTTTTCAGAGAGTTTGGATGGGAAAGAAAGTTGGGATGATGCGAAAGGAAAAGTTGAGCAGAAGTTGAATTTTTGGAAATTGAGGAGTTTATCCTTTTTTGGGAAGATTTTAATTGTTAAGAGTGTGGTGTTGCCAATATTTTTATATATTGCGGTAGTATTTCCACCAGGATATATGTGTATGAGAAGCTTGAATAGAATTTTATTTGTTTTTTTGTGGAACTCGAAAATGGAGAGAGCTAGGAGAGAAATTTTGGTTAAAAGAGTGGAAAAAGGTGGTTTGGGTTTTCCGAATTTGGACGTGTTTTTTGGTGTGAATATCGTTGTGTTTGTTTTGAAAGTGATTAGGGCGGATGGAAAGTTTTCATCTATGTGTAGGTATTTATTTGGAGCGTATTTGTTTCGTTTAAAGTGGCAAGAAAGGGATTTGCGATGTCCGATTGCTTTTGAGGTGCCTGTATGGTATGTGTGGGTTTATAAGTTTTTGGTGAGGTATGAACTGTGTGATGCAGATGTGAGATTGCTGGAGAATAAGAAGGCTGTGTATAGGATGATTGAATGTAGAGAGGTAGAATGTGGAATAAATATGGTTAGGGGTGGTGATGTGCAGAAGGTTTGGAAGAAAGTGCGGATGAGTGGTATGACCAACAAACAGAGTGAAGTTGTGTGGCAGTCTTTACATGGAGTATTACCTGTGAGAGAATTTCAGAGGAATAGAGGTTTGGTGAGGAGTGAAATGTGTCCAAGAAATGGCTGTGGTGGAAGGGAAAGTGTGTTGCATGTTTTTTGGAATTGCCAGTATGCTAGAGATGTGATTGGGAGAATGGGGCCTTTGTGTAAAGAATTGTGTGGTGTGAATTTGTTGTCTTTTGAGTTGTTTATGTTTGGTTTGGGAATATGTGATGGGACGAAGGAAAGAGTCTTGTGGTTGATGCTTGCATGTATAAAGGAAGTGTTATGGGATGTGAGGAATGTGTATGTGTTTAAAAGGAAGGAAATTGCTGTAAAGGATAGTGTGAAGGTGATTTTGGGGAAGATGTATGTGTGTTTCCTATGGGACAAAAAGAGGAGAGGGGAAGTGGATGCGGAGGGAATATGGAAAGTTAAAAAGTGGAGATATATTGTTAGTACCTCTTGATTTTTGTTATTGTTGTTTTGAAATATGAAATAAATATTTCCGATGATGATGGGGACAGCAAATTGCGTATTGGATTTGACGCAGCTGTTTTGATGGAATTTTCCTTTGTCTGGTTTCCATAGACTGTGGAATTTCCTCGTCTGAGGAGAAAAAAGAAAAAAAAAAAAATCTGTTCTTATCAGTTTAATATCTGATACGTCCCCTATCTGGGGACCATATATTAAATGGATTTTTAGAACAGGGAGATGGAAAAAGAGCTTGCTCTGTCCACTCCACGCATTGACCTGGTATTGCAGTATCTCCAGGACCGGTGCACCCCTTCTTTAATGCAGTTTCTAAAATCAGAAAGAATTGAATTCAATGTTTTTTGTTCATTTTGCTTGTTTGTCGGATTTTGGGATGGACTCTTTGGCTTTGCTTTTCTTCTCCTCATTGGATTTTTCATGTTCAAAGTTGCAGAAGCCAGATTACAAGCTCATTTTGGTTCAACTTCAGCAACTGTGCATTGCATTGCCATGTAATGTGATGCAATGCTATCTTTCTAGCTCTCCCTTTTTACTTCCTTTTGGATAAACAGACATATTAGGCAAGCATTTTGGAGCTTTCACCTAAATAACTACAGGTGGTGAGATAAGCTGCACAATATAATTGACCTTTCAGTATATTGTTGCACACACACCATCTATTTAGCAAATGCCCTTGTTATCAACAGCAGCCTTTTAAACTCACCTGAGCTAACAGGTATGTGCGCTGGTTACTCTGCTGCGCTTAAAATTTCTTTTTTGGTTTGCTACAATGCCTTTTCTGAAACGTTGTCTCCTTCTGCTGGAACACTGACTTCTTTCATTTAATGCCTGCAGACTATAAAAGAGAACCCAACCCAAAAAGTTTGGTTGATTAGTCTGTGGCATTCTGTTAAACTGTTGCTTATGGCGGTCTCTGTGAGCTTCTCAGCGACATTCAGCCAGCCAGGTATCCTGCCTGCAGTAGATGGAATGTGGCAATGGAACGCTGGCTGCGCGTGTCATAATAGGCTCTGAGCCTTTATATACCTGTGCACAGCAGCAGCCACCTTCAGTCTGCTGCTGGACAGCCAGCAGCAGCAGCAGCAGGAGAGGTATGTAATCAGGAGCCCTCCTGCTAAGGGTAGACAGCTGCTCGTTCCACCCCACCCCCCGCCTTAATTGGTTCTGCTCCCTTCCAACGGTGTTGAGGCGGGTGGGAACAGCAGGGGGTGAAGGTGCTGTGTTTAAAGAGGTGGAGTTATGCAGATCTAAAACGCGTGGATTGCAGCAGCAGCAAGCCGAAAAGTGCAGGCATGTAAGGGATCTAGAGGTTGACAACATGTCTTCTTAACGGGAGTCCAGGAGCTCATCTCCACAAATGGACTTTTCAGGATCCTTGGGTGGCTCCGTAGTTTGAAACCAATTCTGGTTATCGCTTCTCGGCCTTTTGGCTAAGATCAAGTGTAGTATCTGTTCTTATCAATTTAATATCTGATACGTCCCCTATCTGGGGACCATATATTAAATGGATTTTTAGAACAGGGAGATGGAAAAAGAGCTTGCTCTGTCCACTCCACGCATTGACCTGGTATTGCAGTATCTCCAGGACCGATGCACCCCTTCTTTAATGCAGTTTCTAAAATCAGAAATAATTGAATTCAATGTTTTTTGTTCATTTTGCTTGTTTGTCGGATTTTGGGATGGACTCTTTGGCTTTGCTTTTCTTCTCCTCATTGGATTTTTCATGTTCAAAGTTGCAGAAGCCAGATTACAAGCTCATTTTGGTTCAACTTCAGCAACTGTGCATTGCATTGCCATGTAATGTGATGCAATGCTATCTTTCTAGCTCTCCCTTTTTACTTCCTTTTGGATAAACAGACATATTAGGCAAGCATTTTGGAGCTTTCACCTAAATAACTACAGGTGGTGAGATAAGCTGCACAATATAATTGACCTTTCAGTATATTGTTGCACACACACCATCTATTTAGCAAATGCCCTTGTTATCAACAGCAGCCTTTTAAACTCACCTGAGCTAACAGGTATGTGCGCTGGTTACTCTGCTGCGCTTAAAATTTCTTTTTTGGTTTGCTACAATGCCTTTTCTGAAACGTTGTCTCCTTCTGCTGGAACACTGACTTCTTTCATTTAATGCCTGCAGACTATAAAAGAGAACCCAACCCAAAAAGTTTGGTTGATTAGTCTGTGGCATTCTGTTAAACTGTTGCTTATGGCGGTCTCTGTGAGCTTCTCAGCGACATTCAGCCAGCCAGGTATCCTGCCTGCAGTAGATGGAATGTGGCAATGGAACGCTGGCTGCGCGTGTCATAATAGGCTCTGAGCCTTTATATACCTGTGCACAGCAGCAGCCACCTTCAGTCTGCTGCTGGACAGCCAGCAGCAGCAGCAGCAGGAGAGGTATGTAATCAGGAGCCCTCCTGCTAAGGGTAGACAGCTGCTCGTTCCACCCCACCCCCCGCCTTAATTGGTTCTCCTCCCTTCCAACGGTGTTGAGGCGGGTGGGAACAGCAGGGGGTGAAGGTGCTGTGTTTAAAGAGGTGGAGTTATGCAGATCTAAAACGCGTGGATTGCAGCAGCAGCAAGCCGAAAAGTGCAGGCATGTAAGGGATCTAGAGGTTGACAACATGTCTTCTTAACGGGAGTCCAGGAGCTCATCTCCACAAATGGACTTTTCAGGATCCTTGGGTGGCTCCGTAGTTTGAAACCAATTCTGGTTATCGCTTCTCGGCCTTTTGGCTAAGATCAAGTGTAGTATCTTTCGAAAAGGCGGTTTTGGATGTTGGCCGCCCTAGTAGATTGATACATTATGCACACTGGGGTTTAGGCGCTTGTTAGTACGCCAGGTGGCTAATATAGTCATCTGGTGGAAAGCATGGCCCCCCAGGATCGACGCCATTGGGCCGGGGAAGATCGAAAGCCCGAAGTGTGAAGTGCCCCAGGAGTGGTGACCCTGGGGTGCCTTAACTCACGGGGATTGGGAACCCCACTTGAGTTTATGGCACATTTGCACAAGCACTTCAAATTTTCTTTCTTCGCACACACCTTTATTCCGGGCCTTCTGGCCTTAGGATGGGGAATTTTTCAATTCCCGGTCGAAGGTCCGGGCAGTATTATACTGTGAAACCTTCACTATTTATTTAATTTCTTTGTCACTGTGTGTCCACTTATTCACGTGTGTCACGTCCTACTAGGATTTTGTCGGGATGCGGTTCCCTTACGGGTTCCTCTCTTGGCAGGTCTAGGGGGGGAGTGTGTGGCCATCAGGTTCCGCTCCCCCCTGAACCCCCCTGGCTCTCCTCTTTTGGGAGGAGAGCGTTGTTGGCTCCCCTCTTCCGGGAGGGGAGCACAGTCTTTGGCTCCCAGTGCCTTGCTCGGGTGAGAACTCGGGCAGGTGCTGGGGGTAAGATTGGGTCGCCTCTGGCTTCGGCTGGAGGTGGCTTTTTGTCCCTGTTCCTCGCTGTGGCCTTTTGGCTCGGAGGGACGGGGAATGGTTTGGGGGACCCTTCTCCTTTTGGAGAGGGTTTCAAGAAGACCAGCATCCTAGTGCACTTTTTTTGTGGCACTTGTCACTTTTTTAAGCGCACTCGGGTTTTGTACACGAATTCGGGCTTTCGATAAAAAATCTGTTCTTATCAGTTTAATATCTGATACGTCCCCTATCTGGGGACCATATATTAAATGGATTTTTAGAACAGGGAGATGGAAAAAGAGCTTGCTCTGTCCACTCCACGCATTGACCTGGTATTGCAGTATCTCCAGGACCGGTGCACCCCTTCTTTAATGCAGTTTCTAAAATCAGAAAGAATTGAATTCAATGTTTTTTGTTCATTTTGCTTGTTTGTCGGATTTTGGGATGGACTCTTTGGCTTTGCTTTTCTTCTCCTCATTGGATTTTTCATGTTCAAAGTTGCAGAAGCCAGATTACAAGCTCATTTTGGTTCAACTTCAGCAACTGTGCATTGCATTGCCATGTAATGTGATGCAATGCTATCTTTCTAGCTCTCCCTTTTTACTTCCTTTTGGATAAACAGACATATTAGGCAAGCATTTTGGAGCTTTCACCTAAATAACTACAGGTGGTGAGATAAGCTGCACAATATAATTGACCTTTCAGTATATTGTTGCACACACACCATCTATTTAGCAAATGCCCTTGTTATCAACAGCAGCCTTTTAACCTCACCTGAGCTAACAGGTATGTGCGCTGGTTACTCTGCTGCGCTTAAAATTTCTTTTTTGGTTTGCTACAATGCCTTTTCTGAAACGTTGTCTCCTTCTGCTGGAACACTGACTTCTTTCATTTAATGCCTGCAGACTATAAAAGAGAACCCAACCCAAAAAGTTTGGTTGATTAGTCTGTGGCATTCTGTTAAACTGTTGCTTATGGCGGTCTCTGTGAGCTTCTCAGCGACATTCAGCCAGCCAGGTATCCTGCCTGCAGTAGATGGAATGTGGCAATGGAACGCTGGCTGCGCGTGTCATAATAGGCTCTGAGCCTTTATATACCTGTGCACAGCAGCAGCCACCTTCAGTCTGCTGCTGGACAGCCAGCAGCAGCAGCAGCAGGAGAGGTATGTAATCAGGAGCCCTCCTGCTAAGGGTAGACAGCTGCTCGTTCCACCCCACCCCCCGCCTTAATTGGTTCTCCTCCCTTCCAACGGTGTTGAGGCGGGTGGGAACAGCAGGGGGTGAAGGTGCTGTGTTTAAAGAGGTGGAGTTATGCAGATCTAAAACGCGTGGATTGCAGCAGCAGCAAGCCGAAAAGTGCAGGCATGTAAGGGATCTAGAGGTTGACAACATGTCTTCTTAACGGGAGTCCAGGAGCTCATCTCCACAAATGGACTTTTCAGGATCCTTGGGTGGCTCCGTAGTTTGAAACCAATTCTGGTTATCGCTTCTCGGCCTTTTGGCTAAGATCAAGTGTAGTATCTGTTCTTATCAGTTTAATATCTGATACGTCCCCTATCTGGGGACCATATATTAAATGGATTTTTAGAACAGGGAGATGGAAAAAGAGCTTGCTCTGTCCACTCCACGCATTGACCTGGTATTGCAGTATCTCCAGGACCGGTGCACCCTTCTTTAATGCAGTTTCTAAAATCAGAAAGAATTGAATTCAATGTTTTTTGTTCATTTTGCTTGTTTGTCGGATTTTGGGATGGACTCTTTGGCTTTGCTTTTCTTCTCCTCATTGGATTTTTCATGTTCAAAGTTGCAGAAGCCAGATTACAAGCTCATTTTGGTTCAACTTCAGCAACTGTGCATTGCATTGCCATGTAATGTGATGCAATGCTATCTTTCTAGCTCTCCCTTTTTACTTCCTTTTGGATAAACAGACATATTAGGCAAGCATTTTGGAGCTTTCACCTAAATAACTACAGGTGGTGAGATAAGCTGTACAATATAATTGACCTTTCAGTATATTGTTGCACACACACCATCTATTTAGCAAATGCCCTTGTTATCAACAGCAGCCTTTTAACCTCACCTGAGCTAACAGGTATGTGCGCTGGTTACTCTGCTGCGCTTAAAATTTCTTTTTTGGTTTGCTACAATGCCTTTTCTGAAACGTTGTCTCCTTCTGCTGGAACACTGACTTCTTTCATTTAATGCCTGCAGACTATAAAAGAGAACCCAACCCAAAAAGTTTGGTTGATTAGTCTGTGGCATTCTGTTAAACTGTTGCTTATGGCGGTCTCTGTGAGCTTCTCAGCGACATTCAGCCAGCCAGGTATCCTGCCTGCAGTAGATGGAATGTGGCAATGGAACGCTGGCTGCGCGTGTCATAATAGGCTCTGAGCCTTTATATACCTGTGCACAGCAGCAGCCACCTTCAGTCTGCTGCTGGACAGCCAGCAGCAGCAGCAGCAGGAGAGGTATGTAATCAGGAGCCCTCCTGCTAAGGGTAGACAGCTGCTCGTTCCACCCCACCCCCCGCCTTAATTGGTTCTCCTCCCTTCCAACGGTGTTGAGGCGGGTGGGAACAGCAGGGGGTGAAGGTGCTGTGTTTAAAGAGGTGGAGTTATGCAGATCTAAAACGCGTGGATTGCAGCAGCAGCAAGCCGAAAAGTGCAGGCATGTAAGGGATCTAGAGGTTGACAACATGTCTTCTTAACGGGAGTCCAGGAGCTCATCTCCACAAATGGACTTTTCAGGATCCTTGGGTGGCTCCGTAGTTTGAAACCAATTCTGGTTATCGCTTCTCGGCCTTTTGGCTAAGATCAAGTGTAGTATCTGTTCTTATCAGTTTAATATCTGATACGTCCCCTATCTGGGGACCATATATTAAATGGATTTTTAGAACAGGGAGAGGAAAAAGAGCTTGCTCTGTCCACTCCACGCATTGACCTGGTATTGCAGTATCTCCAGGACCGGTGCACCCCTTCTTTAATGCAGTTTCTAAAATCAGAAAGAATTGAATTCAATGTTTTTTGTTCATTTTGCTTGTTTGTCGGATTTTGGGATGGACTCTTTGGCTTTGCTTTTCTTCTCCTCATTGGATTTTTCATGTTCAAAGTTGCAGAAGCCAGATTACAAGCTCATTTTGGTTCAACTTCAGCAACTGTGCATTGCATTGCCATGTAATGTGATGCAATGCTATCTTTCTAGCTCTCCCTTTTTACTTCCTTTTGGATAAACAGACATATTAGGCAAGCATTTTGGAGCTTTCACCTAAATAACTACAGGTGGTGAGATAAGCTGTACAATATAATTGACCTTTCAGTATATTGTTGCACACACACCATCTATTTAGCAAATGCCCTTGTTATCAACAGCAGCCTTTTAACCTCACCTGAGCTAACAGGTATGTGCGCTGGTTACTCTGCTGCGCTTAAAATTTCTTTTTTGGTTTGCTACAATGCCTTTTCTGAAACGTTGTCTCCTTCTGCTGGAACACTGACTTCTTTCATTTAATGCCTGCAGACTATAAAAGAGAACCCAACCCAAAAAGTTTGGTTGATTAGTCTGTGGCATTCTGTTAAACTGTTGCTTATGGCGGTCTCTGTGAGCTTCTCAGCGACATTCAGCCAGCCAGGTATCCTGCCTGCAGTAGATGGAATGTGGCAATGGAACGCTGGCTGCGCGTGTCATAATAGGCTCTGAGCCTTTATATACCTGTGCACAGCAGCAGCCACCTTCAGTCTGCTGCTGGACAGCCAGCAGCAGCAGCAGCAGGAGAGGTATGTAATCAGGAGCCCTCCTGCTAAGGGTAGACAGCTGCTCGTTCCACCCCACCCCCCGCCTTAATTGGTTCTCCTCCCTTCCAACGGTGTTGAGGCGGGTGGGAACAGCAGGGGGTGAAGGTGCTGTGTTTAAAGAGGTGGAGTTATGCAGATCTAAAACGCGTGGATTGCAGCAGCAGCAAGCCGAAAAGTGCAGGCATGTAAGGGATCTAGAGGTTGACAACATGTCTTCTTAACGGGAGTCCAGGAGCTCATCTCCACAAATGGACTTTTCAGGATCCTTGGGTGGCTCCGTAGTTTGAAACCAATTCTGGTTATCGCTTCTCGGCCTTTTGGCTAAGATCAAGTGTAGTATCTGTTCTTATCAGTTTAATATCTGATACGTCCCCTATCTGGGGACCATATATTAAATGGATTTTTAGAACAGGGAGAGGAAAAAGAGCTTGCTCTGTCCACTCCACGCATTGACCTGGTATTGCAGTATCTCCAGGACCGGTGCACCCCTTCTTTAATGCAGTTTCTAAAATCAGAAAGAATTGAATTCAATGTTTTTTGTTCATTTTGCTTGTTTGTCGGATTTTGGGATGGACTCTTTGGCTTTGCTTTTCTTCTCCTCATTGGATTTTTCATGTTCAAAGTTGCAGAAGCCAGATTACAAGCTCATTTTGGTTCAACTTCAGCAACTGTGCATTGCATTGCCATGTAATGTGATGCAATGCTATCTTTCTAGCTCTCCCTTTTTACTTCCTTTTGGATAAACAGACATATTAGGCAAGCATTTTGGAGCTTTCACCTAAATAACTACAGGTGGTGAGATAAGCTGCACAATATAATTGACCTTTCAGTATATTGTTGCACACACACCATCTATTTAGCAAATGCCCTTGTTATCAACAGCAGCCTTTTAAACTCACCTGAGCTAACAGGTATGTGCGCTGGTTACTCTGCTGCGCTTAAAATTTCTTTTTTGGTTTGCTACAATGCCTTTTCTGAAACGTTGTCTCCTTCTGCTGGAACACTGACTTCTTTCATTTAATGCCTGCAGACTATAAAAGAGAACCCAACCCAAAAAGTTTGGTTGATTAGTCTGTGGCATTCTGTTAAACTGTTGCTTATGGCGGTCTCTGTGAGCTTCTCAGCGACATTCAGCCAGCCAGGTATCCTGCCTGCAGTAGATGGAATGTGGCAATGGAACGCTGGCTGCGCGTGTCATAATAGGCTCTGAGCCTTTATATACCTGTGCACAGCAGCAGCCACCTTCAGTCTGCTGCTGGACAGCCAGCAGCAGCAGCAGCAGGAGAGGTATGTAATCAGGAGCCCTCCTGCTAAGGGTAGACAGCTGCTCGTTCCACCCCACCCCCCGCCTTAATTGGTTCTCCTCCCTTCCAACGGTGTTGAGGCGGGTGGGAACAGCAGGGGGTGAAGGTGCTGTGTTTAAAGAGGTGGAGTTATGCAGATCTAAAACGCGTGGATTGCAGCAGCAGCAAGCCGAAAAGTGCAGGCATGTAAGGGATCTAGAGGTTGACAACATGTCTTCTTAACGGGAGTCCAGGAGCTCATCTCCACAAATGGACTTTTCAGGATCCTTGGGTGGCTCCGTAGTTTGAAACCAATTCTGGTTATCGCTTCTCGGCCTTTTGGCTAAGATCAAGTGTAGTATCTTTTGAAAAGGCAGTTTTGTCCTTGGGCTGCCCTAGTAAATTGATGCATATTACACACTGGTTTGGTGCACTTGTTAGTACGCCAGGTGGCTCATAGAGTTATCTGATGGAAAACATGGCCCTCCAGGATCGAAGTCACTAGGCTGGGTAAGTGTGAGGGCTTTGGAGCAATGTGCCCCAGGAGTAGGCGCCCTGGTGAGAGTCCAAGCTTACTGGGACTGGGAACCCCAGAAAGACTTGGCTTCGTAGCATGCCGCACCTTTGCCAATCATACTTTCTGAGCAACCCCCCCTATTCCTGGCCTCCGGGCTAGGAAGGGGAATTTTTATAAACCCGGTCGGAGGTCCGGTCAGCTTTGGGCTGAGAAACCAACACAGACTCCAGCTCCACTAGGGTGGCAGCCTAGATGGAAGCTGGGAGTACGAAAACGGCTCTTCTCCGGCTTCGGCTAGGGAGAGCATCGGAGATCCCTGACCCTCGCTGTGGCCTTCTGGCTCGGAGGGATGGGGATGGTTTATTGGGGACCCTCTCCTCCGGGAAGGGTCCACATGAATCCTCGCCTCGTGCGCTGTTTTGGTGTGACTTCGGTCACATTTTCAGTGCCTTGGATGCAGCTTCAATCAAAAAATCTGTTCTTATCAGTTTAATATCTGATACGTCCCCTATCTGGGGACCATATATTAAATGGATTTTTAGAACAGGGAGATGGAAAAAGAGCTTGCTCTGTCCACTCCACGCATTGACCTGGTATTGCAGTATCTCCAGGACCGGTGCACCCCTTCTTTAATGCAGTTTCTAAAATCAGAAAGAATTGAATTCAATGTTTTTTGTTCATTTTGCTTGTTTGTCGGATTTTGGGATGGACTCTTTGGCTTTGCTTTTCTTCTCCTCATTGGATTTTTCATGTTCAAAGTTGCAGAAGCCAGATTACAAGCTCATTTTGGTTCAACTTCAGCAACTGTGCATTGCATTGCCATGTAATGTGATGCAATGCTATCTTTCTAGCTCTCCCTTTTTACTTCCTTTTGGATAAACAGACATATTAGGCAAGCATTTTGGAGCTTTCACCTAAATAACTACAGGTGGTGAGATAAGCTGCACAATATAATTGACCTTTCAGTATATTGTTGCACACACACCATCTATTTAGCAAATGCCCTTGTTATCAACAGCAGTCTTTTAAACTCACCTGAGCTAACAGGTATGTGCGCTGGTTACTCTGCTGCGCTTAAAATTTCTTTTTTGGTTTGCTACAATGCCTTTTCTGAAACGTTGTCTCCTTCTGCTGGAACACTGACTTCTTTCATTTAATGCCTGCAGACTATAAAAGAGAACCCAACCCAAAAAGTTTGGTTGATTAGTCTGTGGCATTCTGTTAAACTGTTGCTTATGGCAGTCTCTGTGAGCTTCTCAGCGACATTCAGCCAGCCAGGTATCCTGCCTGCAGTAGATGGAATGTGGCAATGGAACGCTGGCTGCGCGTGTCATAATAGGCTCTGAGCCTTTATATACCTGTGCACAGCAGCAGCCACCTTCAGTCTGCTGCTGGACAGCCAGCAGCAGCAGCAGCAGGAGAGGTATGTAATCAGGAGCCCTCCTGCTAAGGGTAGACAGCTGCTCGTTCCACCCCACCCCCCGCCTTAATTGGTTCTCCTCCCTTCCAACGGTGTTGAGGCGGGTGGGAACAGCAGGGGGTGAAGGTGCTGTGTTTAAAGAGGTGGAGTTATGCAGATCTAAAACGCGTGGATTGCAGCAGCAGCAAGCCGAAAAGTGCAGGCATGTAAGGGATCTAGAGGTTGACAACATGTCTTCTTAACGGGAGTCCAGGAGCTCATCTCCACAAATGGACTTTTCAGGATCCTTGGGTGGCTCCGTAGTTTGAAACCAATTCTGGTTATCGCTTCTCGGCCTTTTGGCTAAGATCAAGTGTAGTATCTTTTGAAAAGGCAGTTTTGTCCTTGGGCTGCCCTAGTAAATTGATGCATATTACACACTGGTTTGGTGCACTTGTTAGTACGCCAGGTGGCTCATAGAGTTATCTGATGGAAAACATGGCCCTCCAGGATCGAAGTGACTAGGCTGGGTAAGTGTGAGGGCTTTGGAGCAATGTGCCCCAGGAGTAGGCGCCCTGGTGAGAGTCCAAGCTTACTGGGACTGGGAACCCCAGAAAGACTTGGCTTCGTAGCACGCCGCACCTTTGCCAATCATACTTTCTGAGCAACCCCCCCTATTCCTGGCCTCCGGGCTAGGAAGGGGAATTTTTATAAACCCGGTCGGAGGTCCGGTCAGCTTTGGGCTGAGAAACCAACACAGACTCCAGCTCCACTAGGGTGGCAGCCTAGATGGAAGCTGGGAGTACGAAAACGGCTCTTCTCCGGCTTCGGCTAGGGAGAGCATCGGAGATCCCTGACCCTCGCTGTGGCCTTCTGGCTCGGAGGGATGGGGATGGTTTATTGGGGACCCTCTCCTCCGGGAAGGGTCCACATGAATCCTCGCCTCGTGCGCTGTTTTGGTGTGACTTCGGTCACATTTTCAGTGCCTTGGATGCAGCTTCAATCAAAAAATCTGTTCTTATCAGTTTAATATCTGATACGTCCCCTATCTGGGGACCATATATTAAATGGATTTTTAGAACAGGGAGATGGAAAAAGAGCTTGCTCTGTCCACTCCACGCATTGACCTGGTATTGCAGTATCTCCAGGACCGGTGCACCCCTTCTTTAATGCAGTTTCTAAAATCAGAAAGAATTGAATTCAATGTTTTTTGTTCATTTTGCTTGTTTGTCGGATTTTGGGATGGACTCTTTGGCTTTGCTTTTCTTCTCCTCATTGGATTTTTCATGTTCAAAGTTGCAGAAGCCAGATTACAAGCTCATTTTGGTTCAACTTCAGCAACTGTGCATTGCATTGCCATGTAATGTGATGCAATGCTATCTTTCTAGCTCTCCCTTTTTACTTCCTTTTGGATAAACAGACATATTAGGCAAGCATTTTGGAGCTTTCACCTAAATAACTACAGGTGGTGAGATAAGCTGCACAATATAATTGACCTTTCAGTATATTGTTGCACACACACCATCTATTTAGCAAATGCCCTTGTTATCAACAGCAGTCTTTTAAACTCACCTGAGCTAACAGGTATGTGCGCTGGTTACTCTGCTGCGCTTAAAATTTCTTTTTTGGTTTGCTACAATGCCTTTTCTGAAACGTTGTCTCCTTCTGCTGGAACACTGACTTCTTTCATTTAATGCCTGCAGACTATAAAAGAGAACCCAACCCAAAAAGTTTGGTTGATTAGTCTGTGGCATTCTGTTAAACTGTTGCTTATGGCGGTCTCTGTGAGCTTCTCAGCGACATTCAGCCAGCCAGGTATCCTGCCTGCAGTAGATGGAATGTGGCAATGGAACGCTGGCTGCGCATGTCATAATAGGCTCTGAGCCTTTATATACCTGTGCACAGCAGCAGCCACCTTCAGTCTGCTGCTGGACAGCCAGCAGCAGCAGCAGCAGGAGAGGTATGTAATCAGGAGCCCTCCTGCTAAGGGTAGACAGCTGCTCGTTCCACCCCACCCCCCGCCTTAATTGGTTCTCCTCCCTTCCAACGGTGTTGAGGCGGGTGGGAACAGCAGGGGGTGAAGGTGCTGTGTTTAAAGAGGTTGAGTTATGCAGATCTAAAACGCGTGGATTGCAGCAGCAGCAAGCCGAAAAGTGCAGGCATGTAAGGGATCTAGAGGTTGACAACATGTCTTCTTAACGGGAGTCCAGGAGCTCATCTCCACAAATGGACTTTTCAGGATCCTTGGGTGGCTCCGTAGTTTGAAACCAATTCTGGTTATCGCTTCTCGGCCTTTTGGCTAAGATCAAGTGTAGTATCTGTTCTTATCAGTTTAATATCTGATACGTCCCCTATCTGGGGACCATATATTAAATGGATTTTTAGAACAGGGAGATGGAAAAAGAGCTTGCTCTGTCCACTCCACGCATTGACCTGGTATTGCAGTATCTCCAGGACCGGTGCACCCCTTCTTTAATGCAGTTTCTAAAATCAGAAAGAATTGAATTCAATGTTTTTTGTTCATTTTGCTTGTTTGTCGGATTTTGGGATGGACTCTTTGGCTTTGCTTTTCTTCTCCTCATTGGATTTTTCATGTTCAAAGTTGCAGAAGCCAGATTACAAGCTCATTTTGGTTCAACTTCAGCAACTGTGCATTGCATTGCCATGTAATGTGATGCAATGCTATCTTTCTAGCTCTCCCTTTTTACTTCCTTTTGGATAAACAGACATATTAGGCAAGCATTTTGGAGCTTTCACCTAAATAACTACAGGTGGTGAGATAAGCTGCACAATATAATTGACCTTTCAGTATATTGTTGCACACACACCATCTATTTAGCAAATGCCCTTGTTATCAACAGCAGCCTTTTAAACTCACCTGAGCTAACAGGTATGTGCGCTGGTTACTATGCTGCGCTTAAAATTTCTTTTTTGGTTTGCTACAATGCCTTTTCTGAAACGTTGTCTCCTTCTGCTGGAACACTGACTTCTTTCATTTAATGCCTGCAGACTATAAAAGAGAACCCAACCCAAAAAGTTTGGTTGATTAGTCTGTGGCATTCTGTTAAACTGTTGCTTATGGCGGTCTCTGTGAGCTTCTCAGCGACATTCAGCCAGCCAGGTATCCTGCCTGCAGTAGATGGAATGTGGCAATGGAACGCTGGCTGCGCGTGTCATAATAGGCTCTGAGCCTTTATATACCTGTGCACAGCAGCAGCCACCTTCAGTCTGCTGCTGGACAGCCAGCAGCAGCAGCAGCAGGAGAGGTATGTAATCAGGAGCCCTCCTGCTAAGGGTAGACAGCTGCTCGTTCCACCCCACCCCCCGCCTTAATTGGTTCTCCTCCCTTCCAACGGTGTTGAGGCGGGTGGGAACAGCAGGGGGTGAAGGTGCTGTGTTTAAAGAGGTGGAGTTATGCAGATCTAAAACGCGTGGATTGCAGCAGCAGCAAGCCGAAAAGTGCAGGCATGTAAGGGATCTAGAGGTTGACAACATGTCTTCTTAACGGGAGTCCAGGAGCTCATTTCCACAAATGGACTTTTCAGGATCCTTGGGTGGCTCCGTAGTTTGAAACCAATTCTGGTTATCGCTTCTCGGCCTTTTGGCTAAGATCAAGTGTAGTATCTTTCGAAAAGGCGGTTTTGGATGTTGGCCGCCCTAGTAGATTGATACATTATGCACACTGGGGTTTAGGCGCTTGTTAGTACGCCAGGTGGCTAATATAGTCATCTGGTGGAAAGCATGGCCCCCCAGGATCGACGCCATTGGGCCGGGGAAGATCGAAAGCCCGAAGTGTGAAGTGCCCCAGGAGTGGTGACCCTGGGGTGCCTTAACTCACGGGGATTGGGAACCCCACTTGAGTTTATGGCACATTTGCACAAGCACTTCAAATTTTCTTTCTTCGCACACACCTTTATTCCGGGCCTTCTGGCCTTAGGATGGGGAATTTTTCAATTCCCGGTCGAAGGTCCGGGCAGTATTATACTGTGAAACCTTCACTATTTATTTAATTTCTTTGTCACTGTGTGTCCACTTATTCACGTGTGTCACGTCCTACTAGGATTTTGTCGGGATGCGGTTCCCTTACGGGTTCCTCTCTTGGCAGGTCTAGGGGGGGAGTGTGTGGCCATCAGGTTCCGCTCCCCCCTGAACCCCCCTGGCTCTCCTCTTTTGGGAGGAGAGCGTTGTTGGCTCCCCTCTTCCGGGAGGGGAGCACAGTCTTTGGCTCCCAGTGCCTTGCTCGGGTGAGAACTCGGGCAGGTGCTGGGGGTAAGATTGGGTCGCCTCTGGCTTCGGCTGGAGGTGGCTTTTTGTCCCTGTTCCTCGCTGTGGCCTTTTGGCTCGGAGGGACGGGGAATGGTTTGGGGGACCCTTCTCCTTTTGGAGAGGGTTTCAAGAAGACCAGCATCCTAGTGCACTTTTTTTGTGGCACTTGTCACTTTTTTAAGCGCACTCGGGTTTTGTACACGAATTCGGGCTTTCGATAAAAAATCTGTTCTTATCAGTTTAATATCTGATACGTCCCCTATCTGGGGACCATATATTAAATGGATTTTTAGAACAGGGAGATGGAAAAAGAGCTTGCTCTGTCCACTCCACGCATTGACCTGGTATTGCAGTATCTCCAGGACCGGTGCACCCCTTCTTTAATGCAGTTTCTAAAATCAGAAAGAATTGAATTCAATGTTTTTTGTTCATTTTGCTTGTTTGTCGGATTTTGGGATGGACTCTTTGGCTTTGCTTTTCTTCTCCTCATTGGATTTTTCATGTTCAAAGTTGCAGAAGCCAGATTACAAGCTCATTTTGGTTCAACTTCAGCAACTGTGCATTGCATTGCCATGTAATGTGATGCAATGCTATCTTTCTAGCTCTCCCTTTTTACTTCCTTTTGGATAAACAGACATATTAGGCAAGCATTTTGGAGCTTTCACCTAAATAACTACAGGTGGTGAGATAAGCTGCACAATATAATTGACCTTTCAGTATATTGTTGCACACACACCATCTATTTAGCAAATGCCCTTGTTATCAACAGCAGCCTTTTAACCTCACCTGAGCTAACAGGTATGTGCGCTGGTTACTCTGCTGCGCTTAAAATTTCTTTTTTGGTTTGCTACAATGCCTTTTCTGAAACGTTGTCTCCTTCTGCTGGAACACTGACTTCTTTCATTTAATGCCTGCAGACTATAAAAGAGAACCCAACCCAAAAAGTTTGGTTGATTAGTCTGTGGCATTCTGTTAAACTGTTGCTTATGGCGGTCTCTGTGAGCTTCTCAGCGACATTCAGCCAGCCAGGTATCCTGCCTGCAGTAGATGGAATGTGGCAATGGAACGCTGGCTGCGCGTGTCATAATAGGCTCTGAGCCTTTATATACCTGTGCACAGCAGCAGCCACCTTCAGTCTGCTGCTGGACAGCCAGCAGCAGCAGCAGCAGGAGAGGTATGTAATCAGGAGCCCTCCTGCTAAGGGTAGACAGCTGCTCGTTCCACCCCACCCCCCGCCTTAATTGGTTCTGCTCCCTTCCAACGGTGTTGAGGCGGGTGGGAACAGCAGGGGGTGAAGGTGCTGTGTTTAAAGAGGTGGAGTTATGCAGATCTAAAACGCGTGGATTGCAGCAGCAGCAAGCCGAAAAGTGCAGGCATGTAAGGGATCTAGAGGTTGACAACATGTCTTCTTAACGGGAGTCCAGGAGCTCATCTCCACAAATGGACTTTTCAGGATCCTTGGGTGGCTCCGTAGTTTGAAACCAATTCTGGTTATCGCTTCTCGGCCTTTTGGCTACGATCAAGTGCTTTATTGCAGGAGATTGTGGTTGAAGGGCACTCGGGTACCCCTCTCCTTGGCCTGACAGGATCGTCCACTTTGGTGGACTTAACCTGCTTGCTGCTATTAGGGAGAGGGCTTAGTCCCAGGGTAACGAGTTGCGATCCCCCAGCTTCCAGGTGTTTTTCGCTGCAAGAACACTGGGAGCGCAGATTGCAAGCGGCTGCAATTTGCAACCTTGTTGCGTTTTTCCATGGAGGTTGACCCTAACCTCGTGCCTCTTTATGCGAGGCTAAAAAACTCTATCCGAGTTCACTTCACGACGGGTGGCTCGGATATGAGGAAATTAGGGTATGTAGTCCAGGACGTGCTCAGGAACCTTCTTGGCGTACAAAGTAATGAAATTCTCTCCATCCAGGATTATCCCAGAAGAGGTGACTATGACATCACATTCACCGGAGAAGGTATTTTTAGAGATGTACTAGAAAAGTTAAAAAAAGTTGAAAATAGTCCTGTTTTGAAAGGGATACAAATTGTTGAGCACGTCCTGGATGAGGTAAGACTGGTTATTGTAAAAATATTTTCGCCCTTTGTTTCTGCTCCAGAAGTAATGTCATTTCTAGCAATTTATTTTAAAAGTGTTAAATGTATTGGGAAGATATTAAACGAATATAACATATGGACATCTAAGTGGAAATTCCTTGTGAAGTGTACAAGAGATCCAAATACACCAGGTGGTATACGGCTCCCCCCTGCCCGTTTCAAAATTGGGCAAACAAATGGGGATTTCTTCTTTTCTGGGATGCCAGTATATTGCAGAAATTGTGGGCGCTATGGTCATTCAAAAGAAAACTGTCATGTATCATGTAGAAATTGTGCTAGTGAAGAACATGAGACAAAAGAATGCCCTAAGGAAAAGAAATGCAGTTTTTGCCAGACTCCAGGTCACTTTTATTTTTCTTGCCCTCACAGATTTCGGGAAGATGAGCAAAATGGGAAGTCCAAGACGTCCGACCAAGGACCAAAAGATCAGACCACCCCTCAGGAGGAGGAACAACAACCTGGAGCCTCTGGAGACAATAAGGGCGTACCAAATAGTGAAGTGTCTCCAGAGTCTATGACAGGTAAAATACCAAATCCCAAAACCTGGCTGCAGGACCTGCGGGAGTCCAAAAGGAGGGCTGAGAAGGAGCAGAAGGGCACTACTGGTAAGGTCAAAAGGGACCGGCAAAAGGCCAACACAGAAGCCCATGCCCAGTCTGGGTCTCCTAGTGCTGAGGGCGCTGAGTGGATAAAGGTGGGTCCTAAGAAAAAGAAAAAGGGTGGTTCGGAGGAGGCAGCAGGAGGTGAACAGATGGACACTTCTCCAGAAGGGGACGTGGACGCTGGACCCTCAGGGGTTTCGGTCTCCGCTGCTACAGGTGGGGACCGGGATCTTGCTGCCTCTGAAGAGTCAGAGGCTCTGCCTTGTGCGCAACCTCCTCCTATAGGACGACCTTCTACAGGTCAAACAGGGGCGGCGGAACCCCTCGGAGACCCACCTGATGAGGAACTGCATGGCCAGCCAATGGAGACCCAGCGGGTTCTGCCAGCCAGCCCTCCGAGCTATGCCAGTGTAGCGTCGGGTTTATATAAATGTGGTAATCTTTCCTCCTCCACGGAGACTCTCGTGACGATACTATCAGATGAGGAGGGAGGCGCAAGCCCAGTGGTCTGATCAGGTTCATCGGACAGGTAAATCCGTTGCTCTTAGTTACCTAAGTAAAATTTCTACATTTTCTAATGATGGCTGAACTCAAAGGTATTTCCCTCAACGTGAGAGGCATAAAATCTAACACGAGAAGAACTGCTCTTTTTAATTTTTTTACGTGTTTTACTGCATCTGTATTTTTTCTGCAAGAATGTAATATCCCACATGAAATGTCATATCAAAAATATAAAGATGAGTGGAAGTGTGGGCCATCTGTCTGGTCCGGATCGAATGCTGCAGGATCAGCGGGTGTAGCCATACTTTTTAAAGGGAACGTTTTAATTGATTTTATTCAGGAAATTTTACCAGGTCGTATTTTATTAGTGAAAGCTTTTATTGATGGTATTAGATGGCAGTTTTTAAATTTTTATGGATCAACAGAGAAAAATGAAAGAGCCGAAATGCTTGATCTTTTACCATTATTTATTAATAACTCTGAACCTTTTATCTTAGCAGGGGATTTTAATTGTGTTTTAAAAGGTGAAAACCGGCGCTCCAGCTCTGTAAGCAGGAACTACGATAAAACCTCAGGTATGCTACATGATATAGTCAAAGATGCTAAATTGATAGACATATATAAAGAGTGTCATAGTGATAGCCCAGAGGACGCCGGTTTCACTTGGAGCAATGCTAATTGTAGCTCTAGGATTGATTTTATTTTTGGTTCAGATAAAACAATACCTGCCAAATGTGAAGTTTTAACTAATATATTTTCAGACCATAAACTTTTATCCTTTACCATAAAAGTAAATGACAACAAAAAATGTGGTAAGAAAAGCTGGAAAATGAACGTATCCCTTTTAACCGACGCGCAGATTTTATCAGATTTTATTGAGTTTTATAGGAAATGTAGAAAAGGGAAAAAAACAAATGAGACTATGAGTGTATGGTGGGATAGAATGAAAGTAAAAATAAAAGACTTTTTTATTAAAAAGAGTATATGTAGAGCCAAAGAAAAATATGAAGAATATAGAATTTTAAATACCCGCCTACAAACATTATTTAAGCTCAGAGACAATGGGATAGATGTACAAGTTGATATTTCAAACTTAAAAGAAGAGATTTCAAAATGGCTAGAACAAAAAGGAAAAGAGATAATTTTTCGTTCTAGAGTACAACATATAGAAGAAAATGAAAAGTGTTCCAGATATTTTTTTAGGAAAAATAAAAAAGAAAAAGTGATAATTGACCATATAGATGGTGAGAATAATATAAAAAATATGCTGGGTAAAGTTGAGGGTTTTTTTTCTAATCTTTTTAATGGAAAAAATATAGATAATAAATTAATGGATGATTCGCTGCAAGGACTAACAGCTGTTTTAGATCCCGCATCCCAAGAGTTTTTATCCCAAGTTTTAACGGAACAAGAAGTGTTAAAAACTATTAAAAGTTTTAAAACTGGAAAGGTCCCTGGTCCTGATGGCATCCCAATAGAATTTTATGTATGTTTTTATGATATTTTAAAAGATGATTTGTTTTATTTGTTTACTGAGGTTTTTAATAATAAGGTTTTATTAAATTCCTGGAAGAAAGGTGAAGTCTCCCTCCTATACAAAAAAGGCGATAAATCAAAATTAGAAAACTGGAGACCAATAACACTTTTAAATTGTGACTATAAAATAATGGCTAAAATTTGTGCAAATCGTCTAAAAGAAGTCATCAGCAAAGTTATTCATTCTAATCAAGTGTGTGGGGTGCCGGGGCGCAGTATATGGGACAATCTGAATTTAGTGAAAGACTGTATTGAGGATGTGAAAGACAGAAAGGGGAAAATGGCGATTTTATCTATTGATTTTGAAAAAGCATTTGACCGTGTCTCACACTTTTATCTTTTTAAAGTTTTAGAGAAAATGGGCATACCAGAAGGGTTTTTACTATCGCTTAAAGCATTTTACAAGGATTGTACAAGTAAGATTTTAGTGAATGGTTTTAAGACACAAGAGGTATTTTTACGGTCAGGGGTGAAACAGGGATGCCCTCTGTCCCCCCTACTGTTTATCTGTGCACTGGAACCAATGTTATGTGCAATACGCCAAAATAAACAGATATGCGGTGTCCCTCTGCCTGGAAGCGGTGGTTTGGAGGCCAAGGTTGTAGGCTACATGGATGACGTGGCGGTCTTGTGTACAGATGCACCATCACTTACGGCCACTCTCCATCAATTGCAATCCTTTTGCCTAGCTTCTGGTTTTAAAATCAATTTTAATAAGTGTAACATTTTAAGTGTTGGGGGGATGATTTTACGTGATGTACCAATTAATGTCTCCGAATCCATTTCCATTTTAGGTATATCATTCACTGAAAATAATGATGGTTATAATAGTTGGGAAACAGTTACACAGAAAGTAAATACGAAAATATGTATGTGGAACATGAGGAGACTTACAATGGAGGGTAAAGTATTGGTTTTAAAGATGGTGATTTTACCTCTTTTATTGTATCTTAGCATGGTTTTCCCCCCGCCTGTTAATGTTTTAAAAAAGATAACCAAAACCTGTTTTACCTTCTTTTGGAACTCAAAAATGGAAAAGCTGAAAAGAGAAATCGTGATGAAATCAAAAGTAAAAGGTGGTAAAGATTTTCCAGATTTTAATAGGTTTCTTTTAATCCATCTGTTCGTTTACTGTTTTAATGCCCTTTTTAAGAATCACTATTGGTCCTTTTTTATGCGTTTTAATACAGGATTTTTTATGAGAAAGTTTGGATGGTATGAAGTTAATATATCTGTGCCCCATGCTTTTAATTTGTCGACGCATTATGAGATTTTAAGGAAAATAGTGTCCGATTTTAATTTAGGGACTAAGAAAATAGAGGAATTAAGAAATAGTAAGAAACTAATTAAAGAAATACGTAAAAGTGAGGAAATATGTAATGTTGACAGATATGATGATGACAAATCTATGTCTATCTGGAAAATGATTAACGTTTTTTATCTTTTTAATGAACAGAGAGATCTGGCTTGGAGTTGCATGCACCGCTGTCTTCCTTGCCGGGCATTCCAATACAGAAGAGGATTTGTGAGGTCTGCCATCTGCCCAAGAGCCGGATGCCAAGACGAGGAAACGGTGGAACATCTATTATGGACATGTAATTTTGCAAAGGATTTCTGGAGAAGACTGCTCCCCCTACTGGAAAGGGTGGCAGACCTCAAGGACTTTACATATAAAACTGTGCTATACGGACTTATGGAATGCCCCACAATGGACCAGTACACAATGGCTTGGAAGACAGTGAACTGCGCCAAGTCATCTCTCTGGAAAGCGCGCAACATTGCTATTTTTAAACAAGATGTTTTATCAGTGAATGATGTTTTAAGTTTATGTTTATGTGAAATGTATACTTATTATTTAATTGACAAAAAGAAGAATGTACATATTTCCAAAAAATGGCTTGTTGACCAATGGAACCTAATTATTTAAAATCTTTGTATTTTTTTGTTTTGGAAATTTCATTTGTCTTTTAACGTTTGGTATTTGTGTAATTATGCTTGTAATTTGTTAAAATTTTAATAAACGGTTTTATCCCTCTGCAGGGGATAGCCAAATTAAAAAAAAATCTGTTCTTATCAATTTAATATCTGATACGTCCCCTATCTGGGGACCATATATTAAATGGATTTTTAGAACAGGGAGATGGAAAAAGAGCTTGCTCTGTCCACTCCACGCATTGACCTGGTATTGCAGTATCTCCAGGACCGATGCACCCCTTCTTTAATGCAGTTTCTAAAATCAGAAATAATTGAATTCAATGTTTTTTGTTCATTTTGCTTGTTTGTCGGATTTTGGGATGGACTCTTTGGCTTTGCTTTTCTTCTCCTCATTGGATTTTTCATGTTCAAAGTTGCAGAAGCCAGATTACAAGCTCATTTTGGTTCAACTTCAGCAACTGTGCATTGCATTGCCATGTAATGTGATGCAATGCTATCTTTCTAGCTCTCCCTTTTTACTTCCTTTTGGATAAACAGACATATTAGGCAAGCATTTTGGAGCTTTCACCTAAATAACTACAGGTGGTGAGATAAGCTGCACAATATAATTGACCTTTCAGTATATTGTTGCACACACACCATCTATTTAGCAAATGCCCTTGTTATCAACAGCAGCCTTTTAAACTCACCTGAGCTAACAGGTATGTGCGCTGGTTACTCTGCTGCGCTTAAAATTTCTTTTTTGGTTTGCTACAATGCCTTTTCTGAAACGTTGTCTCCTTCTGCTGGAACACTGACTTCTTTCATTTAATGCCTGCAGACTATAAAAGAGAACCCAACCCAAAAAGTTTGGTTGATTAGTCTGTGGCATTCTGTTAAACTGTTGCTTATGGCGGTCTCTGTGAGCTTCTCAGCGACATTCAGCCAGCCAGGTATCCTGCCTGCAGTAGATGGAATGTGGCAATGGAACGCTGGCTGCGCATGTCATAATAGGCTCTGAGCCTTTATATACCTGTGCACAGCAGCAGCCACCTTCAGTCTGCTGCTGGACAGCCAGCAGCAGCAGGAGAGGTATGTAATCAGGAGCCCTCCTGCTAAGGGTAGACAGCTGCTCGTTCCACCCCACCCCCCGCCTTAATTGGTTCTCCTCCCTTCCAACGGTGTTGAGGCGGGTGGGAACAGCAGGGGGTGAAGGTGCTGTGTTTAAAGAGGTGGAGTTATGCAGATCTAAAACGCGTGGATTGCAGCAGCAGCAAGCCGAAAAGTGCAGGCATGTAAGGGATCTAGAGGTTGACAACATGTCTTCTTAACGGGAGTCCAGGAGCTCATCTCCACAAATGGACTTTTCAGGATCCTTGGGTGGCTCCGTAGTTTGAAACCAATTCTGGTTATCGCTTCTCGGCCTTTTGGCTCAGACCTAGTGTTTGGACAAGAGGTTCCTTGTGTACTAGCCCTCGGCCTTCCAGCATCGCCACTTCGGTGGCTTAAGCTGGATGCTGCTATAGGGGGAGAGTGAGGAGGAAACGAGAAGGCGATTCCTGAAGCGACCATGGGTGTCAAGCTTCGTTTTGCTGGGACCGGGGATCCCCGGGTCAAGAATGCTTTCCGTATCGAGGTCTCTGAGGAGAAGAAGGACCATTTCTCGTTGTCATACCTGGTCAACGCCATTTTCTATGAAATCCTGAAGATCCAGAAGTCGGAGATCATCTGTTTGCAGGAGTTCAGAAGGGAGCATAGGTACGTCTTGGTGCTTTCTTCTATGGCGGCTTGCCAAAACCTTTTCAAAACTCTTCAAGTCCTTTCAGAGCACCCTCAGCTGGATGGACTTATCTTCACTGTACTCTACTCTAAGGGGGATATCCCGGTGGTAATATTCATGCACAACCCCTTTATCTCCCGGGATGATATCACTGCATTCCTGAGAAGACACTGCATTTTTGTGCAATTCTCCCATAAAATCTTAAATGGAGAAGGGCTGTGGACTGGGAAGTATAAATACTTTGTGAGGTTTGGGATAGACCCTCATGGTCCTGGAGGTATTCACTATCCTCCCCTGAACTTTACAATTGGAAGAGACTCTGGATATCTGTTTTTTCCCGAGGCGCCATTGTTCTGCAGGAGATGCAACATGTTCGGGCATATCCAGGATTTCTGCAAGCAATTGCCAAACTGTAGAAAGTGCAACAAGTACGGTCATCTGGCGAAGGATTGTTCCAACCCGGTAGTATGTGATGCCTGCGGGGAGGAAGGACATGTGATTCGGGATTGTAAGGCTAAAGTCAAGCCTAGGTCCTTCTCCGAAGTGACCAAAGGTAAGCCTACTGTCCCTGCTGTTACCCCACAGGTGACTACTGCAGAGATCAATGCTGAGACGGAGCCCCCTGAGGTTGAAGATCTGGTGGGTGAGGCCCAGAACCTGTTGGACCCTCCGGCCCCTGCTGGGCCAGGTATGGAGATCTCCGAGTTGGATGTGGACCTCCCTCATCAGTCCGAAATATGTGGTGAGGGTGACATGGATGTGTCTCTAGCTCGAACCCCTGCATTGTCCTGGGGTGCTACAGACGAAGAGGTGGCCAGGGATGGTGGCCAAGGAGACTTTACTTCTGGGAGGTCTTTTGATGATGATCATACTCCTGAACTGGCCAATAAAAAACCCAGACGAGAGTACTCACCTGCCAGCGGAGGGTGCGACAGTCCTGCAAGTGACCGCATTTACCCGCAGGATGTCTTCTCCCCTGATGCTCCTTACCTTGGCATCCCTGAGAGCATCAACACCTTTGGGGTGCTTTCCCAGTCTGATGATAATGGATGAGTATGGTGTGATCAACATTGAGTCATGTATTTCTTTTCATTAATTAATGTCTTGCCAATCTGGTTGGGATGTAGTGTCCCTAAATGTAAGGCAGATCAGATCTAAAATCAGAAGAACAACTGTTCTGGACTACCTGAAACATTTAGGTGCTGATGTTTTTTGCCTTCAGGAGTGTGGGATTCAGGATGCTCCTTGTGACAAAGACTGGCCTTACGGACAGCATATCTGGTCAGGGTCTAATCATAATAAAAATGATGGGGTGGGGATATTAGTTGGGAATAAAGAAATCTCTATTGATAGTTATATTGTGGTGGAGGTGGGCCGATGTTTAATTGCATTTTTGAGTTATAGAGGGTGGCGGGTCAGAATTATTAATTTATATTGCCCTACAGGGAAGGAAGAGCGGCTTGCTCTTCTTGAAAAATTAAGTTTTTTTCTTCCAGGGAAATCTCCCACTATTTTTGTTGGGGACGTTAATTGTGTCACAGAAGGAAAGTGTGACATAACAGGAAAGAAATTGTCCCATTTAATTTGTGATTTTTCCTTTTTAGATGCAGCAGTTGTTGTTCTTGGCATGCCACCACCGCCGACATACCATGCTGACCGTGGTGAGATTCATTCCAGAATTGATTTAATGTTATTTTCTAAAAATATGGTATGTTTGGATTTTTCTCAACAAAAGGTACCTTTTTCGGACCATGAATGTTTGAGAGGCGTGTTTTGTGCGAATGGTGACCAAGTGTATGGCGGTGGGGTATGGAAGTTGAATGCAAGGCTGTTAGAGGATGATGAGGTGATGAATGAGTTTAATGTAAAGTATGAAAGATGGAGAATGCGTAAGAAGGATTTTGTGTGTGTTCTTGACTGGTGGGACTGGGTGAAAGTGCAATTTAAAACTTTCTTCAAAAAGTGGGGCTATAGAAAAGCTGCCAGATATAGGAATAGGTTTAATGACCTTAATAGACGGATTGACTGGTTGAGAAAGTGTGTTGCAAGTGGTTTGGAGATGTCTGATCAACTTACTGAGGCTAAGAATGAATTGAAGCGTGTGTTGGATGAGAAAGGAAAGGAAATTATATATCGTACTAAAATTGAGCACCTGGAGAAAAATGAGAAGTGTACGAGGTTCTTTTTTAAAAAAATGAATGGTAGGAAGACTGATATGAATGAAGTTGTGAATGAAAGTGGAACCAACTGTATGGGTGAGGATGTGCTGAAAGAAGTGAATAGGTTTTATAGCAAGTTGTATGATGAGAAATGGATTGACTCTGGGCTTGTGTCATATGTTCTGAATGGTGTGGAGAAAAAACTTGATTCTGAGGAGCGTGATCTATTGTGTGAGGATGTAGTTCTGGATGAAGTGAAGAATGTGGTGTGGAGTGCTAAAAAGAGTAAGACTCCTGGGAAAGATGGTATACCTGTAGAGTTGTATGTGAAAGCATGGGAAGTTTTGGGAACAGATTTGACTGAGGTATGTAAGTATATGTGGGTGAATGGTAGGTTGTGTGAATCAATGAAAGAAGGAGTGGTTGTGCTTGTGTATAAAAAGGGTGAGAGGAAACGTTTGGAAAACTGGAGACCAATAACACTGCTGAATTCGGATTATAAGGTCTACAGTAAGTTACTGGCAAATCGTATGCGTGAAGTGATTGGTAGTGTTGTGGAGGAGGACCAAGTATGTGCAGTGCCTGGAAGAAGTATGAGTGATAACTTGTTATTGTTGAGAGATATGATTGGGGATTGCAAGGATAGAAAGCAGAAATGTATGACTTTAGCTATTGATTTTGAGAAGGCGTTTGACAGGGTTTCGCATGTGTTTTTGTTTAAAGTACTGGAAAGAATGGGGTTTCCTAGAGAATTTGTGAATTGTGTAAAATCATTGTATGATTGTGTGTCAAGTGAGTTCTTGGTTAATGGGTGGCTGTGTGACAAAGTGAAGATTAGGTCAGGAGTAAGGCAGGGGTGTCCTATGTCCCCCGTCTTATTTGTATGTGTAATAGAACCATTGTTATGTTTGATTAGACGGGATAAAATGATGAGAGGTTTGTTGGTGCCTGGTAGTGGTGGTAAGCATGTGAAAGTGTTAGGTTATATGGATGATGTTGTGGTTGTGAGTGAAAGTATGGCTTCTTTGAGTAGAATTAAATTGCTTTTGGATTTTTTTGTTGGTGCGTCTGGTTTTAGGGTAAATTGGAATAAATGTAGTTTTAAATGTTTTGGAGATAGTAGTATTCGTATGGATGGTGTAAAGTGTGAAGAGGGTGCAATCAAGATTTTGGGCGTATTATTTAATGATGACTTAAAAGGGAATGAAAGTTGGGAAGAGTGTGGTATGCGGGTTGAACGTAAATTGAATTTTTGGCGAATGAGAGAATTGACTCTGCGTGGTAAGGTGTTAATTATCAAAGCAGTGATTCTCCCTATCCTGCTTTATGTGGCGACTGTTTTTCCTTCTCCTTACAGGAAAATTAAGAGAATAGAGAAGTTGGTATTCACATTCCTGTGGCGTAGTAAGATGGAGAAGTTGAAGCGGGAGAGCCTTTTTAAGGCTTGTCAGCATGGTGGGCTGGCCTTTCCCAATATTGAAGTTTTTTTAGGCCTTAATTATATTAAGACTGTGGTTATTTTGCTGGGTAAAGGCAATAAAGGTGCTTTTATGGCTAATTATTCTGCTGGATGGATGTTGTATGGGTTATGCTGGAGGAAGAGAGATGCGAGTGTGCCTGTGGCCTTTAAGTGTCCTGTTTGGTATGAGGTGATTGAGAAATTTGTGAGAAAGCATGATTTGTTGAGTGTGGGAATGAATGATTTTAGAATGACCAAGAATGTGGTGAAAAGAATGAGTGCAAATGAGGTAGAGTGTAATATTGTTGGGCTGAGAGGGAATGAGGTTTCAGATGCATGGAAGAAGTTAGATACGTATGGGATGTCAAACAAACAGAAGGATGTTGTGAGGATGACTTTACATAATATTTTACCTGTGAGAGAAGTGCAGAAGAAAAGAGAGTTGATAAGAACAGATGTGTGTCCGAGAGTGGGATGTGGTGGTTGTGAGACTGTCAGGCATGTTATGTGGGATTGTGAGTACGCGTACAGTGTGTGGAAGTGTGTAGGTGGATTGTGTAAGGGTTTAGCAGGCGTGAATTTTGTGGATTGGCGTGTGGCGATGTTTGGAATTGGTGCGTGTAGTCGGTCTAAAGATAGAATTTTATGGTTGATAATGGCTTGTGTGATGGAGAGTTTGTGGGATGCAAGGAACCTTGGACTTTTCAAAAGGAAATCTTTATCAGTGAATGAATGTGTTAGACTTATTCTTTCAAGACTATACCTGATATATAAGTTGGACAGCAGAGGCGGTGGTGGCACAGATGCCGAAGGGATTTGGAAATTTAAAAAGTGGCATTACCTTATCAAATACCAGTGATTTTTTTCTTTGTGATTCCTTGAAGTTTCTGCATTTGTGTTACGTAAAGGATGTTCCCTTGTGATTATATTTCGTCTTATACTACTGCTAAATAAATAGAACCATGATGATGAGAAGTTTTAAGTAGCAAATTTTGGAGAAATTCATACTGTTTGCTAAAAAACTAAACTGAATGGTTTAAAAAAAAAAAAAAAAAAAAAAAAAAAAAAAAAAAATCTGTTCTTATCAGTTTAATATCTGATACGTCCCCTATCTGGGGACCATATATTAAATGGATTTTTAGAACAGGGAGATGGAAAAAGAGCTTGCTCTGTCCACTCCACGCATTGACCTGGTATTGCAGTATCTCCAGGACCGGTGCACCCCTTCTTTAATGCAGTTTCTAAAATCAGAAAGAATTGAATTCAATGTTTTTTGTTCATTTTGCTTGTTTGTCGGATTTTGGGATGGACTCTTTGGCTTTGCTTTTCTTCTCCTCATTGGATTTTTCATGTTCAAAGTTGCAGAAGCCAGATTACAAGCTCATTTTGGTTCAACTTCAGCAACTGTGCATTGCATTGCCATGTAATGTGATGCAATGCTATCTTTCTAGCTCTCCCTTTTTACTTCCTTTTGGATAAACAGACATATTAGGCAAGCATTTTGGAGCTTTCACCTAAATAACTACAGGTGGTGAGATAAGCTGCACAATATAATTGACCTTTCAGTATATTGTTGCACACACACCATCTATTTAGCAAATGCCCTTGTTATCAACAGCAGCCTTTTAAACTCACCTGAGTTAACAGGTATGTGCGCTGGTTACTCTGCTGCGCTTAAAATTTCTTTTTTGGTTTGCTACAATGCCTTTTCTGAAACGTTGTCTCCTTCTGCTGGAACACTGACTTCTTTCATTTAATGCCTGCAGACTATAAAAGAGAACCCAACCCAAAAAGTTTGGTTGATTAGTCTGTGGCATTCTGTTAAACTGTTGCTTATGGCGGTCTCTGTGAGCTTCTCAGCGACATTCAGCCAGCCAGGTATCCTGCCTGCAGTAGATGGAATGTGGCAATGGAACGCTGGCTGCGCGTGTCATAATAGGCTCTGAGCCTTTATATATCTGTGCACAGCAGCAGCCACCTTCAGTCTGCTGCTGGACAGCCAGCAGCAGCAGCAGCAGGAGAGGTATGTAATCAGGAGCCCTCCTGCTAAGGGTAGACAGCTGCTCGTTCCACCCCACCCCCCGCCTTAATTGGTTCTCCTCCCTTCCAACCGTGTTGAGGCGGGTGGGAACAGCAGGGGGTGAAGGTGCTGTGTTTAAAGAGGTGGAGTTATGCAGATCTAAAACGCGTGGATTGCAGCAGCAGCAAGCCGAAAAGTGCAGGCATGTAAGGGATCTAGAGGTTGACAACATGTCTTCTTAACGGGAGTCCAGGAGCTCATCTCCACAAATGGACTTTTCAGGATCCTTGGGTGGCTCCGTAGTTTGAAACCAATTCTGGTTATCGCTTCTCGGCCTTTTGGCTAAGATCAAGTGTAGTATCTGTTCTTATCAGTTTAATATCTGATACGTCCCCTATCTGGGGACCATATATTAAATGGATTTTTAGAACAGGGAGATGGAAAAAGAGCTTGCTCTGTCCACTCCACGCATTGACCTGGTATTGCAGTATCTCCAGGACCGGTGCACCCCTTCTTTAATGCAGTTTCTAAAATCAGAAAGAATTGAATTCAATGTTTTTTGTTCATTTTGCTTGTTTGTCGGATTTTGGGATGGACTCTTTGGCTTTGCTTTTCTTCTCCTCATTGGATTTTTCATGTTCAAAGTTGCAGAAGCCAGATTACAAGCTCATTTTGGTTCAACTTCAGCAACTGTGCATTGCATTGCCATGTAATGTGATGCAATGCTATCTTTCTAGCTCTCCCTTTTTACTTCCTTTTGGATAAACAGACATATTAGGCAAGCATTTTGGAGCTTTCACCTAAATAACTACAGGTGGTGAGATAAGCTGCACAATATAATTGACCTTTCAGTATATTGTTGCACACACACCATCTATTTAGCAAATGCCCTTGTTATCAACAGCAGCCTTTTAAACTCACCTGAGCTAACAGGTATGTGCGCTGGTTACTCTGCTGCGCTTAAAATTTCTTTTTTGGTTTGCTACAATGCCTTTTCTGAAACGTTGTCTCCTTCTGCTGGAACACTGACTTCTTTCATTTAATGCCTGCAGACTATAAAAGAGAACCCAACCCAAAAAGTTTGGTTGATTAGTCTGTGGCATTCTGTTAAACTGTTGCTTATGGCGGTCTCTGTGAGCTTCTCAGCGACATTCAGCCAGCCAGGTATCCTGCCTGCAGTAGATGGAATGTGGCAATGGAACGCTGGCTGCGCGTGTCATAATAGGCTCTGAGCCTTTATATACCTGTGCACAGCAGCAGCCACCTTCAGTCTGCTGCTGGACAGCCAGCAGCAGCAGCAGCAGGAGAGGTATGTAATCAGGAGCCCTCCTGCTAAGGGTAGACAGCTGCTCGTTCCACCCCACCCCCCGCCTTAATTGGTTCTCCTCCCTTCCAACGGTGTTGAGGCGGGTGGGAACAGCAGGGGGTGAAGGTGCTGTGTTTAAAGAGGTGGAGTTATGCAGATCTAAAACGCGTGGATTGCAGCAGCAGCAAGCCGAAAAGTGCAGGCATGTAAGGGATCTAGAGGTTGACAACATGTCTTCTTAACGGGAGTCCAGGAGCTCATCTCCACAAATGGACTTTTCAGGATCCTTGGGTGGCTCCGTAGTTTGAAACCAATTCTGGTTATCGCTTCTCGGCCTTTTGGCTAAGATCAAGTGTAGTATCTGTTCTTATCAGTTTAATATCTGATACGTCCCCTATCTGGGGACCATATATTAAATGGATTTTTAGAACAGGGAGATGGAAAAAGAGCTTGCTCTGTCCACTATACGCATTGACCTGGTATTGCAGTATCTCCAGGACCGGTGCACCCCTTCTTTAATGCAGTTTCTAAAATCAGAAAGAATTGAATTCAATGTTTTTTGTTCATTTTGCTTGTTTGTCGGATTTTGGGATGGACTCTTTGGCTTTGCTTTTCTTCTCCTCATTGCATTTTTCATGTTCAAAGTTGCAGAAGCCAGATTACAAGCTCATTTTGGTTCAACTTCAGCAACTGTGCATTGCATTGCCATGTAATGTGATGCAATGCTATCTTTCTAGCTCTCCCTTTTTACTTCCTTTTGGATAAACAGACATATTAGGCAAGCATTTTGGAGCTTTCACCTAAATAACTACAGGTGGTGAGATAAGCTGCACAATATAATTGACCTTTCAGTATATTGTTGCACACACACCATCTATTTAGCAAATGCCCTTGTTATCAACAGCAGCCTTTTAAACTCACCTGAGCTAACAGGTATGTGCGCTGGTTACTCTGCTGCGCTTAAAATTTCTTTTTTGGTTTGCTACAATGCCTTTTCTGAAACGTTGTCTCCTTCTGCTGGAACACTGACTTCTTTCATTTAATGCCTGCAGACTATAAAAGAGAACACAACCCAAAAAGTTTGGTTGATTAGTCTGTGGCATTCTGTTAAACTGTTGCTTATGGCGGTCTCTGTGAGCTTCTCAGCGACATTCAGCCAGCCAGGTATCCTGCCTGCAGTAGATGGAATGTGGCAATGGAACGCTGGCTGCACGTGTCATAATAGGCTCTGAGCCTTTATATACCTGTGCACAGCAGCAGCCACCTTCAGTCTGCTGCTGGACAGCCAGCAGCAGCAGCAGGAGAGGTATGTAATCAGGAGCCCTCCTGCTAAGGGTAGACAGCTGCTCGTTCCACCCCACCCCCCGCCTTAATTGGTTCTCCTCCCTTCCAACGGTGTTGAGGCGGGTGGGAACAGCAGGGGGTGAAAGTGCTGTGTTTAAAGAGGTGGAGTTATGCAGATCTAAAACGCGTGGATTGCAGCAGCAGCAAGCCGAAAAGTGCAGGCATGTAAGGGATCTAGAGGTTGACAACATGTCTTCTTAACGGGAGTCCAGGAGCTCATCTCCACAAATGGACTTTTCAGGATCCTTGGGTGGCTCCGTAGTTTGAAACCAATTCTGGTTATCGCTTCTCGGCCTTTTGGCTAAGATCAAGTGTAGTATCTGTTCTTATCAGTTTAATATCTGATACGTCCCCTATCTGGGGACCATATATTAAATGGATTTTTAGAACAGGGAGATGGAAAAAGAGCTTGCTCTGTCCACTCCACGCATTGACCTGGTATTGCAGTATCTCCAGGACCGGTGCACCCCTTCTTTAATGCAGTTTCTAAAATCAGAAAGAATTGAATTCAATGTTTTTTGTTCATTTTGCTTGTTTGTCGGATTTTGGGATGGACTCTTTGGCTTTGCTTTTCTTCTCCTCATTGGATTTTTCATGTTCAAAGTTGCAGAAGCCAGATTACAAGCTCATTTTGGTTCAACTTCAGCAACTGTGCATTGCATTGCCATGTAATGTGATGCAATGCTATCTTTCTAGCTCTCCCTTTTTACTTCCTTTTGGATAAACAGACATATTAGGCAAGCATTTTGGAGCTTTCACCTAAATAACTAAAGGTGGTGAGATAAGCTGCACAATATAATTGACCTTTCAGTATATTGTTGCACACACACCATCTATTTAGCAAATGCCCTTGTTATCAACAGCAGCCTTTTAAACTCACCTGAGCTAACAGGTATGTGCGCTGGTTACTCTGCTGCGCTTAAAATTTCTTTTTTGGTTTGCTACAATGCCTTTTCTGAAACGTTGTCTCCTTCTGCTGGAACACTGACTTCTTTCATTTAATGCCTGCAGACTATAAAAGAGAACCCAACCCAAAAAGTTTGGTTGATTAGTCTGTGGCATTCTGTTAAACTGTTGCTTATGGCGGTCTCTGTGAGCTTCTCAGCGACATTCAGCCAGCCAGGTATCCTGCCTGCAGTAGATGGAATGTGGCAATGGAACGCTGGCTGCGCGTGTCATAATAGGCTCTGAGCCTTTATATACCTGTGCACAGCAGCAGCCACCTTCAGTCTGCTGCTGGACAGCCAGCAGCAGCAGCAGCAGGAGAGGTATGTAATCCGGAGCCCTCCTGCTAAGGGTAGACAGCTGCTCGTTCCACCCCACCCCCCGCCTTAATTGGTTCTCCTCCCTTCCAACCGTGTTGAGGCGGGTGGGAACAGCAGGGGGTGAAGGTGCTGTGTTTAAAGAGGTGGAGTTATGCAGATCTAAAACGCGTGGATTGCAGCAGCAGCAAGCCGAAAAGTGCAGGCATGTAAGGGATCTAGAGGTTGACAACATGTCTTCTTAACGGGAGTCCAGGAGCTCATCTCCACAAATGGACTTTTCAGGATCCTTGGGTGGCTCCGTAGTTTGAAACCAATTCTGGTTATCGCTTCTCGGCCTTTTGGCTAAGATCAAGTGTAGTATCTGTTCTTATCAGTTTAATATCTGATACGTCCCCTATCTGGGGACCATATATTAAATGGATTTTTAGAACAGGGAGATGGAAAAAGAGCTTGCTCTGTCCACTCCACGCATTGACCTGGTATTGCAGTATCTCCAGGACCGGTGCACCCCTTCTTTAATGCAGTTTCTAAAATCAGAAAGAATTGAATTCAATGTTTTTTGTTCATTTTGCTTGTTTGTCGGATTTTGGGATGGACTCTTTGGCTTTGCTTTTCTTCTCCTCATTGGATTTTTCATGTTCAAAGTTGCAGAAGCCAGATTACAAGCTCATTTTGGTTCAACTTCAGCAACTGTGCATTGCATTACCATGTAATGTGATGCAATGCTATCTTTCTAGCTCTCCCTTTTTACTTCCTTTTGGATAAACAGACATATTAGGCAAGCATTTTGGAGCTTTCACCTAAATAACTACAGGTGGTGAGATAAGCTGCACAATATAATTGACCTTTCAGTATATTGTTGCACACACATCATCTATTTAGCAAATGCCCTTGTTATCAACAGCAGCCTTTTAAACTCACCTGAGCTAACAGGTATGTGCGCTGGTTACTCTGCTGCGCTTAAAATTTCTTTTTTGGTTTGCTACAATGCCTTTTCTGAAACGTTGTCTCCTTCTGCTGGAACACTGACTTCTTTCATTTAATGCCTGCAGACTATAAAAGAGAACCCAACCCAAAAAGTTTGGTTGATTAGTCTGTGGCATTCTGTTAAACTGTTGCTTATGGCGGTCTCTGTGAGCTTCTCAGCGACATTCAGCCAGCCAGGTATCCTGCCTGCAGTAGATGGAATGTGGCAATGGAACGCTGGCTGCGCGTGTCATAATAGGCTCTGAGCCTTTATATACCTGTGCACAGCAGCAGCCACCTTCAGTCTGCTGCTGGACAGCCAGCAGCAGCAGCAGCAGGAGAGGTATGTAATCAGGAGCCCTCCTGCTAAGGGTAGACAGCTGCTCGTTCCACCCCACCCCCCGCCTTAATTGGTTCTCCTCCCTTCCAACGGTGTTGAGGCGGGTGGGAACAGCAGGGGGTGAAGGTGCTGTGTTTAAAGAGGTGGAGTTATGCAGATCTAAAACGCGTGGATTGCAGCAGCAGCAAGCCGAAAAGTGCAGGCATGTAAGGGATCTAGAGGTTGACAACATGTCTTCTTAACGGGAGTCCAGGAGCTCATCTCCACAAATGGACTTTTCAGGATCCTTGGGTGGCTCCGTAGTTTGAAACCAATTCTGGTTATCGCTTCTCGGCCTTTTGGCTAAGATCAAGTGTAGTATCTGTTCTTATCAGTTTAATATCTGATACGTCCCCTATCTGGGGACCATATATTAAATGGATTTTTAGAACAGGGAGATGGAAAAAGAGCTTGCTCTGTCCACTCCACGCATTGACCTGGTATTGCAGTATCTCCAGGACCGGTGCACCCCTTCTTTAATGCAGTTTCTAAAATCAGAAAGAATTGAATTCAATGTTTTTTGTTCATTTTGCTTGTTTGTCGGATTTTGGGATGGACTCTTTGGCTTTGCTTTTCTTCTCCTCATTGGATTTTTCATGTTCAAAGTTGCAGAAGCCAGATTACAAGCTCATTTTGGTTCAACTTCAGCAACTGTGCATTGCATTGCCATGTAATGTGATGCAATGCTATCTTTCTAGCTCTCCCTTTTTACTTCCTTTTGGATAAACAGACATATTAGGCAAGCATTTTGGAGCTTTCACCTAAATAACTACAGGTGGTGAGATAAGCTGCACAATATAATTGACCTTTCAGTATATTGTTGCACACACATCATCTATTTAGCAAATGCCCTTGTTATCAACAGCAGCCTTTTAAACTCACCTGAGCTAACAGGTATGTGCGCTGGTTACTCTGCTGCGCTTAAAATTTCTTTTTTTTTTTGCTACAATGCCTTTTCTGAAACGTTGTCTCCTTCTGCTGGAACACTGACTTCTTTCATTTAATGCCTGCAGACTATAAAAGAGAACCCAACCCAAAAAGTTTGGTTGATTAGTCTGTGGCATTCTGTTAAACTGTTGCTTATGGCGGTCTCTGTGAGCTTCTCAGCGACATTCAGCCAGCCAGGTATCCTGCCTGCAGTAGATGGAATGTGGCAATGGAACGCTGGCTGCGCGTGTCATAATAGGCTCTGAGCCTTTATATACCTGTGCACAGCAGCAGCCACCTTCAGTCTGCTGCTGGACAGCCAGCAGCAGCAGCAGCAGGAGAGGTATGTAATCAGGAGCCCTCCTGCTAAGGGTAGACAGCTGCTCGTTCCACCCCACCCCCCGCCTTAATTGGTTCTCCTCCCTTCCAACGGTGTTGAGGCGGGTGGGAACAGCAGGGGGTGAAGGTGCTGTGTTTAAAGAGGTGGAGTTATGCAGATCTAAAACGCGTGGATTGCAGCAGCAGCAAGCCGAAAAGTGCAGGCATGTAAGGGATCTAGAGGTTGACAACATGTCTTCTTAACGGGAGTCCAGGAGCTCATCTCCACAAATGGACTTTTCAGGATCCTTGGGTGGCTCCGTAGTTTGAAACCAATTCTGGTTATCGCTTCTCGGCCTTTTGGCTAAGATCAAGTGTAGTATCTGTTCTTATCAGTTTAATATCTGATACGTCCCCTATCTGGGGACCATATATTAAATGGATTTTTAGAACAGGGAGATGGAAAAAGAGCTTGCTCTGTCCACTCCACGCATTGACCTGGTATTGCAGTATCTCCAGGACCGGTGCACCCCTTCTTTAATGCAGTTTCTAAAATCAGAAAGAATTGAATTCAATGTTTTTTGTTCATTTTGCTTGTTTGTCGGATTTTGGGATGGACTCTTTGGCTTTGCTTTTCTTCTCCTCATTGGATTTTTCATGTTCAAAGTTGCAGAAGCCAGATTACAAGCTCATTTTGGTTCAACTTCAGCAACTGTGCATTGCATTGCCATGTAATGTGATGCAATGCTATCTTTCTAGCTCTCCCTTTTTACTTCCTTTTGGATAAACAGACATATTAGGCAAGCATTTTGGAGCTTTCACCTAAATAACTACAGGTGGTGAGATAAGCTGCACAATATAATTGACCTTTCAGTATATTGTTGCACACACACCATCTATTTAGCAAATGCCCTTGTTATCAACAGCAGCCTTTTAAACTCACCTGAGCTAACAGGTATGTGCGCTGGTTACTCTGCTGCGCTTAAAATTTCTTTTTTGGTTTGCTACAATGCCTTTTCTGAAACGTTGTCTCCTTCTGCTGGAACACTGACTTCTTTCATTTAATGCCTGCAGACTATAAAAGAGAACCCAACCCAAAAAGTTTGGTTGATTAGTCTGTGGCATTCTGTTAAACTGTTGCTTATGGCGGTCTCTGTGAGCTTCTCAGCGACATTCAGCCAGCCAGGTATCCTGCCTGCAGTAGATGGAATGTGGCAATGGAACGCTGGCTGCGCGTGTCATAATAGGCTCTGAGCCTTTATATACCTGTGCACAGCAGCAGCCACCTTCAGTCTGCTGCTGGACAGCCAGCAGCAGCAGCAGCAGCAGGAGAGGTATGTAATCAGGAGCCCTCCTGCTAAGGGTAGACAGCTGCTCGTTCCACCCCACCCCCCGCCTTAATTGGTTCTCCTCCCTTCCAACGGTGTTGAGGCGGGTGGGAACAGCAGGGGGTGAAGGTGCTGTGTTTAAAGAGGTGGAGTTATGCAGATCTAAAACGCGTGGATTGCAGCAGCAGCAAGCCGAAAAGTGCAGGCATGTAAGGGATCTAGAGGTTGACAACATGTCTTCTTAACGGGAGTCCAGGAGCTCATCTCCACAAATGGACTTTTCAGGATCCTTGGGTGGCTCCGTAGTTTGAAACCAATTCTGGTTATCGCTTCTCGGCCTTTTGGCTAAGATCAAGTGTAGTATCTGTTCTTATCAGTTTAATATCTGATACGTCCCCTATCTGGGGACCATATATTAAATGGATTTTTAGAACAGGGAGATGGAAAAAGAGCTTGCTCTGTCCACTCCACGCATTGACCTGGTATTGCAGTATCTCCAGGACCGGTGCACCCCTTCTTTAATGCAGTTTCTAAAATCAGAAAGAATTGAATTCAATGTTTTTTGTTCATTTTGCTTGTTTGTCGGATTTTGGGATGGACTCTTTGGCTTTGCTTTTCTTCTCCTCATGGGATTTTTCATGTTCAAAGTTGCAGAAGCCAGATTACAAGCTCATTTTGGTTCAACTTCAGCAACTGTGCATTGCATTGCCATGTAATGTGATGCAATGCTATCTTTCTAGCTCTCCCTTTTTACTTCCTTTTGGATAAACAGACATATTAGGCAAGCATTTTGGAGCTTTCACCTAAATAACTACAGGTGGTGAGATAAGCTGCACAATATAATTGACCTTTCAGTATATTGTAGCACACACACCATCTATTTAGCAAATGCCCTTGTTATCAACAGCAGCCTTTTAAACTCACCTGAGCTAACAGGTATGTGCGCTGGTTACTCTGCTGCGCTTAAAATTTCTTTTTTGGTTTGCTACAATGCCTTTTCTGAAACGTTGTCTCCTTCTGCTGGAACACTGATTTCTTTCATTTAATGCCTGCAGACTATAAAAGAGAACCCAACCCAAAAAGTTTGGTTGATTAGTCTGTGGCATTCTGTTAAACTGTTGCTTATGGCGGTCTCTGTGAGCTTCTCAGCGACATTCAGCCAGCCAGGTATCCTGCCTGCAGTAGATGGAATGTGGCAATGGAACGCTGGCTGCGCGTGTCATAATAGGCTCTGAGCCTTTATATACCTGTGCACAGCAGCAGCCACCTTCAGTCTGCTGCTGGACAGCCAGCAGCAGCAGCAGCAGGAGAGGTATGTAATCAGGAGCCCTCCTGCTAAGGGTAGACAGCTGCTCGTTCCACCCCACCCCCCGCCTTAATTGGTTCTCCTCCCTTCCAACGGTGTTGAGGCGGGTGGGAACAGCAGGGGGTGAAGGTGCTGTGTTTAAAGAGGTGGAGTTATGCAGATCTAAAACGCGTGGATTGCAGCAGCAGCAAGCCGAAAAGTGCAGGCATGTAAGGGATCTAGAGGTTGACAACATGTCTTCTTAACGGGAGTCCAGGAGCTCATCTCCACAAATGGACTTTTCAGGATCCTTGGGTGGCTCCGTAGTTTGAAACCAATTCTGGTTATCGCTTCTCGGCCTTTTGGCTAAGATCAAGTGTAGTATCTGTTCTTATCAGTTTAATATCTGATACGTCCCCTATCTGGGGACCATATAATAAATGGATTTTTAGAACAGGGAGATGAAAAAGAGCTTGCTCTGTCCACTCCACGCATTGACCTGGTATTGCAGTATCTCCAGGACCGGTGCACCCCTTCTTTAATGCAGTTTCTAAAATCAGAAAGAATTGAATTCAATGTTTTTTGTTCATTTTGCTTGTTTGTCGGATTTTGGGATGGACTCTTTGGCTTTGCTTTTCTTCTCCTCATTGGATTTTTCATGTTCAAAGTTGCAGAAGCCAGATTACAAGCTCATTTTGGTTCAACTTCAGCAACTGTGCATTGCATTGCCATGTAATGTGATGCAATGCTATCTTTCTAGCTCTCCCTTTTTACTTCCTTTTGGATAAACAGACATATTAGGCAAGCATTTTGGAGCTTTCACCTAAATAACTACAGGTGGTGAGATAAGCTGCACAATATAATTGACCTTTCAGTATATTGTTGCACACACACCATCTATTTAGCAAATGCCCTTGTTATCAACAGCAGCCTTTTAAACTCACCTGAGCTAACAGGTATGTGCGCTGGTTACTCTGCTGCGCTTAAAATTTCTTTTTTGGTTTGCTACAATGCCTTTTCTGAAACGTTGTCTCCTTCTGCTGGAACACTGACTTCTTTCATTTAATGCCTGCAGACTATAAAAGGGAACCCAACCCAAAAAGTTTGGTTGATTAGTCTGTGGCATTCTGTTAAACTGTTGCTTATGGCGGTCTCTGTGAGCTTCTCAGCGACATTCAGCCAGCCAGGTATCCTGCCTGCAGTAGATGGAATGTGGCAATGGAACGCTGGCTGCGCGTGTCATAATAGGCTCTGAGCCTTTATATACCTGTGCACAGCAGCAGCCACCTTCAGTCTGCTGCTGGACAGCCAGCAGCAGCAGCAGCAGGAGAGGTATGTAATCAGGAGCCCTCCTGCTAAGGGTAGACAGCTGCTCGTTCCACCCCACCCCCCGCCTTAATTGGTTCTCCTCCCTTCCAACGGTGTTGAGGCGGGTGGGAACAGCAGGGGGTGAAGGTGCTGTGTTTAAAGAGGTGGAGTTATGCAGATCTAAAACGCGTGGATTGCAGCAGCAGCAAGCCGAAAAGTGCAGGCATGTAAGGGATCTAGAGGTTGACAACATGTCTTCTTAACGGGAGTCCAGGAGCTCATCTCCACAAATGGACTTTTCAGGATCCTTGGGTGGCTCCGTAGTTTGAAACCAATTCTGGTTATCGCTTCTCGGCCTTTTGGCTAAGATCAAGTGTAGTATCTGTTCTTATCAGTTTAATATCTGATACGTCCCCTATCTGGGGACCATATATTAAATGGATTTTTAGAACAGGGAGATGGAAAAAGAGCTTGCTCTGTCCACTCCACGCATTGACCTGGTATTGCAGTATCTCCAGGACCGGTGCACCCCTTCTTTAATGCAGTTTCTAAAATCAGAAAGAATTGAATTCAATGTTTTTTGTTCATTTTGCTTGTTTGTCGGATTTTGGGATGGACTCTTTGGCTTTGCTTTTCTTCTCCTCATTGGATTTTTCATGTTCAAAGTTGCAGAAGCCAGATTACAAGCTCATTTTGGTTCAACTTCAGCAACTGTGCATTGCATTGCCATGTAATGTGATGCAATGCTATCTTTCTAGCTCTCCCTTTTTACTTCCTTTTGGATAAACAGACATATTAGGCAAGCATTTTGGAGCTTTCACCTAAATAACTACAGGTGGTGAGATAAGCTGCACAATATAATTGACCTTTCAGTATATTGTTGCACACACACCATCTATTTAGCAAATGCCCTTGTTATCAACAGCAGCCTTTTAAACTCACCTGAGCTAACAGGTATGTGCGCTGGTTACTCTGCTGCGCTTAAAATTTATTTTTTGGTTTGCTACAATGCCTTTTCTGAAACGTTGTCTCCTTCTGCTGGAACACTGACTTCTTTCATTTAATGCCTGCAGACTATAAAAGAGAACCCAACCCAAAAAGTTTGGTTGATTAGTCTGTGGCATTCTGTTAAACTGTTGCTTATGGCGGTCTCTGTGAGCTTCTCAGCGACATTCAGCCAGCCAGGTATCCTGCCTGCAGTAGATGGAATGTGGCAATGGAACGCTGGCTGCGCGTGTCATAATAGGCTCTGAGCCTTTATATACCTGTGCACAGCAGCAGCCACCTTCAGTCTGCTGCTGGACAGCCAGCAGCAGCAGCAGCAGGAGAGGTATGTAATCAGGAGCCCTCCTGCTAAAGGTAGACAGCTGCTCGTTCCACCCCACCCCCCGCCTTAATTGGTTCTCCTCCCTTCCAACGGTGTTGAGGCGGGTGGGAACAGCAGGGGGTGAAGGTGCTGTGTTTAAAGAGGTGGAGTTATGCAGATCTAAAACGCGTGGATTGCAGCAGCAGCAAGCCGAAAAGTGCAGGCATGTAAGGGATCTAGAGGTTGACAACATGTCTTCTTAACGGGAGTCCAGGAGCTCATCTCCACAAATGGACTTTTCAGGATCCTTGGGTGGCTCCGTAGTTTGAAACCAATTCTGGTTATCGCTTCTCGGCCTTTTGGCTAAGATCAAGTGTAGTATCTGTTCTTATCAGTTTAATATCTGATACGTCCCCTATCTGGGGACCATATATTAAATGGATTTTTAGAACAGGGAGATGGAAAAAGAGCTTGCTCTGTCCACTCCACGCATTGACCTGGTATTGCAGTATCTCCAGGACCGGTGCACCCCTTCTTTAATGCAGTTTCTAAAATCAGAAAGAATTGAATTCAATGTTTTTTGTTCATTTTGCTTGTTTGTCGGATTTTGGGATGGACTCTTTGGCTTTGCTTTTCTTCTCCTCATTGGATTTTTCATGTTCAAAGTTGCAGAAGCCAGATTACAAGCTCATTTTGGTTCAACTTCAGCAACTGTGCATTGCATTGCCATGTAATGTGATGCAATGCTATCTTTCTAGCTCTCCCTTTTTACTTCCTTTTGGATAAACAGACATATTAGGCAAGCATTTTGGAGCTTTCACCTAAATAACTACAGGTGGTGAGATAAGCTGCACAATATAATTGACCTTTCAGTATATTGTTGCACACACACCATCTATTTAGCAAATGCCCTTGTTATCAACAGCAGCCTTTTAAACTCACCTGAGCTAACAGGTATGTGCGCTGGTTACTCTGCTGCGCTTAAAATTTCTTTTTTGGTTTGCTACAATGCCTTTTCTGAAACGTTGTCTCCTTCTGCTGGAACACTGACTTCTTTCATTTAATGCCTGCAGACTATAAAAGAGAACCCAACCCAAAAAGTTTGGTTGATTAGTCTGTGGCATTCTGTTAAACTGTTGCTTATGGCGGTCTCTGTGAGCTTCTCAGCGACATTCAGCCAGCCAGGTATCCTGCCTGCAGTAGATGGAATGTGGCAATGGAACGCTGGCTGCGCGTGTCATAATAGGCTCTGAGCCTTTATATACCTGTGCACAGCAGCAGCCACCTTCAGTCTGCTGCTGGACAGCCAGCAGCAGCAGCAGCAGGAGAGGTATGTAATCAGGAGCCCTCCTGCTAAGGGTAGACAGCTGCTCGTTCCACCCCACCCCCCGCCTTAATTGGTTCTCCTCCCTTCCAACGGTGTTGAGGCGGGTGGGAACAGCAGGGGGTGAAGGTGCTGTGTTTAAAGAGGTGGAGTTATGCAGATCTAAAACGCGTGGATTGCAGCAGCAGCAAGCCGAAAAGTGCAGGCATGTAAGGGATCTAGAGGTTGACAACATGTCTTCTTAACGGGAGTCCAGGAGCTCATCTCCACAAATGGACTTTTCAGGATCCTTGGGTGGCTCCGTAGTTTGAAACCAATTCTGGTTATCGCTTCTCGGCCTTTTGGCTAAGATCAAGTGTAGTATCTGTTCTTATCAGTTTAATATCTGATACGTCCCCTATCTGGGGACCATATATTAAATGGATTTTTAGAACAGGGAGATGGAAAAAGAGCTTGCTCTGTCCACTCCACGCATTGACCTGGTATTGCAGTATCTCCAGGACCGGTGCACCCCTTCTTTAATGCAGTTTCTAAAATCAGAAAGAATTGAATTCAATGTTTTTTGTTCATTTTGCTTGTTTGTCGGATTTTGGGATGGACTCTTTGGCTTTGCTTTTCTTCTCCTCATTGGATTTTTCATGTTCAAAGTTGCAGAAGCCAGATTACAAGCTCATTTTGGTTCAACTTCAGCAACTGTGCATTGCATTGCCATGTAATGTGATGCAATGCTATCTTTCTAGCTCTCCCTTTTTACTTCCTTTTGGATAAACAGACATATTAGGCAAGCATTTTGGAGCTTTCACCTAAATAACTACAGGTGGTGAGATAAGCTGCACAATATAATTGACCTTTCAGTATATTGTTGCACACACACCATCTATTTAGCAAATGCCCTTGTTATCAACAGCAGCCTTTTAAACTCACCTGAGCTAACAGGTATGTGCACTGGTTACTCTGCTGCGCTTAAAATTTCTTTTTTGGTTTGCTACAATGCCTTTTCTGAAACGTTGTCTCCTTCTGCTGGAACACTGACTTCTTTCATTTAATGCCTGCAGACTATAAAAGAGAACCCAACCCAAAAAGTTTGGTTGATTAGTCTGTGGCATTCTGTTAAACTGTTGCTTATGGCGGTCTCTGTGAGCTTCTCAGCGACATTAAGCCAGCCAGGTATCCTGCCTGCAGTAGATGGAATGTGGCAATGGAACGCTGGCTGCGCGTGTCATAATAGGCTCTGAGCCTTTATATACCTGTGCACAGCAGCAGCCACCTTCAGTCTGCTGCTGGACAGCCAGCAGCAGCAGCAGCAGGAGAGGTATGTAATCAGGAGCCCTCCTGCTAAGGGTAGACAGCTGCTCGTTCCACCCCACCCCCCGCCTTAATTGGTTCTCCTCCCTTCCAACCGTGTTGAGGCGGGTGGGAACAGCAGGGGGTGAAGGTGCTGTGTTTAAAGAGGTGGAGTTATGCAGATCTAAAACGCGTGGATTGCAGCAGCAGCAAGCCGAAAAGTGCAGGCATGTAAGGGATCTAGAGGTTGACAACATGTCTTCTTAACGGGAGTCCAGGAGCTCATCTCCACAAATGGACTTTTCAGGATCCTTGGGTGGCTCCGTAGTTTGAAACCAATTCTGGTTATCGCTTCTCGGCCTTTTGGCTAAGATCAAGTGTAGTATCTGTTCTTATCAGTTTAATATCTGATACGTCCCCTATCTGGGGACCATATATTAAATGGATTTTTAGAACAGGGAGATGGAAAAAGAGCTTGCTCTGTCCACTCCACGCATTGACCTGGTATTGCAGTATCTCCAGGACCGGTGCACCCCTTCTTTAATGCAGTTTCTAAAATCAGAAAGAATTGAATTCAATGTTTTTTGTTCATTTTGCTTGTTTGTCGGATTTTGGGATGGACTCTTTGGCTTTGCTTTTCTTCTCCTCATTGGATTTTTCATGTTCAAAGTTGCAGAAGCCAGATTACAAGCTCATTTTGGTTCAACTTCAGCAACTGTGCATTGCATTGCCATGTAATGTGATGCAATGCTATCTTTCTAGCTCTCCCTTTTTACTTCCTTTTGGATAAACAGACATATTAGGCAAGCATTTTGGAGCTTTCACCTAAATAACTACAGGTGGTGAGATAAGCTGCACAATATAATTGACCTTTCAGTATATTGTTGCACACACACCATCTATTTAGCAAATGCCCTTGTTATCAACAGCAGCCTTTTAAACTCACCTGAGCTAACAGGTATGTGCGCTGGTTACTCTGCTGCGCTTAAAATTTCTTTTTTGGTTTGCTACAATGCCTTTTCTGAAACGTTGTCTCCTTCTGCTGGAACACTGACTTCTTTCATTTAATGCCTGCAGACTATAAAAGAGAACCCAACCCAAAAAGTTTGGTTGATTAGTCTGTGGCATTCTGTTAAACTGTTGCTTATGGCGGTCTCTGTGAGCTTCTCAGCGACATTCAGCCAGCCAGGTATCCTGCCTGCAGTAGATGGAATGTGGCAATGGAACGCTGGCTGCGCGTGTCATAATAGGCTCTGAGCCTTTATATACCTGTGCAGAGCAGCAGCCACCTTCAGTCTGCTGCTGGACAGCCAGCAGCAGCAGCAGGAGAGGTATGTAATCAGGAGCCCTCCTGCTAAGGGTAGACAGCTGCTCGTTCCACCCCACCCCCCGCCTTAATTGGTTCTCCTCCCTTCCAACGGTGTTGAGGCGGGTGGGAACAGCAGGGGGTGAAGGTGCTGTGTTTAAAGAGGTGGAGTTATGCAGATCTAAAACGCGTGGATTGCAGCAGCAGCAAGCCGAAAAGTGCAGGCATGTAAGGGATCTAGAGATTGACAACATGTCTTCTTAACGGGAGTCCAGGAGCTCATCTCCACAAATGGACTTTTCAGGATCCTTGGGTGGCTCCGTAGTTTGAAACCAATTCTGGTTATCGCTTCTCGGCCTTTTGGCTAAGATCAAGTGTAGTATCTGTTCTTATCAGTTTAATATCTGATACGTCCCCTATCTGGGGACCATATATTAAATGGATTTTTAGAACAGGGAGATGGAAAAATAGCTTGCTCTGTCCACTCCACGCATTGACCTGGTATTGCAGTATCTCCAGGACCGGTGCACCCCTTCTTTAATGCAGTTTCTAAAATCAGAAAGAATTGAATTCAATGTTTTTTGTTCATTTTGCTTGTTTGTCGGATTTTGGGATGGACTCTTTGGCTTTGCTTTTCTTCTCCTCATTGGATTTTTCATGTTCAAAGTTGCAGAAGCCAGATTACAAGCTCATTTTGGTTCAACTTCAGCAACTGTGCATTGCATTGCCATGTAATGTGATGCAATGCTATCTTTCTAGCTCTCCCTTTTTACTTCGTTTTGGATAAACAGACATATTAGGCAAGCATTTTGGAGCTTTCACCTAAATAACTACAGGTGGTGAGATAAGCTGCACAATATAATTAACCTTTCAGTATATTGTTGCACACACACCATCTATTTAGCAAATGCCCTTGTTATCAACAGCAGCCTTTTAAACTCACCTGAGCTAACAGGTATGTGCGCTGGTTACTCTGCTGCGCTTAAAATTTCTTTTTTGGTTTGCTACAATGCCTTTTCTGAAACGTTGTCTCCTTCTGCTGGAACACTGACTTCTTTCATTTAATGCCTGCAGACTATAAAAGAGAACCCAACCCAAAAAGTTTGGTTGATTAGTCTGTGGCATTCTGTTAAACTGTTGCTTATGGCGGTCTCTGTGAGCTTCTCAGCGACATTCAGCCAGCCAGGTATCCTGCCTGCAGTAGATGGAATGTGGCAATGGAACGCTGGCTGCGCGTGTCATAATAGGCTCTGAGCCTTTATATACCTGTGCACAGCAGCAGCCACCTTCAGTCTGCTGCTGGACAGCCAGCAGCAGCAGCAGCAGGAGAGGTATGTAATCAGGAGCCCTCCTGCTAAGGGTAGACAGCTGCTCGTTCCACCCCACCCCCCGCCTTAATTGGTTCTCCTCCCTTCCAACCGTGTTGAGGCGGGTGGGAACAGCAGGGGGTGAAGGTGCTGTGTTTAAAGAGGTGGAGTTATGCAGATCTAAAACGCGTGGATTGCAGCAGCAGCAAGCCGAAAAGTGCAGGCATGTAAGGGATCTAGAGGTTGACAACATGTCTTCTTAACGGGAGTCCAGGAGCTCATCTCCACAAATGGACTTTTCAGGATCCTTGGGTGGCTCCGTAGTTTGAAACCAATTCTGGTTATCGCTTCTCGGCCTTTTGGCTAAGATCAAGTGTAGTATCTGTTCTTATCAGTTTAATATCTGATACGTCCCCTATCTGGGGACCATATATTAAATGGATTTTTAGAACAGGGAGATGGAAAAAGAGCTTGCTCTGTCCACTCCACGCATTGACCTGGTATTGCAGTATCTCCAGGACCGGTGCACCCCTTCTTTAATGCAGTTTCTAAAATCAGAAAGAATTGAATTCAATGTTTTTTGTTCATTTTGCTTGTTTGTCGGATTTTGGGATGGACTCTTTGGCTTTGCTTTTCTTCTCCTCATTGGATTTTTCATGTTCAAAGTTGCAGAAGCCAGATTACAAGCTCATTTTGGTTCAACTTCAGCAACTGTGCATTGCATTGCCATGTAATGTGATGCAATGCTATCTTTCTAGCTCTCCCTTTTTACTTCCTTTTGGATAAACAGACATATTAGGCAAGCATTTTGGAGCTTTCACCTAAATAACTACAGGTGGTGAGATAAGCTGCACAATATAATTGACCTTTCAGTATATTGTTGCACACACACCATCTATTTAGCAAATGCCCTTGTTATCAACAGCAGCCTTTTAAACTCACCTGAGCTAACAGGTATGTGCGCTGGTTACTCTGCTGCGCTTAAAATTTCTTTTTTGGTTTGCTACAATGCCTTTTCTGAAACGTTGTCTCCTTCTGCTGGAACACTGACTTCTTTCATTTAATGCCTGCAGACTATAAAAGAGAACCCAACCCAAAAAGTTTGGTTGATTAGTCTGTGGCATTCTGTTAAACTGTTGCTTATGGCGGTCTCTGTGAGCTTCTCAGCGACATTCAGCCAGCCAGGTATCCTGCCTGCAGTAGATGGAATGTGGCAATGGAACGCTGGCTGCGCGTGTCATAATAGGCTCTGAGCCTTTATATACCTGTGCACAGCAGCAGCCACCTTCAGTCTGCTGCTGGACAGCCAGCAGCAGCAGCAGCAGGAGAGGTATGTAATCAGGAGCCCTCCTGCTAAGGGTAGACAGCTGCTCGTTCCACCCCACCCCCCGCCTTAATTGGTTCTCCTCCCTTCCAACGGTGTTGAGGCGGGTGGGAACAGCAGGGGGTGAAGGTGCTGTGTTTAAAGAGGTGGAGTTATGCAGATCTAAAACGCGTGGATTGCAGCAGCAGCAAGCCGAAAAGTGCAGGCATGTAAGGGATCTAGAGGTTGACAACATGTCATCTTAACGGGAGTCCAGGAGCTCATCTCCACAAATGGACTTTTCAGGATCCTTGGGTGGCTCCGTAGTTTGAAACCAATTCTGGTTATCGCTTCTCGGCCTTTTGGCTAAGATCAAGTGTAGTATCTGTTCTTATCAGTTTAATATCTGATACGTCCCCTATCTGGGGACCATATATTAAATGGATTTTTAGAACAGGGAGATGGAAAAAGAGCTTGCTCTGTCCACTCCACGCATTGACCTGGTATTGCAGTATCTCCAGGACCGGTGCACCCCTTCTTTAATGCAGTTTCTAAAATCAGAAAGAATTGAATTCAATGTTTTTTGTTCATTTTGCTTGTTTGTCGGATTTTGGGATGGACTCTTTGGCTTTGCTTTTCTTCTCCTCATTGGATTTTTCATGTTCAAAGTTGCAGAAGCCAGATTACAAGCTCATTTTGGTTCAACTTCAGCAACTGTGCATTGCATTGCCATGTAATGTGATGCAATGCTATCTTTCTAGCTCTCCCTTTTTACTTCCTTTTGGATAAACAGACATATTAGGCAAGCATTTTGGAGCTTTCACCTAAATAACTACAGGTGGTGAGATAAGCTGCACAATATAATTGACCTTTCAGTATATTGTTGCACACACACCATCTATTTAGCAAATGCCCTTGTTATCAACAGCAGCCTTTTAAACTCACCTGAGCTAACAGGTATGTGCGCTGGTTACTCTGCTGCGCTTAAAATTTCTTTTTTGGTTTGCTACAATGCCTTTTCTGAAACGTTGTCTCCTTCTGCTGGAACACTGACTTCTTTCATTTAATGCCTGCAGACTATAAAAGAGAACCCAACCCAAAAAGTTTGGTTGATTAGTCTGTGGCATTCTGTTAAACTGTTGCTTATGGCGGTCTCTGTGAGCTTCTCAGCGACATTCAGCCAGCCAAGTATCCTGCCTGCAGTAGATGGAATGTGGCAATGGAACGCTGGCTGCGCGTGTCATAATAGGCTCTGAGCCTTTATATACCTGTGCACAGCAGCAGCCACCTTCAGTCTGCTGCTGGACAGCCAGCAGCAGCAGCAGCAGGAGAGGTATGTAATCAGGAGCCCTCCTGCTAAGGGTAGACAGCTGCTCGTTCCACCCCACCCCCCGCCTTAATTGGTTCTCCTCCCTTCCAACGGTGTTGAGGCGGGTGGGAACAGCAGGGGGTGAAGGTGCTGTGTTTAAAGAGGTGGAGTTATGCAGATCTAAAACGCGTGGATTGCAGCAGCAGCAAGCCGAAAAGTGCAGGCATGTAAGGTATCTAGAGGTTGACAACATGTCTTCTTAACGGGAGTCCAGGAGCTCATCTCCACAAATGGACTTTTCAGGATCCTTGGGTGGCTCCGTAGTTTGAAACCAATTCTGGTTATCGCTTCTCGGCCTTTTGGCTAGGATCAGGTGCAGTGATCTATCGGCTGCTGCCTTGGTCTCGGCTAGGAGGTGCCTGGGGTACCCGACTTGTTGGCCTTGGGGGATCGCTCTCTCTTAACTGAGGGAGCTTCACCCCCTTGCAGCTATTGGCAGGTCGGCTTAGTCCCCGGACAACGGGGAGCGATCGCGTCTTGTCTTCGGGGCGACCCGAGGAAATAAGGGCGTTTTCCTTTGCTGAGCTTTATCGCTTAGTGGGCTGTGTAAGTTCTTGGGGTACCCCTCCCTCGGTCTTGGGTTTGTTCCTGCTTTTGTGGGATTCATTCCCTTGTTACTATTGGGGGAGGGCTTAGTCCCTGAGGGCCGAAAATGCCTTTTTCTTTTGGATTTGCGGTGGGGGAGACTCCACTGCGACAGTCCATTAGAATCATGGTGGATGAATGCCAGCGCCATGAGAAGAATCTGCAGTACATCGTGCATGAGATTCTTTTTGGGTTCTTCCACCTGGAGCGAGATAAGATCCTGTGTCTTTACGATCAGGAATTCCGTGGGCGATATACCATTTCCTTTATGGCTAAATCATGCTGTGATAATATCCATGCAGCACTGATGGTTGCGGACAAGGACGATGAGAGACTGAACGGGCTGAGCTTTGACTTCCTCTACGGTGAAGAGGAAGTACCCTTGGTGATCTTCATGTACAGCCCATTCGTCTCTGAGGGCGATATCGAAACCTTTTTGAAGCGTTACTGCAAGTCAGTGCGCTTCTCACATGATATCCTCAACTCCCAGCGCTTCTGGAATGGGAAGAGGAAATACCTGGTGAAGTTCCATCCAGATCAGAGCGGCATTGGTGGTCTTCACCACCCGCCTGCTAATTTTGCCATTGGTAATGTCAGGGGATTCCTACGCTACCCAGGAATGCCCCTTCAATGCCGGAATTGTCATGAATATGGGCATACACGAGAAAATTGTACAAGGGCTCATGTAGTCTTTTGCAACAAGTGCGGTAAGTGTGGGCACACCTCCGCTACGTGTGACTCTGAGATCGTATGTAACCTATGTGGGAAGGCAGGTCACGCCTTCAGGAATTGTCCGAGCAAAAAGTCAAAAACATATGACATGTTTAAGTCAGGTCAACTGACTATCCAAGAATACTTCGGAGGGAGTATTACTACACCTGCCCCTGGACCTGGGTTGGCGCACGCTGATGGGTCCGGACCAAATCCTTCAACGGCTCCGCCAGAGGGCCCGCTGGTAGTTCCACAGAAGGACGGTCGTAGGGGTTCCATAAGATTAACCGAGGGTTCGCTCTCTGTGGAATTGATCGATGTTCTGGCTCTAGATGTTGCCGTATCTCAGAGTCAAGAGGAAGGGTCCTCATCCAGCATGAATGCACCACCGGCATTATGTGGAACTGAGGAGACCTCTAGTACCCCGATTAAGCAAGCACCCAGATTCGCCACACCATCATCGGTGATCTTGGGTAAGGGCAAAAAGGGTACGCTCCTTAATCGATCAACCAGTGTGTCGGAAAGAGAGACCTCTAGGGCGCGAAGTAAAAAGGACCCGGCTAAGACCCAGTCGAGCCCTGGTCCTCGAACCAGAAGTCGCAGTAGTTCCGTGACCAGACCAGAGGACAAGACGACCCAGAGGGATGACACCCGTTCCATAGACCAGACCGCCATGAGGACTGCAGATGCACAGGACTTGGAAAAGATGGACAGCTCCCAGCCTCTGAAAAGGCAACGGGAGGACGTAAAGCAACCTGATATCCAAAGAAAACACGGATGTCGAGGTCCAGATGAGGAGCCAAAAGTGGATGATGCCTTTTTGCCTGCTTCAGATCCCGGTAATATTAAACAAATCCTGACCCCTGGAGATGCGGAGGAGGAGGTGCCGTGTATTGACTTCTTCCCATCTTCAGATCCTGATTCTTCTTAATGTCTGTTCCTCTTAAAATCTCCTCACTAAATGTGAGGTCCCTAAAGAGCCCTACACGTAGGGCTGCTTTATTTTCTTATTTAGAGACATTGGACTTTGATTTCTGCTTTCTACAAGAATGTGGTATACAGAGTAATTTAAATTATAAGGACTTAAAAGAAGACTGGAAACTGGGCGCTTCTGTGTGGTCCGGTGCTAATGACTGTCGTGCTGCCGGAGTTGGACTACTTTGCCGTGGACATTCTACCATCATTCAATCTGTGACTGAAATTATACCTGGCAGAGCTATTTTAATACATCTTGTTTTTAATGGACTTTCTTTACGTTTATTAAATGTGTACGCTCCTCCTGGGAAGCAGGAAAGGGCGGATTTACTTGAAATATTGCCATTATTTTGTGTTGGGTCAACCCCCCTGCTAGTGGGAGGAGATTTTAATTGTTTACGTGATGAGGAATCCCGGCAGGGTGGGGATGTGAATCGTAAAGACCGTACCTCCTATTTGTTGAAAAGTTTAATCGATGATTTTAGATTACAGGACTGCTGGAAGGAACTCTTGCCGGCGGATCCAGGTGTTACATGGTCCAATGGAAGAGTTTCTTCTAGAATTGATTTCATATTTGCTTCTACTGCCTTTAAACCTTGTAAATGTTTTCTTTTATCTAATTTATTCTCTGATCATAAAGTTTTATCTGTGTTTTTAGAGTTAGCAGGGGAACAAAATACCTCAAGAGGCCCATGGAGATTAAATACAACTCTCCTAGAGGATATTGATATTCAAAAGAGGTTTGTGCAGGCCTACCAGTGCTGGCAATCAAAGAGAGACCCCCGCGCCTCGATGCTGGATTGGTGGGAGAGCATTAAACCTAAGATTAAATTATTTTTTATTAAGGCAGGGAAAATGAAAGCAAAAAAGAAAAAGCAGTGGTTTTATGTTTTTAATATGAGATTACAAGTACTCTTTAAACTAAAAGAAGTTGGTATTGATGTGGATGATGATATTGCAAATCTTAAGTCTGAAATAAAAAATGCTCTTAATGAAAAAGGAAAACAAATAATTTTTAACTCCCATGTACAGCACCTGGAGGAAGGAGAGAAATGCTCCCGATTCTTCTTCAAAAAGGTAATGGGGAGGAGGGACGCAATCCTAAATCTTGAAGGTGAAAATGATATTAAGGGTATGTTAGGAAAAGCTTTTAATTTTTATCAACTTCTTTTTAACACTAAAGTTATAGATCCATCCTTTTTAGAGTATGCTATTAATTCCCTTGATTTTAAGTTAGATATTTTAGACCAGGGTATTTTATCTAGGGATCTCACCAGTGAGGAACTTTTACAGATTTTTAAAAGTTTCTCCAGTGGGAAAGCCCCTGGGGAAGACGGTCTACCGATTGAGTTTTATCTGACTTTTTGGGGAATTTTAAAGAACGATATGTTTTTATTGTTTAAAGAAGCTTTTAATACTAATAAATTACCCCCATCTTGGAGGAGAGGTCTGGTATCTTTAATATATAAAAAAGGGGATAGGAGCCAACTTAAAAACTGGCGGCCTATTACGCTTTTAAACCTTGATTATAAAATTTTAGCTAAACTTATTGCAGTCCGTTTAAAACCCTTTATAGCCAAATTAATTCACCCTAACCAGGTATGTGGTGTTCCCGGAAGAACCATAGCTGAGTCCCTCAACATAATTAGGGATACCATATGGTATTCAAAAGAGAGAAGTCAAAACCTTGCTATTTTATCCTTAGACTTTGAAAAAGCTTTTGACAGGGTATCGCATGAATTTCTTTTTATGGTTCTTAAAAAAATGGCGTTTCCAGAGAAAATTTTAACCCGCATTATGCTTTTATATCATTCTTGTTTTAGTCAAATTTCTGTAAATGGGTTTTTAACGAAGGGGGTTCCTCTATTATCAGGGGTGAAACAAGGGTGCCCTCTCTCACCACTGCTCTTTATCTGTGTTATGGAACCACTATTAACCATACTGAGAAAAGATAAAGTAATTAAAGGGGTACCTATTCCCGGGAGTAGGGGTATGCAACTTAAAGCCCTAAGTTACATGGATGATGTTACCATACTATGTCCAGATTCCACATCTCTGAGGAGGGTATTGAGAAACACACAATTTTTCTGTGAAGCCTCAGGTTTTAAATTAAATATAGATAAATGTGACTGTTTTAATGTGGGGGGATGGGACTCCTCTTTGACCCCTGGGATAGTGATACAGAAAAATCACATAAAAATTTTAGGAATTATTTTTAACCAAGCCAATGAGGGGGACCCTAACTGGGACTCTGCAATGGATAAAATAGAAAAAAAGATCTCATTGTGGAATTTAAGGAACCTTAGTATGGAAGGTAAAATTTTAATTATTAAAGCCGTTTTAATTCCCATTATGTTGTATGTTGCAATGGTGTTTCCCCCTTCCAATTTACAAATCAAGAAAGTAACAAGAATTGTTTTTATGTTTTTATGGGGTTCAAAAATGGAAAAGTTAAAAAGAGATCTGATGTACAAATGTAAATCTAATGGAGGTAAAGATGTACCCAATTTTTTTACCTTTTTCCATATAAAGTATTTCTGCTTCTGTTTTAAGGTTTTTAAATCTGATGGCATTTTTAGTTATTTTTTAAAATATGCAGCAGGAATGATTTTTAAAAGGTGGTTTAGCCTACCTTTAAGTTCTCCTGTGCTCCTGTGCCCACCTAAACAGTATGTGATACTTGAGAAAACGGTCAGACTTTTAGGTCTCCAGGAATTGGAGCCTGATATATTGGGGGACCAAAGGAAGGTATCTATTGCTTGCAGACACTCTGAGGACACAATTCCTGTCTCCAATTTTTCACAGGCAAGGTCCAAAACGGTGTGGCGAAATGTGTACGGGAAATATCTTGCAAATGTACACAAGGACCTTGCCTGGGCTATCGTCCACCAGTGCCTCCCTACCCGTGAGTTTCAACATAGGCGGGGGCTGGTGGCGAGAGCCAAATGTCCAAGAGATATATGCGGGGAAAGTGAGTCTGTATTGCATCTCTTTTGGAATTGTCCTTTTGCACAGGAGGTTTGGAGAAAGGTAGGCCCACTTTTAAAATGGGCATGTGGCCTGAAAGATTTTAATCACTTTTATGTCTTTTATGGTCTTTTTAAGTGTCCAAATTTTAAACAATTCCGAGTTGCCTGGATTATTATTAATTGTTTTAAAAATGCCATGTGGAAAGTTAGAAATATTTTACTCTTCAAACATGATCATATTGATTCAACAGACTGTATAAAAATAGCTTTAAGTGAAATGTATATTTACTATCTCAGAGATAAAAAACTGTATGGAGCAAAAGAAGCGGCTTCTATGTGGTGTGTACAATTATGGAACACAATTAGTGGTAATTAAATAAACCCAAGTACATCTGTAATTATGATTTTCTTAATTGTTACAATGGTTTTATGATGGTAAATTGTGTTTTTACAAAAAACTTGAATTGATTATTATCATGTTTTATCATTTTATTGTAAAGTTATAAATGTTCTTTTTTAAAACCTTTGTAAATATACTTTTGAATCAATAAAATTGCGTTGAAACCTTATCTGTTCTTATCAGTTTAATATCTGATACGTCCCCTATCTGGGGACCATATATTAAATGGATTTTTAGAACAGGGAGATGGAAAAAGAGCTTGCTCTGTCCACTCCACGCATTGACCTGGTATTGCAGTATCTCCAGGACCGGTGCACCCCTTCTTTAATGCAGTTTCTAAAATCAGAAAGAATTGAATTCAATGTTTTTTGTTCATTTTGCTTGTTTGTCGGATTTTGGGATGGACTCTTTGGCTTTGCTTTTCTTCTCCTCATTGGATTTTTCATGTTCAAAGTTGCAGAAGCCAGATTACAAGCTCATTTTGGTTCAACTTCAGCAACTGTGCATTGCATTGCCATGTAATGTGATGCAATGCTATCTTTCTAGCTCTCCCTTTTTACTTCCTTTTGGATAAACAGACATATTAGGCAAGCATTTTGGAGCTTTCACCTAAATAACTACAGGTGGTGAGATAAGCTGCACAATATAATTGACCTTTCAGTATATTGTTGCACACACACCATCTATTTAGCAAATGCCCTTGTTATCAACAGCAGCCTTTTAAACTCACCTGAGCTAACAGGTATGTGCGCTGGTTACTCTGCTGCGCTTAAAATTTCTTTTTTGGTTTGCTACAATGCCTTTTCTGAAACGTTGTCTCCTTCTGCTGGAACACTGACTTCTTTCATTTAATGCCTGCAGACTATAAAAGAGAACCCAACCCAAAAAGTTTGGTTGATTAGTCTGTGGCATTCTGTTAAACTGTTGCTTATGGCGGTCTCTGTGAGCTTCTCAGCGACATTCAGCCAGCCAGGTATCCTGCCTGCAGTAGATGGAATGTGGCAATGGAACGCTGGCTGCGCGTGTCATAATAGGCTCTGAGCCTTTATATACCTGTGCACAGCAGCAGCCACCTTCAGTCTGCTGCTGGACAGCCAGCAGCAGCAGCAGCAGGAGAGGTATGTAATCAGGAGCCCTCCTGCTAAGGGTAGACAGCTGCTCGTTCCACCCCACCCCCCGCCTTAATTGGTTCTCCTCCCTTCCAACGGTGTTGAGGCGGGTGGGAACAGCAGGGGGTGAAGGTGCTGTGTTTAAAGAGGTGGAGTTATGCAGATCTAAAACGCGTGGATTGCAGCAGCAGCAAGCCGAAAAGTGCAGGCATGTAAGGGATCTAGAGGTTGACAACATGTCATCTTAACGGGAGTCCAGGAGCTCATCTCCACAAATGGACTTTTCAGGATCCTTGGGTGGCTCCGTAGTTTGAAACCAATTCTGGTTATCGCTTCTCGGCCTTTTGGCTAAGATCAAGTGTAGTATCTGTTCTTATCAGTTTAATATCTGATACGTCCCCTATCTGGGGACCATATATTAAATGGATTTTTAGAACAGGGAGATGGAAAAAGAGCTTGCTCTGTCCACTCCACGCATTGACCTGGTATTGCAGTATCTCCAGGACCGGTGCACCCCTTCTTTAATGCAGTTTCTAAAATCAGAAAGAATTGAATTCAATGTTTTTTGTTCATTTTGCTTGTTTGTCGGATTTTGGGATGGACTCTTTGGCTTTGATTTTCTTCTCCTCATTGGATTTTTCATGTTCAAAGTTGCAGAAGCCAGATTACAAGCTCATTTTGGTTCAACTTCAGCAACTGTGCATTGCATTGCCATGTAATGTGATGCAATGCTATCTTTCTAGCTCTCCCTTTTTACTTCCTTTTGGATAAACAGACATATTAGGCAAGCATTTTGGAGCTTTCACCTAAATAACTACAGGTGGTGAGATAAGCTGCACAATATAATTGACCTTTCAGTATATTGTTGCACACACACCATCTATTTAGCAAATGCCCTTGTTATCAACAGCAGCCTTTTAAACTCACCTGAGCTAACAGGTATGTGCGCTGGTTACTCTGCTGCGCTTAAAATTTCTTTTTTGGTTTGCTACAATGCCTTTTCTGAAACGTTGTCTCCTTCTGCTGGAACACTGACTTCTTTCATTTAATGCCTGCAGACTATAAAAGAGAACCCAACCCAAAAAGTTTGGTTGATTAGTCTGTGGCATTCTGTTAAACTGTTGCTTATGGCGGTCTCTGTGAGCTTCTCAGCGACATTCAGCCAGCCAGGTATCCTGCCTGCAGTAGATGGAATGTGGCAATGGAACGCTGGCTGCGCGTGTCATAATAGGCTCTGAGCCTTTATATACCTGTGCACAGCAGCAGCCACCTTCAGTCTGCTGCTGGACAGCCAGCAGCAGCAGCAGCAGGAGAGGTATGTAATCAGGAGCCCTCCTGCTAAGGGTAGACAGCTGCTCGTTCCACCCCACCCCCCGCCTTAATTGGTTCTCCTCCCTTCCAACGGTGTTGAGGCGGGTGGGAACAGCAGGGGGTGAAGGTGCTGTGTTTAAAGAGGTGGAGTTATGCAGATCTAAAACACGTGGATTGCAGCAGCAGCAAGCCGAAAAGTGCAGGCATGTAAGGGATCTAGAGGTTGACAACATGTCTTCTTAACGGGAGTCCAGGAGCTCATCTCCACAAATGGACTTTTCAGGATCCTTGGGTGGCTCCGTAGTTTGAAACCAATTCTGGTTATCGCTTCTCGGCCTTTTGGCTAGGATCAGGTGCAGTGATCTATCGGCTGCTGCCTTGGTCTCGGCTAGGAGGTGCCTGGGGTACCCGACTTGTTGGCCTTGGGGGATCGCTCTCTCTTAACTGAGGGAGCTTCACCCCCTTGCAGCTATTGGCAGGTCGGCTTAGTCCCCGGACAACGGGGAGCGATCGCGTCTTGTCTTCGGGGCGACCCGAGGAAATAAGGGCGTTTTCCTTTGCTGAGCTTTATCGCTTAGTGGGCTGTGTAAGTTCTTGGGGTACCCCTCCCTCGGTCTTGGGTTTGTTCCTGCTTTTGTGGGATTCATTCCCTTGTTACTATTGGGGGAGGGCTTAGTCCCTGAGGGCCGAAAATGCCTTTTTCTTTTGGATTTGCGGTGGGGGAGACTCCACTGCGACAGTCCATTAGAATCATGGTGGATGAATGCCAGCGCCATGAGAAGAATCTGCAGTACATCGTGCATGAGATTCTTTTTGGGTTCTTCCACCTGGAGCGAGATAAGATCCTGTGTCTTTACGATCAGGAATTCCGTGGGCGATATACCATTTCCTTTATGGCTAAATCATGCTGTGATAATATCCATGCAGCACTGATGGTTGCGGACAAGGACGATGAGAGACTGAACGGGCTGAGCTTTGACTTCCTCTACGGTGAAGAGGAAGTACCCTTGGTGATCTTCATGTACAGCCCATTCGTCTCTGAGGGCGATATCGAAACCTTTTTGAAGCGTTACTGCAAGTCAGTGCGCTTCTCACATGATATCCTCAACTCCCAGCGCTTCTGGAATGGGAAGAGGAAATACCTGGTGAAGTTCCATCCAGATCAGAGCGGCATTGGTGGTCTTCACCACCCGCCTGCTAATTTTGCCATTGGTAATGTCAGGGGATTCCTACGCTACCCAGGAATGCCCCTTCAATGCCGGAATTGTCATGAATATGGGCATACACGAGAAAATTGTACAAGGGCTCATGTAGTCTTTTGCAACAAGTGCGGTAAGTGTGGGCACACCTCCGCTACGTGTGACTCTGAGATCGTATGTAACCTATGTGGGAAGGCAGGTCACGCCTTCAGGAATTGTCCGAGCAAAAAGTCAAAAACATATGACATGTTTAAGTCAGGTCAACTGACTATCCAAGAATACTTCGGAGGGAGTATTACTACACCTGCCCCTGGACCTGGGTTGGCGCACGCTGATGGGTCCGGACCAAATCCTTCAACGGCTCCGCCAGAGGGCCCGCTGGTAGTTCCACAGAAGGACGGTCGTAGGGGTTCCATAAGATTAACCGAGGGTTCGCTCTCTGTGGAATTGATCGATGTTCTGGCTCTAGATGTTGCCGTATCTCAGAGTCAAGAGGAAGGGTCCTCATCCAGCATGAATGCACCACCGGCATTATGTGGAACTGAGGAGACCTCTAGTACCCCGATTAAGCAAGCACCCAGATTCGCCACACCATCATCGGTGATCTTGGGTAAGGGCAAAAAGGGTACGCTCCTTAATCGATCAACCAGTGTGTCGAAAAGAGAGACCTCTAGGGCGCGAAGTAAAAAGGACCCGGCTAAGACCCAGTCGAGCCCTGGTCCTCGAACCAGAAGTCGCAGTAGTTCCGTGACCAGACCAGAGGACAAGACGACCCAGAGGGATGACACCCGTTCCATAGACCAGACCGCCATGAGGACTGCAGATGCACAGGACTTGGAAAAGATGGACAGCTCACAGCCTCTGAAAAGGCAACGGGAGGACGTAAAGCAACCTGATATCCAAAGAAAACACGGATGTCGAGGTCCAGATGAGGAGCCAAAAGTGGATGATGCCTTTTTGCCTGCTTCAGATCCCGGTAATATTAAACAAATCCTGACCCCTGGAGATGCGGAGGAGGAGGTGCCGTGTATTGACTTCTTCCCATCTTCAGATCCTGATTCTTCTTAATGTCTGTTCCTCTTAAAATCTCCTCACTAAATGTGAGGTCCCTAAAGAGCCCTACACGTAGGGCTGCTTTATTTTCTTATTTAGAGACATTGGACTTTGATTTCTGCTTTCTACAAGAATGTGGTATACAGAGTAATTTAAATTATAAGGACTTAAAAGAAGACTGGAAACTGGGCGCTTCTGTGTGGTCCGGTGCTAATGACTGTCGTGCTGCCGGAGTTGGACTACTTTGCCGTGGACATTCTACCATCATTCAATCTGTGACTGAAATTATACCTGGCAGAGCTATTTTAATACATCTTGTTTTTAATGGACTTTCTTTACGTTTATTAAATGTGTACGCTCCTCCTGGGAAGCAGGAAAGGGCGGATTTACTTGAAATATTGCCATTATTTTGTGTTGGGTCAACCCCCCTGCTAGTGGGAGGAGATTTTAATTGTTTACGTGATGAGGAATCCCGGCAGGGTGGGGATGTGAATCGTAAAGACCGTACCTCCTATTTGTTGAAAAGTTTAATCGATGATTTTAGATTACAGGACTGCTGGAAGGAACTCTTGCCGGCGGATCCAGGTGTTACATGGTCCAATGGAAGAGTTTCTTCTAGAATTGATTTCATATTTGCTTCTACTGCCTTTAAACCTTGTAAATGTTTTCTTTTATCTAATTTATTCTCTGATCATAAAGTTTTATCTGTGTTTTTAGAGTTAGCAGGGGAACAAAATACCTCAAGAGGCCCATGGAGATTAAATACAACTCTCCTAGAGGATATTGATATTCAAAAGAGGTTTGTGCAGGCCTACCAGTGCTGGCAATCAAAGAGAGACCCCCGCGCCTCGATGCTGGATTGGTGGGAGAGCATTAAACCTAAGATTAAATTATTTTTTATTAAGGCAGGGAAAATGAAAGCAAAAAAGAAAAAGCAGTGGTTTTATGTTTTTAATATGAGATTACAAGTACTCTTTAAACTAAAAGAAGTTGGTATTGATGTGGATGATGATATTGCAAATCTTAAGTCTGAAATAAAAAATGCTCTTAATGAAAAAGGAAAACAAATAATTTTTAACTCCCATGTACAGCACCTGGAGGAAGGAGAGAAATGCTCCCGATTCTTCTTCAAAAAGGTAATGGGGAGGAGGGACGCAATCCTAAATCTTGAAGGTGAAAATGATATTAAGGGTATGTTAGGAAAAGCTTTTAATTTTTATCAACTTCTTTTTAACACTAAAGTTATAGATCCATCCTTTTTAGAGTATGCTATTAATTCCCTTGATTTTAAGTTAGATATTTTAGACCAGGGTATTTTATCTAGGGATCTCACCAGTGAGGAACTTTTACAGATTTTTAAAAGTTTCTCCAGTGGGAAAGCCCCTGGGGAAGACGGTCTACCGATTGAGTTTTATCTGACTTTTTGGGGAATTTTAAAGAACGATATGTTTTTATTGTTTAAAGAAGCTTTTAATACTAATAAATTACCCCCATCTTGGAGGAGAGGTCTGGTATCTTTAATATATAAAAAAGGGGATAGGAGCCAACTTAAAAACTGGCGGCCTATTACGCTTTTAAACCTTGATTATAAAATTTTAGCTAAACTTATTGCAGTCCGTTTAAAACCCTTTATAGCCAAATTAATTCACCCTAACCAGGTATGTGGTGTTCCCGGAAGAACCATAGCTGAGTCCCTCAACATAATTAGGGATACCATATGGTATTCAAAAGAGAGAAGTCAAAACCTTGCTATTTTATCCTTAGACTTTGAAAAAGCTTTTGACAGGGTATCGCATGAATTTCTTTTTATGGTTCTTAAAAAAATGGCGTTTCCAGAGAAAATTTTAACCCGCATTATGCTTTTATATCATTCTTGTTTTAGTCAAATTTCTGTAAATGGGTTTTTAACGAAGGGGGTTCCTCTATTATCAGGGGTGAAACAAGGGTGCCCTCTCTCACCACTGCTCTTTATCTGTGTTATGGAACCACTATTAACCATACTGAGAAAAGATAAAGTAATTAAAGGGGTACCTATTCCCGGGAGTAGGGGTATGCAACTTAAAGCCCTAAGTTACATGGATGATGTTACCATACTATGTCCAGATTCCACATCTCTGAGGAGGGTATTGAGAAACACACAATTTTTCTGTGAAGCCTCAGGTTTTAAATTAAATATAGATAAATGTGACTGTTTTAATGTGGGGGGATGGGACTCCTCTTTGACCCCTGGGATAGTGATACAGAAAAATCACATAAAAATTTTAGGAATTATTTTTAACCAAGCCAATGAGGGGGACCCTAACTGGGACTCTGCAATGGATAAAATAGAAAAAAAGATCTCATTGTGGAATTTAAGGAACCTTAGTATGGAAGGTAAAATTTTAATTATTAAAGCCGTTTTAATTCCCATTATGTTGTATGTTGCAATGGTGTTTCCCCCTTCCAATTTACAAATCAAGAAAGTAACAAGAATTGTTTTTATGTTTTTATGGGGTTCAAAAATGGAAAAGTTAAAAAGAGATCTGATGTACAAATGTAAATCTAATGGAGGTAAAGATGTACCCAATTTTTTTACCTTTTTCCATATAAAGTATTTCTGCTTCTGTTTTAAGGTTTTTAAATCTGATGGCATTTTTAGTTATTTTTTAAAATATGCAGCAGGAATGATTTTTAAAAGGTGGTTTAGCCTACCTTTAAGTTCTCCTGTGCTCCTGTGCCCACCTAAACAGTATGTGATACTTGAGAAAACGGTCAGACTTTTAGGTCTCCAGGAATTGGAGCCTGATATATTGGGGGACCAAAGGAAGGTATCTATTGCTTGCAGACACTCTGAGGACACAATTCCTGTCTCCAATTTTTCACAGGCAAGGTCCAAAACGGTGTGGCGAAATGTGTACGGGAAATATCTTGCAAATGTACACAAGGACCTTGCCTGGGCTATCGTCCACCAGTGCCTCCCTACCCGTGAGTTTCAACATAGGCGGGGGCTGGTGGCGAGAGCCAAATGTCCAAGAGATATATGCGGGGAAAGTGAGTCTGTATTGCATCTCTTTTGGAATTGTCCTTTTGCACAGGAGGTTTGGAGAAAGGTAGGCCCACTTTTAAAATGGGCATGTGGCCTGAAAGATTTTAATCACTTTTATGTCTTTTATGGTCTTTTTAAGTGTCCAAATTTTAAACAATTCCGAGTTGCCTGGATTATTATTAATTGTTTTAAAAATGCCATGTGGAAAGTTAGAAATATTTTACTCTTCAAACATGATCATATTGATTCAACAGACTGTATAAAAATAGCTTTAAGTGAAATGTATATTTACTATCTCAGAGATAAAAAACTGTATGGAGCAAAAGAAGCGGCTTCTATGTGGTGTGTACAATTATGGAACACAATTAGTGGTAATTAAATAAACCCAAGTACATCTGTAATTATGATTTTCTTAATTGTTACAATGGTTTTATGATGGTAAATTGTGTTTTTACAAAAAACTTGAATTGATTATTATCATGTTTTATCATTTTATTGTAAAGTTATAAATGTTCTTTTTTAAAACCTTTGTAAATATACTTTTGAATCAATAAAATTGCGTTGAAACCTTATCTGTTCTTATCAGTTTAATATCTGATACGTCCCCTATCTGGGGACCATATATTAAATGGATTTTTAGAACAGGGAGATGGAAAAAGAGCTTGCTCTGTCCACTCCACGCATTGACCTGGTATTGCAGTATCTCCAGGACCGGTGCACCCCTTCTTTAATGCAGTTTCTAAAATCAGAAAGAATTGAATTCAATGTTTTTTGTTCATTTTGCTTGTTTGTCGGATTTTGGGATGGACTCTTTGGCTTTGCTTTTCTTCTCCTCATTGGATTTTTCATGTTCAAAGTTGCAGAAGCCAGATTACAAGCTCATTTTGGTTCAACTTCAGCAACTGTGCATTGCATTGCCATGTAATGTGATGCAATGCTATCTTTCTAGCTCTCCCTTTTTACTTCCTTTTGGATAAACAGACATATTAGGCAAGCATTTTGGAGCTTTCACCTAAATAACTACAGGTGGTGAGATAAGCTGCACAATATAATTGACCTTTCAGTATATTGTTGCACACACACCATCTATTTAGCAAATGCCCTTGTTATCAACAGCAGCCTTTTAAACTCACCTGAGCTAACAGGTATGTGCGCTGGTTACTCTGCTGCGCTTAAAATTTCTTTTTTGGTTTGCTACAATGCCTTTTCTGAAACGTTGTCTCCTTCTGCTGGAACACTGACTTCTTTCATTTAATGCCTGCAGACTATAAAAGAGAACCCAACCCAAAAAGTTTGGTTGATTAGTCTGTGGCATTCTGTTAAACTGTTGCTTATGGCGGTCTCTGTGAGCTTCTCAGCGACATTCAGCCAGCCAGGTATCCTGCCTGCAGTAGATGGAATGTGGCAATGGAACGCTGGCTGCGCGTGTCATAATAGGCTCTGAGCCTTTATATACCTGTGCACAGCAGCAGCCACCTTCAGTCTGCTGCTGGACAGCCAGCAGCAGCAGCAGCAGGAGAGGTATGTAATCAGGAGCCCTCCTGCTAAGGGTAGACAGCTGCTCGTTCGACCCCACCCCCCGCCTTAATTGGTTCTCCTCCCTTCCAACGGTGTTGAGGCGGGTGGGAACAGCAGGGGGTGAAGGTGCTGTGTTTAAAGAGGTGGAGTTATGCAGATCTAAAACGCGTGGATTGCAGCAGCAGCAAGCCGAAAAGTGCAGGCATGTAAGAGATCTAGAGGTTGACAACATGTCTTCTTAACGGGAGTCCAGGAGCTCATCTCCACAAATGGACTTTTCAGGATCCTTGGGTGGCTCCGTAGTTTGAAACCAATTCTGGTTATCGCTTCTCGGCCTTTTGGCTAAGATCAAGTGTAGTATCTGTTCTTATCAGTTTAATATCTGATACGTCCCCTATCTGGGGACCATATATTAAATGGATTTTTAGAACAGGGAGATGGAAAAAGAGCTTGCTCTGTCCACTCCATGCATTGACCTGGTATTGCAGTATCTCCAGGACCGGTGCACCCCTTCTTTAATGCAGTTTCTAAAATCAGAAAGAATTGAATTCAATGTTTTTTGTTCATTTTGCTTGTTTGTTGGATTTTGGGATGGACTCTTTGGCTTTGCTTTTCTTCTCCTCATTGGATTTTTCATGTTCAAAGTTGCAGAAGCCAGATTACAAGCTCATTTTGGTTCAACTTCAGCAACTGTGCATTGCATTGCCATGTAATGTGATGCAATGCTATCTTTCTAGCTCTCCCTTTTTACTTCCTTTTGGATAAACAGACATATTAGGCAAGCATTTTGGAGCTTTCACCTAAATAACTACAGGTGGTGAGATAAGCTGCACAATATAATTGACCTTTCAGTATATTGTTGCACACACACCATCTATTTAGCAAATGCCCTTGTTATCAACAGCAGCCTTTTAAACTCACCTGAGCTAACAGGTATGTGCGCTGGTTACTCTGCTGCGCTTAAAATTTCTTTTTTGGTTTGCTACAATGCCTTTTCTGAAACGTTGTCTCCTTCTGCTGGAACACTGACTTCTTTCATTTAATGCCTGCAGACTATAAAAGAGAACCCAACCCAAAAAGTTTGGTTGATTAGTCTGTGGCATTCTGTTAAACTGTTGCTTATGGCGGTCTCTGTGAGCTTCTCAGCGACATTCAGCCAGCCAGGTATCCTGCCTGCAGTAGATGGAATGTGGCAATGGAACGCTGGCTGCGCGTGTCATAATAGGCTCTGAGCCTTTATATACCTGTGCACAGCAGCAGCCACCTTCAGTCTGCTGCTGGACAGCCAGCAGCAGCAGCAGCAGGAGAGGTATGTAATCAGGAGCCCTCCTGCTAAGGGTAGACAGCTGCTCGTTCCACCCCACCCCCCGCCTTAATTGGTTCTCCTCCCTTCCAACGGTGTTGAGGCGGGTGGGAACAGCAGGGGGTGAAGGTGCTGTGTTTAAAGAGGTGGAGTTATGCAGATCTAAAACGCGTGGATTGCAGCAGCAGCAAGCCGAAAAGTGCAGGCATGTAAGGGATCTAGAGGTTGACAACATGTCTTCTTAACGGGAGTCCAGGAGCTCATCTCCACAAATGGACTTTTCAGGATCCTTGGGTGGCTCCGTAGTTTGAAACCAATTCTGGTTATCGCTTCTCGGCCTTTTGGCTAAGATCAAGTGTAGTATCTTTTGAAAAGGCGGTTTTGTCCTTGGGCTGCTCTAGTAAATTGATGCACATTACACACTGGTTTGGTGCACTTGTTAGTACGCCAGGTGGCTCATAGAGTCATCTGATGGAAAACATGGCCCTCCAGGATCGAAGTCACTAGGCTGGGTAAGTGTGAGGGCTTTGGAGCAATGTGCCCCAGGAGTAGGCGCCCTGGTGGGAGTCCAAGCTTACTGGGACTGGGAACCCCAGAAAGACTTGGGCTTCGTAGCACGCCGCACCTTTGCCAATCATACTTTCTGAGCAACACCCCCTATTCCTGGCCTCCGGGCTAGGAAGGGGAATTTTTATAAACCCGGTCGAAGGTCCGGTCAGCTTTGGGCTGAGAAACCAACACAGGCTCCAGCTCCACTAGGGTGGCAGCCTAGCTGGACGCTGGGAGCACGAAAACGGCTCTTCTCTGGCTTCGGCAAGAGAGAGCATCGGAGATCCCCGACCCTCGCTGTGGCCTTATGGCTCGGAGGGATGGGGATGGTTTATTGGGGACCCTCTCCTCCGGGAAGGGTCCACATGAATCCTCGCCTCGTGCGCTGTTTTGGTGTGACTTCGGTCACATTTTTCAGTGCCTTGGATGCAGCTTCAATCAAAAAATCTGTTCTTATCAGTTTAATATCTGATACGTCCCCTATCTGGGGACCATATATTAAATGGATTTTTAGAACAGGGAGATGGAAAAAGAGCTTGCTCTGTCCACTCCACGCATTGACCTGGTATTGCAGTATCTCCAGGACCGGTGCACCCCTTCTTTAATGCAGTTTCTAAAATCAGAAAGAATTGAATTCAATGTTTTTTGTTCATTTTGCTTGTTTGTCGGATTTTGGGATGGACTCTTTGGCTTTGCTTTTCTTCTCCTCATTGGATTTTTCATGTTCAAAGTTGCAGAAGCCAGATTACAAGCTCATTTTGGTTCAACTTCAGCAACTGTGCATTGCATTGCCATGTAATGTGATGCAATGCTATCTTTCTAGCTCTCCCTTTTTACTTCCTTTTGGATAAACAGACATATTAGGCAAGCATTTTGGAGCTTTCACCTAAATAACTACAGGTGGTGAGATAAGCTGCACAATATAATTGACCTTTCAGTATATTGTTGCACACACACCATCTATTTAGCAAATGCCCTTGTTATCAACAGCAGCCTTTTAAACTCACCTGAGCTAACAGGTATGTGCGCTGGTTACTCTGCTGCGCTTAAAATTTCTTTTTTGGTTTGCTACAATGCCTTTTCTGAAACGTTGTCTCCTTCTGCTGGAACACTGACTTCTTTCATTTAATGCCTGCAGACTATAAAAGAGAACCCAACCCAAAAAGTTTGGTTGATTAGTCTGTGGCATTCTGTTAAACTGTTGCTTATGGCGGTCTCTGTGAGCTTCTCAGCGACATTCAGCCAGCCAGGTATCCTGCCTGCAGTAGATGGAATGTGGCAATGGAACGCTGGCTGCGCGTGTCATAATAGGCTCTGAGCCTTTATATACCTGTGCACAGCAGCAGCCACCTTCAGTCTGCTGCTGGACAGCCAGCAGCAGCAGCAGCAGGAGAGGTATGTAATCAGGAGCCCTCCTGCTAAGGGTAGACAGCTGCTCGTTCCACCCCACCCCCCGCCTTAATTGGTTCTCCTCCCTTCCAACGGTGTTGAGGCGGGTGGGAACAGCAGGGGGTGAAGGTGCTGTGTTTAAAGAGGTGGAGTTATGCAGATCTAAAACGCGTGGATTGCAGCAGCAGCAAGCCGAAAAGTGCAGGCATGTAAGGGATCTAGAGGTTGACAACATGTCTTCTTAACGGGAGTCCAGGAGCTCATCTCCACAAATGGACTTTTCAGGATCCTTGGGTGGCTCCGTAGTTTGAAACCAATTCTGGTTATCGCTTCTCGGCCTTTTGGCTAAGATCAAGTGTAGTATCTGTTCTTATCAGTTTAATATCTGATACGTCCCCTATCTGGGGACCATATATTAAATGGATTTTTAGAACAGGGAGATGGAAAAAGAGCTTGCTCTGTCCACTCCACGCATTGACCTGGTATTGCAGTATCTCCAGGACCGGTGCACCCCTTCTTTAATGCAGTTTCTAAAATCAGAAAGAATTGAATTCAATGTTTTTTGTTCATTTTGCTTGTTTGTTGGATTTTGGGATGGACTCTTTGGCTTTGCTTTTCTTCTCCTCATTGGATTTTTCATGTTCAAAGTTGCAGAAGCCAGATTACAAGCTCATTTTGGTTCAACTTCAGCAACTGTGCATTGCATTGCCATGTAATGTGATGCAATGCTATCTTTCTAGCTCTCCCTTTTTACTTCCTTTTGGATAAACAGACATATTAGGCAAGCATTTTGGAGCTTTCACCTAAATAACTACAGGTGGTGAGATAAGCTGCACAATATAATTGACCTTTCAGTATATTGTTGCACACACACCATCTATTTAGCAAATGCCCTTGTTATCAACAGCAGCCTTTTAAACTCACCTGAGCTAACAGGTATGTGCGCTGGTTACTCTGCTGCGCTTAAAATTTCTTTTTTGGTTTGCTACAATGCCTTTTCTGAAACGTTGTCTCCTTCTGCTGGAACACTGACTTCTTTCATTTAATGCCTGCAGACTATAAAAGAGAACCCAACCCAAAAAGTTTGGTTGATTAGTCTGTGGCATTCTGTTAAACTGTTGCTTATGGCGGTCTCTGTGAGCTTCTCAGCGACATTCAGCCAGCCAGGTATCCTGCCTGCAGTAGATGGAATGTGGCAATGGAACGCTGGCTGCGCGTGTCATAATAGGCTCTGAGCCTTTATATACCTGTGCACAGCAGCAGCCACCTTCAGTCTGCTGCTGGACAGCCAGCAGCAGCAGCAGCAGGAGAGGTATGTAATCAGGAGCCCTCCTGCTAAGGGTAGACAGCTGCTCGTTCCACCCCACCCCCCGCCTTAATTGGTTCTCCTCCCTTCCAACGGTGTTGAGGCGGGTGGGAACAGCAGGGGGTGAAGGTGCTGTGTTTAAAGAGGTGGAGTTATGCAGATCTAAAACGCGTGGATTGCAGCAGCAGCAAGCCGAAAAGTGCAGGCATGTAAGGGATCTAGAGGTTGACAACATGTCTTCTTAACGGGAGTCCAGGAGCTCATCTCCACAAATGGACTTTTCAGGATCCTTGGGTGGCTCCGTAGTTTGAAACCAATTCTGGTTATCGCTTCTCGGCCTTTTGGCTAAGATCAAGTGTAGTATCTGTTCTTATCAGTTTAATATCTGATACGTCCCCTATCTGGGGACCATATATTAAATGGATTTTTAGAACAGGGAGATGGAAAAAGAGCTTGCTCTGTCCACTCCACGCATTGACCTGGTATTGCAGTATCTCCAGGACCGGTGCACCCCTTCTTTAATGCAGTTTCTAAAATCAGAAAGAATTGAATTCAATGTTTTTTGTTCATTTTGCTTGTTTGTCGGATTTTGGGATGGACTCTTTGGCTTTGCTTTTCTTCTCCTCATTGGATTTTTCATGTTCAAAGTTGCAGAAGCCAGATTACAAGCTCATTTTGGTTCAACTTCAGCAACTGTGCATTGCATTGCCATGTAATGTGATGCAATGCTATCTTTCTAGCTCTCCCTTTTTACTTCCTTTTGGATAAACAGACATATTAGGCAAGCATTTTGGAGCTTTCACCTAAATAACTACAGGTGGTGAGATAAGCTGCACAATATAATTGACCTTTCAGTATATTGTTGCACACACACCATCTATTTAGCAAATGCCCTTGTTATCAACAGCAGCCTTTTAAACTCACCTGAGCTAACAGGTATGTGCGCTGGTTACTCTGCTGCGCTTAAAATTTCTTTTTTGGTTTGCTACAATGCCTTTTCTGAAACGTTGTCTCCTTCTGCTGGAACACTGACTTCTTTCATTTAATGCCTGCAGACTATAAAAGAGAACCCAACCCAAAAAGTTTGGTTGATTAGTCTGTGGCATTCTGTTAAACTGTTGCTTATGGCGGTCTCTGTGAGCTTCTCAGCGACATTCAGCCAGCCAGGTATCCTGCCTGCAGTAGATGGAATGTGGCAATGGAACGCTGGCTGCGCGTGTCATAATAGGCTCTGAGCCTTTATATACCTGTGCACAGCAGCAGCCACCATCAGTCTGCTGCTGCACAGCCAGCAGCAGCAGCAGGAGAGGTATGTAATCAGGAGCCCTCCTGCTAAGGGTAGACAGCTGCTCGTTCCACCCCACCCCCCGCCTTAATTGGTTCTCCTCCCTTCCAACGGTGTTGAGGCGGGTGGGAACAGCAGGGGGTGAAGGTGCTGTGTTTAAAGAGGTGGAGTTATGCAGATCTAAAACGCGTGGATTGCAGCAGCAGCAAGCCGAAAAGTGCAGGCATGTAAGGGATCTAGAGGTTGACAACATGTCTTCTTAACGGGAGTCCAGGAGCTCATCTCCACAAATGGACTTTTCAGGATCCTTGGTGGCTCCGTAGTTTGAAACCAATTCTGGTTATCGCTTCTCGGCCTTTTGGCTAAGATCAAGAGTAGTATCTGTTCTTATCAGTTTAATATCTGATACGTCCCCTATCTGGGGACCATATATTAAATGGATTTTTAGAACAGGGAGATGGAAAAAGAGCTTGCTCTGTCCACTCCACGCATTGACCTGGTATTGCAGTATCTCCAGGACCGGTGCACCCCTTCTTTAATGCAGTTTCTAAAATCAGAAAGAATTGAATTCAATGTTTTTTGTTCATTTTGCTTGTTTGTTGGATTTTGGGATGGACTCTTTGGCTTTGCTTTTCTTCTCCTCATTGGATTTTTCATGTTCAAAGTTGCAGAAGCCAGATTACAAGCTCATTTTGGTTCAACTTCAGCAACTGTGCATTGCATTGCCATGGAATGTGATGCAATGCTATCTTTCTAGCTCTCCCTTTTTACTTCCTTTTGGATAAACAGACATATTAGGCAAGCATTTTGGAGCTTTCACCTAAATAACTACAGGTGGTGAGATAAGCTGCACAATATAATTGACCTTTCAGTATATTGTTGCACACACACCATCTATTTAGCAAATGCCCTTGTTATCAACAGCAGCCTTTTAAACTCACCTGAGCTAACAGGTATGTGCGCTGGTTACTCTGCTGCGCTTAAAATTTCTTTTTTGGTTTGCTACAATGCCTTTTCTGAAACGTTGTCTCCTTCTGCTGGAACACTGACTTCTTTCATTTAATGCCTGCAGACTATAAAAGAGAACCCAACCCAAAAAGTTTGGTTGATTAGTCTGTGGCATTCTGTTAAACTGTTGCTTATGGCGGTCTCTGTGAGCTTCTCAGCGACATTCAGCCAGCCAGGTATCCTGCCTGCAGTAGATGGAATGTGGCAATGGAACGCTGGCTGCGCGTGTCATAATAGGCTCTGAGCCTTTATATACCTGTGCACAGCAGCAGCCACCTTCAGTCTGCTGCTGGACAGCCAGCAGCAGCAGCAGCAGGAGAGGTATGTAATCAGGAGCCCTCCTGCTAAGGGTAGACAGCTGCTCGTTCCACCCCACCCCCCGCCTTAATTGGTTCTCCTCCCTTCCAACGGTGTTGAGGCGGGTGGGAACAGCAGGGGGTGAAGGTGCTGTGTTTAAAGAGGTGGAGTTATGCAGATCTAAAATGCGTGGATTGCAGCAGCAGCAAGCCGAAAAGTGCAGGCATGTAAGGGATCTAGAGGTTGACAACATGTCTTCTTAACGGGAGTCCAGGAGCTCATCTCCACAAATGGACTTTTCAGGATCCTTGGGTGGCTCCGTAGTTTGAAACCAATTCTGGTTATCGCTTCTCGGCCTTTTGGCTAAGATCAAGTGTAGTATCTGTTCTTATCAGTTTAATATCTGATACGTCCCCTATCTGGGGACCATATATTAAATGGATTTTTAGAACAGGAAGATGGAAAAAGAGCTTGCTCTGTCCACTCCACGCATTGACCTGGTATTGCAGTATCTCCAGGACCGGTGCACCCCTTCTTTAATGCAGTTTCTAAAATCAGAAAGAATTGAATTCAATGTTTTTTGTTCATTTTGCTTGTTTGTCGGATTTTGGGATGGACTCTTTGGCTTTGCTTTTCTTCTCCTCATTGGATTTTTCATGTTCAAAGTTGCAGAAGCCAGATTACAAGCTCATTTTGGTTCAACTTCAGCAACTGTGCATTGCATTGCCATGTAATGTGATGCAATGCTATCTTTCTAGCTCTCCCTTTTTACTTCCTTTTGGATAAACAGACATATTAGGCAAGCATTTTGGAGCTTTCACCTAAATAACTACAGGTGGTGAGATAAGCTGCACAATATAATTGACCTTTCAGTATATTGTTGCACACACACCATCTATTTAGCAAATGCCCTTGTTATCAACAGCAGCCTTTTAAACTCACCTGAGCTAACAGGTATGTGCGCTGGTTACTCTGCTGCGCTTAAAATTTCTTTTTTGGTTTGCTACAATGCCTTTTCTGAAACGTTGTCTCCTTCTGCTGGAACACTGACTTCTTTCATTTAATGCCTGCAGACTATAAAAGAGAACCCAACCCAAAAAGTTTGGTTGATTAGTCTGTGGCATTCTGTTAAACTGTTGCTTATGGCGGTCTCTGTGAGCTTCTCAGCGACATTCAGCCAGCCAGGTATCCTGCCTGCAGTAGATGGAATGTGGCAATGGAACGCTGGCTGCGCGTGTCATAATAGGCTCTGAGCCTTTATATACCTGTGCACAGCAGCAGCCACCTTCAGTCTGCTGCTGGACAGCCAGCAGCAGCAGCAGCAGGAGAGGTATGTAATCAGGAGCCCTCCTGCTAAGGGTAGACAGCTGCTCGTTCCACCCCACCCCCCGCCTTAATTGGTTCTCCTCCCTTCCAACGGTGTTGAGGCGGGTGGGAACAGCAGGGGGTGAAGGTGCTGTGTTTAAAGAGGTGGAGTTATGCAGATCTAAAACGCGTGGATTGCAGCAGCAGCAAGCCGAAAAGTGCAGGCATGTAAGGGATCTAGAGGTTGACAACATGTCTTCTTAACGGGAGTCCAGGAGCTCATCTCCACAAATGGACTTTTCAGGATCCTTGGGTGGCTCCGTAGTTTGAAACCAATTCTGGTTATCGCTTCTCGGCCTTTTGGCACGATCTATCAGGTTTACCTGTGTGGTCTTGCCTGTGAGGTGCTCTTGGTACCCTTTCTCTCGGCCTGGGGGGATCGTTCCTCTTCGGAGGGACTTAACCCCCCTGCTGCTATTGGGAGGAAGGATTAGTCCGGGAGCAACGGGAAGGGATCCCATGAAGGCTTGCGCCTTTCAGAGAGAAGAGTCGGTACGTTCCTGAGTGAAGGATGCCGGCAACGCTCACATATTCATCGGGTGATGCCCGGATGCGGAACACCGTGAGGATTGAAGTTGGAGCAGCATCGAGGATGGAGAAGAATTTGGACTACATCTGCCATAGGATTCTTCTTGGAGTTCTGGAGTTTCGGCGGGAAGACATATTCTGCTTCCAGGACAACGAGTACAAGGGGACATACACCATCACCTTCAAGAGCCAGGGATGCTGTCAGCAACTCGTACAAAAGGTAAACGAGAAAAACTACTTAGATGAGTTGGATGGACTAACCTTTTGTCTCTTGTATGCTTATGACGAGATCCCCATCGTGGTGCATTTCCCGAACCCCTTTGTGGAAGCTGCAGACATCTCGACCTACCTTACCCGCTATTGTGATGATCTGAGATACCTGGGTACTGTGAAGAACGCGGTAGGCTTCTGGTGCGGCAAGAGAAGGTATATGGCCCGTCTAAAGAGGGACCTTAGTGGAGTGGGAGGAATGCTACACCCTCCCTCAACCTTCGTAATCGGTAAGAGCAGAGGCTACTTATTTTATCCTGGAATGCCAGTATGTTGCAGGAACTGTGGACAAATGGGTCATACCCAAACGTCCTGCACGGGCAGGAAAGTAGACCGCTGCAATAATTGCAGCTGTTACGGACATTTAATGAAGGACTGTCCCGCTGGGAGGAAATGTAATCTCTGCGGTGAGGCGGGGCACATGTTCCGAGGATGCCCCAACAGGACCAGGACCAGGACCTACGCAGAAGCTGCATCTTCTGAAGCTGAGCCGATGCGCCCACCGGTCTTCACTGGCAGGCCGGCGTCGGAGGGCGGTTCGAAGGGCGAGAAGGCTGGGATGGAGCAGGGAGCCGGAGGCCCCTCTGGGGCGGCACCTGCATCGAAGTCCCTTAACGATGGGCGGACCTCGCATGGACCGGAGCGGGGGGGTCCTCCTTCTGGGAGGGTATCCTCCGTATCGATGGTTCCCGATACCGATCCTGTTGGGCTGGAGGGTGGTGCCCCTGTGCGGTTGGCTACAGGGGACCACGCAGCGATGGCCTCAGGATCTTCCAGGGCGATTAGCCAGCCAGATGAGGGGGCTTTGCTTCTAGGTGGCGAACATCAGGAAATCTGTGTTGCTGATCTTGTCCTGATGGACCAGTCTCCCCCCCTGGAGGAGGTGGAGGAAGAGGAGGACTGCACCAGTGACCTAGTGGAGTCTGCCCCGAAAAAGAGACGGAATGTCGAATCCCCAGCGTCTCCTGGAATGTGGCTGGGAACCGTGACCTACGAGGGGGCAACCGCCGGCTCACAGAATATCGAGTCGTTTGGGTCTTCTAGCCCGGATGTCCTGGAGCAATTTGATATACAGGACTTTGAGTCAGGTGTCCTCATGGAAGATCCACCACCCTGACCTATGAATGCCCACAATAAGACTTGTCTCACTGAATGTGAGGTCATTAAAGAGCCCAGTTCGTAGGGCTGCTCTATTCAAGTATTTAGAAACCACTGACTTTGACATATGTTTATTACAGGAATGCGGGATACAACATGCACTAAATTATAATGATATCAAGACAGATTGGAGACTGGGGCCCTCCATCTGGTCTGGCTCCAATGACAACAAGTCAGCGGGGGTGGGCTTCCTCTGTCGTGGGAGAAATATTACTATAAATGCTGTCACAGAAATAGTACCAGGCAGAGTGGTTTTAGTGCATTTTAAATTTAATGGTTTTACCCTACGTGTAATGAATATTTATGCTCCCCCTGATAAGCAAGAGAGAATTAATTTATTTGGGATATTGCCATTGTACTGTACTGGGTCATCTCCCCTGGTCGTAGGGGGTGATTTTAATTGTCTTTGTGCTAGTGAACAACGAGCAGGGGGTGACCCTTTACGCAAATTGGATAAGTCATGTCATCTATTGAAAGATTTTATAACTGATTTTAAATTATGCGATGCGTGGAGGTCACTCCTGCCGACGGACCCTGGTTATACGTGGTCCGGAAGAGGGGTGTCCTCCAGGATCGATTTTATTTTCCTATCAGATGATTTTAACCCTGTAAAATGTGTTTTAACATCAAATATATTTTCTGACCATAAGGGCTTGGAGGTGCATCTAGAATACCGGGATGAACAGAGGGTCAACAGGGGCCTCTGGCGTCTAAGTACTTACCTGCTGGAGGACCCTCTGATTCGACAAGACTTTGGTAAAGCCTATCAAGCCTGGCGGCGACAAAAACCTTCTGATGCCCCTATGGTAACCTGGTGGGAAAATTTGAAAAAAAAAGTCAGAATGTTTTTTATAAAAGCAGGGAGACGTAAAGCTAGAGAGAAAAAAAGATGTTTTAGTGATCTTAACACCAAACTGCAAACACTTTTTAAATTCAAAGAGCTAGGGGTGGAGGTGGGAGATGATATTGCTAGCCTAAAAACTGAAATTCAGAACTGCATAGACACAAAGGGGAAAGAGATTATTTTTAACTCTAGAGTGCAGCACTTGGAGGAGGGGGAGAAGTGCTCTCGCTTCTTCTTCAAAAAAGTCATGGATAAAAGAGAAGTGATCACAAATCTAGAGGGTGAAACATCTATGCAGGGAATGTTGAATGCTACTTTTAACTTTTATAAGCATCTTTTTAGTAAAAAGTGTATAGATGAGTCCTTTTTATCTGATGCTCTTAATGATCTCGATTTTAAGTTAAATTTTACAGACCAGGAGTTTTTAGAACGCGATATTGTTTTAGAGGAATTATTTTATGTTTTTAAAAGTTTCTCTAAGGGTAAAGCACCTGGGTGTGATGGACTACCTGTAGAATTTTACCTTACTTTTTGGGACATTTTAAAAGAGGACCTTTTTATGCTTTTTAAAGAAGTTTTTATTTGTGAACAGTTGCCATTTTCGTGGAGGAGAGGAGTGGTGTCTTTGATATATAAAAAAGGTGACCGCAGTACTCTAGCGAATTGGAGACCCATAACTCTCCTAAATGTTGATTACAAGGTACTTGCTAAGGTGGTTGCAGACCGGCTCAGGAGTGTCATTGCCAAACTAATCCAGCCTGAGCAGGTTTGTAGTGTACCAGGCAGAAGTATTTCAGAGGTTTTAAACGTATTAAGGGATGTAATTTGGTATTCCAGAGACCGGGGTCAAAATGTAGCTCTTTTAGCCCTAGATTTTGAAAAAGCTTTCGATAGAGTCTCTCATAGATTTCTTTTTAGAGTTTTAAAAAGAATGGGTATCCCTAATATGCTTTTAAATTGTATTAAGATTTTATATAAAAATTGTTTTAGTCAAATTTCTCTTAATGGCTTTTTAACAGATGGAGTTCCCCTTGAGTCCGGAGTGAAGCAGGGATGCCCCTTGTCGCCCATCCTGTTCATCTGCGCCATGGAGCCCCTGCTGAGCGCAATAAGGAAAGACAAAGTGATTAGAGGGGTTCCTGTTCCAGGCGGAGGTGGCAGTGATGTGAGAGTCTTTGGCTACATGGATGACGTGACGGTTGTGTGCGTGGACCCTGCTTCCCTCCGGAGGGCGGTGTTGCGCTTTGAATTTTTTTCCCAGGCATCCGGGTTTAAACTTAATTTAAATAAATCTGAATGTCTGACTTTGGGATCCTGGGACACCGCCCAACTCCCGCAGCTCACTATAAAACGAGACAATGTAAAAATTCTTGGAGTTGTTTTTAACGAGGAGAATGTGGGAACTCAAAGCTGGGAGAATGTCATAGAAAAAATGTCAAAGAAAATATCATTTTGGGGTTTGAGGTCCCTAACAATGGAGGGGAAAATTTTAATTATAAAATCAGTGTTGTTACCCCTCATACTGTATATAGCTATGGTGTACCCCCCCTCTGATGTTTTAATTAAAAAAATGACTAGGATGATCTTTATGTTTTTATGGAACTCCAAAATGGAAAAATTAAGGCGAGAAATAATGAGGAAGAATAAAATGAACGGCGGAAGGGATGTCCCCGATTTACATATTTATTTGTATTTAAATTATTTCTGCTTTTGTTTCAAACATTTTAATGGTAATAGTGCGCTAAGTTATTTTTTAAAATATACTTGTGGGATGATTTTTAAAAGATGGTTTAAGTTGTCGTTGAATTCCCCTGTTTTACTATGCCCCCCCAAACACCAAGCAATCTTAGAAAAGACTGTTCGATTTTATAGCCTTGGTGATTTTAATATGGACATTTTTAAAGACCGCAAGAAGCTTTTATCTTTTCTGAGGAGGAATGAAGATGTGACCCCCATAGTAAATTTCTCAGAAGAGAGATCGAAGCAAGTTTGGAAGAATGTCTTCGGGAAATTCTTAGCAAATGGACATAAGGACATCGCATGGATGGTGGTCCACCAGTGCCTCCCCACCAGAGAATTTCAACACAGGAGAGGCCTGGTGGCCAGAGCCAAATGCCCCAGAGACTCATGTGTTAATGACGAAACCACCTTGCACCTTATGTGGAATTGCCCATTTGCACAGGAACTTTGGCACAAAGTTGGGATTCTTTTAAAATGGACTTGCGGTTTAAGAGATTTTAACCATGAATATGTTTTATATGGCCTTTTTAAATGTCCGACCCCTCAACAGTATTGTATATGTTGGTGTATGATTAACTGTTTTAAAGACGCCCTTTGGAAGGCACGCAATATTTTACTTTTTAAACGTGATGCTATTTCTGTGAAGGATTGTCTTAAAATTGCTTTTAGCCAGATGTATATTTATTACTTGAGGGATGTCAAATGTATTGGGAGGAGGGATGCTAATCGTATATGGGGTTTTTATGGGTGGAATTCTGTGTTTTAATAATGTACTGTTTGTGTTGTTGTTTTTGATTGTAAACCATCTTTTACGCACTTAATAAATTATGTTGAAACCTGATCTGTTCTTATCAGTTTAATATCTGATACGTCCCCTATCTGGGGACCATATATTAAATGGATTTTTAGAACAGGGAGATGGAAAAAGAGCTTGCTCTGTCCACTCCACGCATTGACCTGGTATTGCAGTATCTCCAGGACCGGTGCACCCCTTCTTTAATGCAGTTTCTAAAATCAGAAAGAATTGAATTCAATGTTTTTTGTTCATTTTGCTTGTTTGTCGGATTTTGGGATGGACTCTTTGGCTTTGCTTTTCTTCTCCTCATTGGATTTTTCATGTTCAAAGTTGCAGAAGCCAGATTACAAGCTCATTTTGGTTCAACTTCAGCAACTGTGCATTGCATTGCCATGTAATGTGATGAAATGCTATCTTTCTAGCTCTCCCTTTTTACTTCCTTTTGGATAAACAGACATATTAGGCAAGCATTTTGGAGCTTTCACCTAAATAACTACAGGTGGTGAGATAAGCTGCACAATATAATTGACCTTTCAGTATATTGTTGCACACACACCATCTATTTAGCAAATGCCCTTGTTATCAACAGCAGCCTTTTAAACTCACCTGAGCTAACAGGTATGTGCGCTGGTTACTCTGCTGCGCTTAAAATTTCTTTTTTGGTTTGCTACAATGCCTTTTCTGAAACGTTGTCTCCTTCTGCTGGAACACTGACTTCTTTCATTTAATGCCTGCAGACTATAAAAGAGAACCCAACCCAAAAAGTTTGGTTGATTAGTCTGTGGCATTCTGTTAAACTGTTGCTTATGGCGGTCTCTGTGAGCTTCTCAGCGACATTCAGCCAGCCAGGTATCCTGCCTGCAGTAGATGGAATGTGGCAATGGAACGCTGGCTGCGCGTGTCATAATAGGCTCTGAGCCTTTATATACCTGTGCACAGCAGCAGCCACCTTCAGTCTGCTGCTGGACAGCCAGCAGCAGCAGCAGCAGGAGAGGTATGTAATCAGGAGCCCTCCTGCTAAGGGTAGACAGCTGCTCGTTCCACCCCACCCCCCGCCTTAATTGGTTCTCCTCCCTTCCAACGGTGTTGAGGCGGGTGGGAACAGCAGGGGGTGAAGGTGCTGTGTTTAAAGAGGTGGAGTTATGCAGATCTAAAACGCGTGGATTGCAGCAGCAGCAAGCCGAAAAGTGCAGGCATGTAAGGGATCTAGAGGTTGACAACATGTCTTCTTAACGGGAGTCCAGGAGCTCATCTCCACAAATGGACTTTTCAGGATCCTTGGGTGGCTCCGTAGTTTGAAACCAATTCTGGTTATCGCTTCTCGGCCTTTTGGCTAAGATCAAGTGTAGTATCTGTTCTTATCAGTTTAATATCTGATACGTCCCCTATCTGGGGACCATATATTAAATGGATTTTTAGAACAGGGAGATGGAAAAAGAGCTTGCTCTGTCCACTCCACGCATTGACCTGGTATTGCAGTATCTCCAGGACCGGTGCACCCCTTCTTTAATGCAGTTTCTAAAATCAGAAAGAATTGAATTCAATGTTTTTTGTTCATTTTGCTTGTTTGTCGGATTTTGGGATGGACTCTTTGGCTTTGCTTTTCTTCTCCTCATTGGATTTTTCATGTTCAAAGTTGCAGAAGCCAGATTACAAGCTCATTTTGGTTCAACTTCAGCAACTGTGCATTGCATTGCCATGTAATGTGATGCAATGCTATCTTTCTAGCTCTCCCTTTTTACTTCCTTTTGGATAAACAGACATATTAGGCAAGCATTTTGGAGCTTTCACCTAAATAACTACAGGTGGTGAGATAAGCTGCACAATATAATTGACCTTTCAGTATATTGTTGCACACACACCATCTATTTAGCAAATGCCCTTGTTATCAACAGCAGCCTTTTAAACTCACCTGAGCTAACAGGTATGTGCGCTGGTTACTCTGCTGCGCTTAAAATTTCTTTTTTGGTTTGGTACAATGCCTTTTCTGAAACGTTGTCTCCTTCTGCTGGAACACTGACTTCTTTCATTTAATGCCTGCAGACTATAAAAGAGAACCCAACCCAAAAAGTTTGGTTGATTAGTCTGTGGCATTCTGTTAAACTGTTGCTTATGGCGGTCTCTGTGAGCTTCTCAGCGACATTCAGCCAGCCAGGTATCCTGCCTGCAGTAGATGGAATGTGGCAATGGAACGCTGGCTGCGCGTGTCATAATAGGCTCTGAGCCTTTATATACCTGTGCACAGCAGCAGCCACCTTCAGTCTGCTGCTGGACAGCCAGCAGCAGCAGCAGGAGAGGTATGTAATCAGGAGCCCTCCTGCTAAGGGTAGACAGCTGCTCGTTCCACCCCACCCCCCGCCTTAATTGGTTCTCCTCCCTTCCAACGGTGTTGAGGCGTGTGGGAACAGCAGGGGGTGAAGGTGCTGTGTTTAAAGAGGTGGAGTTATGCAGATCTAAAACGCGTGGATTGCAGCAGCAGCAAGCCGAAAAGTGCAGGCATGTAAGGGATCTAGAGGTTGACAACATGTCTTCTTAACGGGAGTCCAGGAGCTCATCTCCACAAATGGACTTTTCAGGATCCTTGGGTGGCTCCGTAGTTTGAAACCAATTCTGGTTATCGCTTCTCGGCCTTTTGGCTAAGATCAAGAGTAGTATCTGTTCTTATCAGTTTAATATCTGATACGTCCCCTATCTGGGGACCATATATTAAATGGATTTTTAGAGCAGGGAGATGGAAAAAGAGCTTGCTCTGTCCACTCCACGCATTGACCTGGTATTGCAGTATCTCCAGGACCGGTGCACCCCTTCTTTAATGCAGTTTCTAAAATCAGAAAGAATTGAATTCAATGTTTTTTGTTCATTTTGCTTGTTTGTCGGATTTTGGGATGGACTCTTTGGCTTTGCTTTTCTTCTCCTCATTGGATTTTTCATGTTCAAAGTTGCAGAAGCCAGATTACAAGCTCATTTTGGTTCAACTTCAGCAACTGTGCATTGCATTGCCATGTAATGTGATGCAATGCTATCTTTCTAGCTCTCCCTTTTTACTTCCTTTTGGATAAACAGACATATTAGGCAAGCATTTTGGAGCTTTCACCTAAATAACTACAGGTGGTGAGATAAGCTGCACAATATAATTGACCTTTCAGTATATTGTTGCACACACACCATCTATTTAGCAAATGCCCTTGTTATCAACAGCAGCCTTTTAAACTCACCTGAGCTAACAGGTATGTGCGCTGGTTACTCTGCTGCGCTTAAAATTTCTTTTTTGGTTTGCTACAATGCCTTTTCTGAAACGTTGTCTCCTTCTGCTGGAACACTGACTTCTTTCATTTAATGCCTGCAGACTATAAAAGAGAACCCAACCCAAAAAGTTTGGTTGATTAGTCTGTGGCATTCTGTTAAACTGTTGCTTATGGCGGTCTCTGTGAGCTTCTCAGCGACATTCAGCCAGCCAGGTATCCTGCCTGCAGTAGATGGAATGTGGCAATGGAACGCTGGCTGCGCGTGTCATAATAGGCTCTGAGCCTTTATATACCTGTGCACAGCAGCAGCCACCTTCAGTCTGCTGCTGGACAGCCAGCAGCAGCAGCAGCAGGAGAGGTATGTAATCAGGAGCCCTCCTGCTAAGGGTAGACAGCTGCTCGTTCCACCCCACCCCCCGCCTTAATTGGTTCTCCTCCCTTCCAACGGTGTTGAGGCGGGTGGGAACAGCAGGGGGTGAAGGTGCTGTGTTTAAAGAGGTGGAGTTATGCAGATCTAAAACGCGTGGATTGCAGCAGCAGCAAGCCGAAAAGTGCAGGCATGTAAGGGATCTAGAGGTTGACAACATGTCTTCTTAACGGGAGTCCAGGAGCTCATCTCCACAAATGGACTTTTCAGGATCCTTGGGTGGCTCCGTAGTTTGAAACCAATTCTGGTTATCGCTTCTCGGCCTTTTGGCTAAGATCAAGTGTAGTATCTTTTGAAAAGGCAGTTTTGTCCTTGGGCTGCCCTAGTAAATTGATGCATATTACACACTGGTTTGGTGCACTTGTTAGTACGCCAGGTGGCTCATAGAGTTATCTGATGGAAAACATGGCCCTCCAGGATCGAAGTCACTAGGCTGGGTAAGTGTGAGGGCTTTGGAGCAATGTGCCCCAGGAGTAGGCGCCCTGGTGGGAGTCCAAGCTTACTGGGACTGGGAACCCCAGAAAGACTTGGCTTCGTAGCACGCCGCACCTTTGCCAATCATACTTTCTGAGCAACCCCCCCTATTCCTGGCCTCCGGGCTAGGAAGGAGAATTTTTATAAACCCGGTCGGAGGTCCGGTCAGCTTTGGGCTGAGAAACCAACACAGGCTCCAGCTCCACTAGGGTGGCAGCCTAGATGGAAGCTGGGAGCACGAAAACGGCTCTTCTCCGGCTTCGGCTAGGGAGAGCATCGGAGATCCCTGACCCTCGCTGTGGCCTACTGGCTCGGAGGGATGGGGATGGTTTATTGGGAACCCTCTCCTCCGGGAAGGGTCCACATGAATCCTCACCTCGTGCGCTGTTTTGGTGTGACTTCGGTCACATTTTTCAGTGCCTTGGATGCAGCTTCAATCAAAAAATCTGTTCTTATCAGTTTAATATCTGATACGTCCCCTATCTGGGGACCATATATTAAATGGATTTTTAGAACAGGGAGATGGAAAAAGAGCTTGCTCTGTCCACTCCACGCATTGACCTGGTATTGCAGTATCTCCAGGACCGGTGCACCCCTTCTTTAATGCAGTTTCTAAAATCAGAAAGAATTGAATTCAATGTTTTTTGTTCATTTTGCTTGTTTGTCGGATTTTGGGATGGACTCTTTGGCTTTGCTTTTCTTCTCCTCATTGGATTTTTCATGTTCAAAGTTGCAGAAGCCAGATTACAAGCTCATTTTGGTTCAACTTCAGCAACTGTGCATTGCATTGCCATGTAATGTGATGCAATGCTATCTTTCTAGCTCTCCCTTTTTACTTCCTTTTGGATAAACAGACATATTAGGCAAGCATTTTGGAGCTTTCACCTAAATAACTACAGGTGGTGAGATAAGCTGCACAATATAATTGACCTTTCAGTATATTGTTGCACACACACCATCTATTTAGCAAATGCCCTTGTTATCAACAGCAGCCTTTTAAACTCACCTGAGCTAACAGGTATGTGCGCTGGTTACTCTGCTGCGCTTAAAATTTCTTTTTTGGTTTGCTACAATGCCTTTTCTGAAACGTTGTCTCCTTCTGCTGGAACACTGACTTCTTTCATTTAATGCCTGCAGACTATAAAAGAGAACCCAACCCAAAAAGTTTGGTTGATTAGTCTGTGGCATTCTGTTAAACTGTTGCTTATGGCGGTCTCTGTGAGCTTCTCAGCGACATTCAGCCAGCCAGGTATCCTGCCTGCAGTAGATGGAATGTGGCAATGGAACGCTGGCTGCGCGTGTCATAATAGGCTCTGAGCCTTTATATACCTGTGCACAGCAGCAGCCACCTTCAGTCTGCTGCTGGACAGCCAGCAGCAGCAGCAGCAGGAGAGGTATGTAATCAGGAGCCCTCCTGCTAAGGGTAGACAGCTGCTCGTTCCACCCCACCCCCCGCCTTAATTGGTTCTCCTCCCTTCCAACGGTGTTGAGGCGGGTGGGAACAGCAGGGGGTGAAGGTGCTGTGTTTAAAGAGGTGGAGTTATGCAGATCTAAAACGCGTGGATTGCAGCAGCAGCAAGCCGAAAAGTGCAGGCATGTAAGGGATCTAGAGGTTGACAACATGTCTTCTTAACGGGAGTCCAGGAGCTCATCTCCACAAATGGACTTTTCAGGATCCTTGGGTGGCTCCGTAGTTTGAAACCAATTCTGGTTATCGCTTCTCGGCCTTTTGGCTAAGATCAAGAGTAGTATCTGTTCTTATCAGTTTAATATCTGATACGTCCCCTATCTGGGGACCATATATTAAATGGATTTTTAGAGCAGGGAGATGGAAAAAGAGCTTGCTCTGTCCACTCCACGCATTGACCTGGTATTGCAGTATCTCCAGGACCGGTGCACCCCTTCTTTAATGCAGTTTCTAAAATCAGAAAGAATTGAATTCAATGTTTTTTGTTCATTTTGCTTGTTTGTCGGATTTTGGGATGGACTCTTTGGCTTTGCTTTTCTTCTCCTCATTGGATTTTTCATGTTCAAAGTTGCAGAAGCCAGATTACAAGCTCATTTTGGTTCAACTTCAGCAACTGTGCATTGCATTGCCATGTAATGTGATGCAATGCTATCTTTCTAGCTCTCCCTTTTTACTTCCTTTTGGATAAACAGACATATTAGGCAAGCATTTTGGAGCTTTCACCTAAATAACTACAGGTGGTGAGATAAGCTGCACAATATAATTGACCTTTCAGTATATTGTTGCACACACACCATCTATTTAGCAAATGCCCTTGTTATCAACAGCAGCCTTTTAAACTCACCTGAGCTAACAGGTATGTGCGCTGGTTACTCTGCTGCGCTTAAAATTTCTTTTTTGGTTTGCTACAATGCCTTTTCTGAAACGTTGTCCCCTTCTGCTGGAACACTGACTTCTTTCATTTAATGCCTGCAGACTATAAAAGAGAACCCAACCCAAAAAGTTTGGTTGATTAGTCTGTGGCATTCTGTTAAACTGTTGCTTATGGCGGTCTCTGTGAGCTTCTCAGCGACATTCAGCCAGCCAGGTATCCTGCCTGCAGTAGATGGAATGTGGCAATGGAACGCTGGCTGCGCGTGTCATAATAGGCTCTGAGCCTTTATATACCTGTGCACAGCAGCAGCCACCTTCAGTCTGCTGCTGGACAGCCAGCAGCAGCAGCAGCAGGAGAGGTATGTAATCAGGAGCCCTCCTGCTAAGGGTAGACAGCTGCTCGTTCCACCCCACCCCCCGCCTTAATTGGTTCTCCTCCCTTCCAACGGTGTTGAGGCGGGTGGGAACAGCAGGGGGTGAAGGTGCTGTGTTTAAAGAGGTGGAGTTATGCAGATCTAAAACGCGTGGATTGCAGCAGCAGCAAGCCGAAAAGTGCAGGCATGTAAGGGATCTAGAGGTTGACAACATGTCTTCTTAACGGGAGTCCAGGAGCTCATCTCCACAAATGGACTTTTCAGGATCCTTGGGTGGCTCCGTAGTTTGAAACCAATTCTGGTTATCGCTTCTCGGCCTTTTGGCTAAGATCAAGTGTAGTATCTTTTGAAAAGGCAGTTTTGTCCTTGGGCTGCCCTAGTAAATTGATGCATATTACACACTGGTTTGGTGCACTTGTTAGTACGCCAGGTGGCTCATAGAGTTATCTGATGGAAAACATGGCCCTCCAGGATCGAAGTCACTAGGCTGGGTAAGTGTGAGGGCTTTGGAGCAATGTGCCCCAGGAGTAGGCGCCCTGGTGGGAGTCCAAGCTTACTGGGACTGGGAACCCCAGAAAGACTTGGCTTCGTAGCACGCCGCACCTTTGCCAATCATACTTTCTGAGCAACCCCCCCTATTCCTGGCCTCCGGGCTAGGAAGGAGAATTTTTATAAACCCGGTCGGAGGTCCGGTCAGCTTTGGGCTGAGAAACCAACACAGGCTCCAGCTCCACTAGGGTGGCAGCCTAGATGGAAGCTGGGAGCACGAAAACGGCTCTTCTCCGGCTTCGGCTAGGGAGAGCATCGGAGATCCCTGACCCTCGCTGTGGCCTACTGGCTCGGAGGGATGGGGATGGTTTATTGGGAACCCTCTCCTCCGGGAAGGGTCCACATGAATCCTCACCTCGTGCGCTGTTTTGGTGTGACTTCGGTCACATTTTTCAGTGCCTTGGATGCAGCTTCAATCAAAAAATCTGTTCTTATCAGTTTAATATCTGATACGTCCCCTATCTGGGGACCATATATTAAATGGATTTTTAGAACAGGGAGATGGAAAAAGAGCTTGCTCTGTCCACTCCACGCATTGACCTGGTATTGCAGTATCTCCAGGACCGGTGCACCCCTTCTTTAATGCAGTTTCTAAAATCAGAAAGAATTGAATTCAATGTTTTTTGTTAATTTTGCTTGTTTGTCGGATTTTGGGATGGACTCTTTGGCTTTGCTTTTCTTCTCCTCATTGGATTTTTCATGTTCAAAGTTGCAGAAGCCAGATTACAAGCTCATTTTGGTTCAACTTCAGCAACTGTGCATTGCATTGCCATGTAATGTGATGCAATGCTATCTTTCTAGCTCTCCCTTTTTACTTCCTTTTGGATAAACAGACATATTAGGCAAGCATTTTGGAGCTTTCACCTAAATAACTACAGGTGGTGAGATAAGCTGCACAATATAATTGACCTTTCAGTATATTGTTGCACACACACCATCTATTTAGCAAATGCCCTTGTTATCAACAGCAGCCTTTTAAACTCACCTGAGCTAACAGGTATGTGCGCTGGTTACTCTGCTGCGCTTAAAATTTCTTTTTTGGTTTGCTACAATGCCTTTTCTGAAACGTTGTCTCCTTCTGCTGGAACACTGACTTCTTTCATTTAATGCCTGCAGACTATAAAAGAGAACCCAACCCAAAAAGTTTGGTTGATTAGTCTGTGGCATTCTGTTAAACTGTTGCTTATGGCGGTCTCTGTGAGCTTCTCAGCGACATTCAGCCAGCCAGGTATCCTGCCTGCAGTAGATGGAATGTGGCAATGGAACGCTGGCTGCGCGTGTCATAATAGGCTCTGAGCCTTTATATACCTGTGCACAGCAGCAGCCACCTTCAGTCTGCTGCTGGACAGCCAGCAGCAGCAGCAGGAGAGGTATGTAATCAGGAGCCCTCCTGCTAAGGGTAGACAGCTGCTCGTTCCACCCCACCCCCCGCCTTAATTGGTTCTCCTCCCTTCCAACGGTGTTGAGGCGTGTGGGAACAGCAGGGGGTGAAGGTGCTGTGTTTAAAGAGGTGGAGTTATGCAGATCTAAAACGCGTGGATTGCAGCAGCAGCAAGCCGAAAAGTGCAGGCATGTAAGGGATCTAGAGGTTGACAACATGTCTTCTTAACGGGAGTCCAGGAGCTCATCTCCACAAATGGACTTTTCAGGATCCTTGGGTGGCTCCGTAGTTTGAAACCAATTCTGGTTATCGCTTCTCGGCCTTTTGGCTAAGATCAAGTGTAGTATCTGTTCTTATCAGTTTAATATCTGATACGTCCCCTATCTGGGGACCATATATTAAATGGATTTTTAGAACAGGGAGATGGAAAAAGAGCTTGCTCTGTCCACTCCACGCATTGACCTGGTATTGCAGTATCTCCAGGACCGGTGCACCCCTTCTTTAATGCAGTTTCTAAAATCAGAAAGAATTGAATTCAATGTTTTTTGTTCATTTTGCTTGTTTGTCGGATTTTGGGATGGACTCTTTGGCTTTGCTTTTCTTCTCCTCATTGGATTTTTCATGTTCAAAGTTGCAGAAGCCAGATTACAAGCTCATTTTGGTTCAACTTCAGCAACTGTGCATTGCATTGCCATGTAATGTGATGCAATGCTATCTTTCTAGCTCTCCCTTTTTACTTCCTTTTGGATAAACAGACATATTAGGCAAGCATTTTGGAGCTTTCACCTAAATAACTACAGGTGGTGAGATAAGCTGCACAATATAATTGACCTTTCAGTATATTGTTGCACACACACCATCTATTTAGCAAATGCCCTTGTTATCAACAGCAGCCTTTTAAACTCACCTGAGCTAACAGGTATGTGCGCTGGTTACTCTGCTGCGCTTAAAATTTCTTTTTTGGTTTGCTACAATGCCTTTTCTGAAACGTTGTCTCCTTCTGCTGGAACACTGACTTCTTTCATTTAATGCCTGCAGACTATAAAAGAGAACCCAACCCAAAAAGTTTGGTTGATTAGTCTGTGGCATTCTGTTAAACTGTTGCTTATGGCGGTCTCTGTGAGCTTCTCAGCGACATTCAGCCAGCCAGGTATCCTGCCTGCAGTAGATGGAATGTGGCAATGGAACGCTGGCTGCGCGTGTCATAATAGGCTCTGAGCCTTTATATACCTGTGCACAGCAGCAGCCACCTTCAGTCTGCTGCTGGACAGCCAGCAGCAGCAGCAGCAGGAGAGGTATGTAATCAGGAGCCCTCCTGCTAAGGGTAGACAGCTGCTCGTTCCACCCCACCCCCCGCCTTAATTGGTTCTCCTCCCTTCCAACGGTGTTGAGGCGGGTGGGAACAGCAGGGGGTGAAGGTGCTGTGTTTAAAGAGGTGGAGTTATGCAGATCTAAAACGCGTGGATTGCAGCAGCAGCAAGCCGAAAAGTGCAGGCATGTAAGGGATCTAGAGGTTGACAACATGTCTTCTTAACGGGAGTCCAGGAGCTCATCTCCACAAATGGACTTTTCAGGATCCTTGGGTGGCTCCGTAGTTTGAAACCAATTCTGGTTATCGCTTCTCGGCCTTTTGGCTAAGATCAAGTGTAGTATCTGTTCTTATCAGTTTAATATCTGATACGTCCCCTATCTGGGGACCATATATTAAATGGATTTTTAGAACAGGGAGATGGAAAAAGAGCTTGCTCTGTCCACTCCACGCATTGACCTGGTATTGCAGTATCTCCAGGACCGGTGCACCCCTTCTTTAATGCAGTTTCTAAAATCAGAAAGAATTGAATTCAATGTTTTTTGTTCATTTTGCTTGTTTGTCGGATTTTGGGATGGACTCTTTGGCTTTGCTTTTCTTCTCCTCATTGGATTTTTCATGTTCAAAGTTGCAGAAGCCAGATTACAAGCTCATTTTGGTTCAACTTCAGCAACTGTGCATTGCATTGCCATGTAATGTGATGCAATGCTATCTTTCTAGCTCTCCCTTTTTACTTCCTTTTGGATAAACAGACATATTAGGCAAGCATTTTGGAGCTTTCACCTAAATAACTACAGGTGGTGAGATAAGCTGCACAATATAATTGACCTTTCAGTATATTGTTGCACACACACCATCTATTTAGCAAATGCCCTTGTTATCAACAGCAGCCTTTTAAACTCACCTGAGCTAACAGGTATGTGCGCTGGTTACTCTGCTGCGCTTAAAATTTCTTTTTTGGTTTGCTACAATGCCTTTTCTGAAACGTTGTCCCCTTCTGCTGGAACACTGACTTCTTTCATTTAATGCCTGCAGACTATAAAAGAGAACCCAACCCAAAAAGTTTGGTTGATTAGTCTGTGGCATTCTGTTAAACTGTTGCTTATGGCGGTCTCTGTGAGCTTCTCAGCGACATTCAGCCAGCCAGGTATCCTGCCTGCAGTAGATGGAATGTGGCAATGGAACGCTGGCTGCGCGTGTCATAATAGGCTCTGAGCCTTTATATACCTGTGCACAGCAGCAGCCACCTTCAGTCTGCTGCTGGACAGCCAGCAGCAGCAGCAGCAGGAGAGGTATGTAATCAGGAGCCCTCCTGCTAAGGGTAGACAGCTGCTCGTTCCACCCCACCCCCCGCCTTAATTGGTTCTCCTCCCTTCCAACGGTGTTGAGGCGGGTGGGAACAGCAGGGGGTGAAGGTGCTGTGTTTAAAGAGGTGGAGTTATGCAGATCTAAAACGCGTGGATTGCAGCAGCAGCAAGCCGAAAAGTGCAGGCATGTAAGGGATCTAGAGGTTGACAACATGTCTTCTTAACGGGAGTCCAGGAGCTCATCTCCACAAATGGACTTTTCAGGATCCTTGGGTGGCTCCGTAGTTTGAAACCAATTCTGGTTATCGCTTCTCGGCCTTTTGGCTAAGATCAAGTGTAGTATCTTTTGAAAAGGCAGTTTTGTCCTTGGGCTGCCCTAGTAAATTGATGCATATTACACACTGGTTTGGTGCACTTGTTAGTACGCCAGGTGGCTCATAGAGTTATCTGATGGAAAACATGGCCCTCCAGGATCGAAGTCACTAGGCTGGGTAAGTGTGAGGGCTTTGGAGCAATGTGCCCCAGGAGTAGGCGCCCTGGTGGGAGTCCAAGCTTACTGGGACTGGGAACCCCAGAAAGACTTGGCTTCGTAGCACGCCGCACCTTTGCCAATCATACTTTCTGAGCAACCCCCCCTATTCCTGGCCTCCGGGCTAGGAAGGAGAATTTTTATAAACCCGGTCGGAGGTCCGGTCAGCTTTGGGCTGAGAAACCAACACAGGCTCCAGCTCCACTAGGGTGGCAGCCTAGATGGAAGCTGGGAGCACGAAAACGGCTCTTCTCCGGCTTCGGCTAGGGAGAGCATCGGAGATCCCTGACCCTCGCTGTGGCCTACTGGCTCGGAGGGATGGGGATGGTTTATTGGGAACCCTCTCCTCCGGGAAGGGTCCACATGAATCCTCACCTCGTGCGCTGTTTTGGTGTGACTTCGGTCACATTTTTCAGTGCCTTGGATGCAGCTTCAATCAAAAAATCTGTTCTTATCAGTTTAATATCTGATACGTCCCCTATCTGGGGACCATATATTAAATGGATTTTTAGAACAGGGAGATGGAAAAAGAGCTTGCTCTGTCCACTCCACGCATTGACCTGGTATTGCAGTATCTCCAGGACCGGTGCACCCCTTCTTTAATGCAGTTTCTAAAATCAGAAAGAATTGAATTCAATGTTTTTTGTTCATTTTGCTTGTTTGTCGGATTTTGGGATGGACTCTTTGGCTTTGCTTTTCTTCTCCTCATTGGATTTTTCATGTTCAAAGTTGCAGAAGCCAGATTACAAGCTCATTTTGGTTCAACTTCAGCAACTGTGCATTGCATTGCCATGTAATGTGATGCAATGCTATCTTTCTAGCTCTCCCTTTTTACTTCCTTTTGGATAAACAGACATATTAGGCAAGCATTTTGGAGCTTTCACCTAAATAACTACAGGTGGTGAGATAAGCTGCACAATATAATTGACCTTTCAGTATATTGTTGCACACACACCATCTATTTAGCAAATGCCCTTGTTATCAACAGCAGCCTTTTAAACTCACCTGAGCTAACAGGTATGTGCGCTGGTTACTCTGCTGCGCTTAAAATTTCTTTTTTGGTTTGCTACAATGCCTTTTCTGAAACGTTGTCTCCTTCTGCTGGAACGCTGACTTCTTTCATTTAATGCCTGCAGACTATAAAAGAGAACCCAACCCAAAAAGTTTGGTTGATTAGTCTGTGGCATTCTGTTAAACTGTTGCTTATGGCGGTCTCTGTGAGCTTCTCAGCGACATTCAGCCAGCCAGGTATCCTGCCTGCAGTAGATGGAATGTGGCAATGGAACGCTGGCTGCGCGTGTCATAATAGGCTCTGAGCCTTTATATACCTGTGCACAGCAGCAGCCACCTTCAGTCTGCTGCTGGACAGCCAGCAGCAGCAGCAGGAGAGGTATGTAATCAGGAGCCCTCCTGCTAAGGGTAGACAGCTGCTCGTTCCACCCCACCCCCCGCCTTAATTGGTTCTCCTCCCTTCCAACGGTGTTGAGGCGTGTAGGAACAGCAGGGGGTGAAGGTGCTGTGTTTAAAGAGGTGGAGTTATGCAGATCTAAAACGCGTGGATTGCAGCAGCAGCAAGCCGAAAAGTGCAGGCATGTAAGGGATCTAGAGGTTGACAACATGTCTTCTTAACGGGAGTCCAGGAGCTCATCTCCACAAATGGACTTTTCAGGATCCTTGGGTGGCTCCGTAGTTTGAAACCAATTCTGGTTATCGCTTCTCGGCCTTTTGGCTAAGATCAAGTGTAGTATCTGTTCTTATCAGTTTAATATCTGATACGTCCCCTATCTGGGGACCATATATTAAATGGATTTTTAGAGCAGGGAGATGGAAAAAGAGCTTGCTCTGTCCACTCCACGCATTGACCTGGTATTGCAGTATCTCCAGGACCGGTGCACCCCTTCTTTAATGCAGTTTCTAAAATCAGAAAGAATTGAATTCAATGTTTTTTGTTCATTTTGCTTGTTTGTCGGATTTTGGGATGGACTCTTTGGCTTTGCTTTTCTTCTCCTCATTGGATTTTTCATGTTCAAAGTTGCAGAAGCCAGATTACAAGCTCATTTTGGTTCAACTTCAGCAACTGTGCATTGCATTGCCATGTAATGTGATGCAATGCTATCTTTCTAGCTCTCCCTTTTTACTTCCTTTTGGATAAACAGACATATTAGGCAAGCATTTTGGAGCTTTCACCTAAATAACTACAGGTGGTGAGATAAGCTGCACAATATAATTGACCTTTCAGTATATTGTTGCACACACACCATCTATTTAGCAAATGCCCTTGTTATCAACAGCAGCCTTTTAAACTCACCTGAGCTAACAGGTATGTGCGCTGGTTACTCTGCTGCGCTTAAAATTTCTTTTTTGGTTTGCTACAATGCCTTTTCTGAAACGTTGTCTCCTTCTGCTGGAACACTGACTTCTTTCATTTAATGCCTGCAGACTATAAAAGAGAACCCAACCCAAAAAGTTTGGTTGATTAGTCTGTGGCATTCTGTTAAACTGTTGCTTATGGCGGTCTCTGTGAGCTTCTCAGCGACATTCAGCCAGCCAGGTATCCTGCCTGCAGTAGATGGAATGTGGCAATGGAACGCTGGCTGCGCGTGTCATAATAGGCTCTGAGCCTTTATATACCTGTGCACAGCAGCAGCCACCTTCAGTCTGCTGCTGGACAGCCAGCAGCAGCAGCAGCAGGAGAGGTATGTAATCAGGAGCCCTCCTGCTAAGGGTAGACAGCTGCTCGTTCCACCCCACCCCCCGCCTTAATTGGTTCTCCTCCCTTCCAACGGTGTTGAGGCGGGTGGGAACAGCAGGGGGTGAAGGTGCTGTGTTTAAAGAGGTGGAGTTATGCAGATCTAAAACGCGTGGATTGCAGCAGCAGCAAGCCGAAAAGTGCAGGCATGTAAGGGATCTAGAGGTTGACAACATGTCTTCTTAACGGGAGTCCAGGAGCTCATCTCCACAAATGGACTTTTCAGGATCCTTGGGTGGCTCCGTAGTTTGAAACCAATTCTGGTTATCGCTTCTCGGCCTTTTGGCTAAGATCAAGTGTAGTATCTTTTGAAAAGGCAGTTTTGTCCTTGGGCTGCCCTAGTAAATTGATGCATATTACACACTGGTTTGGTGCACTTGTTAGTACGCCAGGTGGCTCATAGAGTTATCTGATGGAAAACATGGCCCTCCAGGATCGAAGTCACTAGGCTGGGTAAGTGTGAGGGCTTTGGAGCAATGTGCCCCAGGAGTAGGCGCCCTGGTGGGAGTCCAAGCTTACTGGGACTGGGAACCCCAGAAAGACTTGGCTTCGTAGCACGCCGCACCTTTGCCAATCATACTTTCTGAGCAACCCCCCCTATTCCTGGCCTCCGGGCTAGGAAGGAGAATTTTTATAAACCCGGTCGGAGGTCCGGTCAGCTTTGGGCTGAGAAACCAACACAGGCTCCAGCTCCACTAGGGTGGCAGCCTAGATGGAAGCTGGGAGCACGAAAACGGCTCTTCTCCGGCTTCGGCTAGGGAGAGCATCGGAGATCCCTGACCCTCGCTGTGGCCTACTGGCTCGGAGGGATGGGGATGGTTTATTGGGAACCCTCTCCTCCGGGAAGGGTCCACATGAATCCTCACCTCGTGCGCTGTTTTGGTGTGACTTCGGTCACATTTTTCAGTGCCTTGGATGCAGCTTCAATCAAAAAATCTGTTCTTATCAGTTTAATATCTGATACGTCCCCTATCTGGGGACCATATATTAAATGGATTTTTAGAACAGGGAGATGGAAAAAGAGCTTGCTCTGTCCACTCCACGCATTGACCTGGTATTGCAGTATCTCCAGGACCGGTGCACCCCTTCTTTAATGCAGTTTCTAAAATCAGAAAGAATTGAATTCAATGTTTTTTGTTCATTTTGCTTGTTTGTCGGATTTTGGGATGGACTCTTTGGCTTTGCTTTTCTTCTCCTCATTGGATTTTTCATGTTCAAAGTTGCAGAAGCCAGATTACAAGCTCATTTTGGTTCAACTTCAGCAACTGTGCATTGCATTGCCATGTAATGTGATGCAATGCTATCTTTCTAGCTCTCCCTTTTTACTTCCTTTTGGATAAACAGACATATTAGGCAAGCATTTTGGAGCTTTCACCTAAATAACTACAGGTGGTGAGATAAGCTGCACAATATAATTGACCTTTCAGTATATTGTTGCACACACACCATCTATTTAGCAAATGCCCTTGTTATCAACAGCAGCCTTTTAAACTCACCTGAGCTAACAGGTATGTGCGCTGGTTACTCTGCTGCGCTTAAAATTTCTTTTTTGGTTTGCTACAATGCCTTTTCTGAAACGTTGTCTCCTTCTGCTGGAACACTGACTTCTTTCATTTAATGCCTGCAGACTATAAAAGAGAACCCAACCCAAAAAGTTTGGTTGATTAGTCTGTGGCATTCTGTTAAACTGTTGCTTATGGCGGTCTCTGTGAGCTTCTCAGCGACATTCAGCCAGCCAGGTATCCTGCCTGCAGTAGATGGAATGTGGCAATGGAACGCTGGCTGCGCGTGTCATAATAGGCTCTGAGCCTTTATATACCTGTGCACAGCAGCAGCCACCTTCAGTCTGCTGCTGGACAGCCAGCAGCAGCAGCAGCAGGAGAGGTATGTAATCAGGAGCCCTCCTGCTAAGGGTAGACAGCTGCTCGTTCCACCCCACCCCCCGCCTTAATTGGTTCTCCTCCCTTCCAACGGTGTTGAGGCGGGTGGGAACAGCAGGGGGTGAAGGTGCTGTGTTTAAAGAGGTGGAGTTATGCAGATCTAAAACGCGTGGATTGCAGCAGCAGCAAGCCGAAAAGTGCAGGCATGTAAGGGATCTAGAGGTTGACAACATGTCTTCTTAACGGGAGTCCAGGAGCTCATCTCCACAAATGGACTTTTCAGGATCCTTGGGTGGCTCCGTAGTTTGAAACCAATTCTGGTTATCGCTTCTCGGCCTTTTGGCTAAGATCAAGTGTAGTATCTGTTCTTATCAGTTTAATATCTGATACGTCCCCTATCTGGGGACCATATATTAAATGGATTTTTAGAACAGGGAGATGGAAAAAGAGCTTGCTCTGTCCACTCCACGCATTGACCTGGTATTGCAGTATCTCCAGGACCGGTGCACCCCTTCTTTAATGCAGTTTCTAAAATCAGAAAGAATTGAATTCAATGTTTTTTGTTCATTTTGCTTGTTTGTCGGATTTTGGGATGGACTCTTTGGCTTTGCTTTTCTTCTCCTCATTGGATTTTTCATGTTCAAAGTTGCAGAAGCCAGATTACAAGCTCATTTTGGTTCAACTTCAGCAACTGTGCATTGCATTGCCATGTAATGTGATGCAATGCTATCTTTCTAGCTCTCCCTTTTTACTTCCTTTTGGATAAACAGACATATTAGGCAAGCATTTTGGAGCTTTCACCTAAATAACTACAGGTGGTGAGATAAGCTGCACAATATAATTGACCTTTCAGTATATTGTTGCACACACACCATCTATTTAGCAAATGCCCTTGTTATCAACAGCAGCCTTTTAAACTCACCTGAGCTAACAGGTATGTGCGCTGGTTACTCTGCTGCGCTTAAAATTTCTTTTTTGGTTTGCTACAATGCCTTTTCTGAAACGTTGTCTCCTTCTGCTGGAACACTGACTTCTTTAATTTAATGCCTGCAGACTATAAAAGAGAACCCAACCCAAAAAGTTTGGTTGATTAGTCTGTGGCATTCTGTTAAACTGTTGCTTATGGCGGTCTCTGTGAGCTTCTCAGCGACATTCAGCCAGCCAGGTATCCTGCCTGCAGTAGATGGAATGTGGCAATGGAACGCTGGCTGCGCGTGTCATAATAGGCTCTGAGGCTTTATATACCTGTGCACAGCAGCAGCCACCTTCAGTCTGCTGCTGGACAGCCAGCAGCAGCAGGAGAGGTATGTAATCAGGAGCCCTCCTGCTAAGGGTAGACAGCTGCTCGTTCCACCCCACCCCCCGCCTTAATTGGTTCTCCTCCCTTCCAACGGTGTTGAGGCGGGTGGGAACAGCAGGGGGTGAAGGTGCTGTGTTTAAAGAGGTGGAGTTATGCAGATCTAAAACGCGTGGATTGCAGCAGCAGCAAGCCGAAAAGTGCAGGCATGTAAGGGATCTAGAGGTTGACAACATGTCTTCTTAACGGGAGTCCAGGAGCTCATCTCCACAAATGGACTTTTCAGGATCCTTGGGTGGCTCCGTAGTTTGAAACCAATTCTGGTTATCGCTTCTCGGCCTTTTGGCTAAGATCAAGTGCAGTGATCTAGCGGTTGCTGCCTTAGTCTTGACTGGGAGGTGCTTGGGGTACCCGGCTCCTTGGCCTGGGGGGATCGCTACACTTATCGGTGGAGCTAAACCCCCCTGCTGCTATTAGGGAATCGGATTAGTCCCTGGGCAACGAGAGGCGATCACCTTGTCACCACACATAGCTGTGGGGGGCAACTGTCGCCACACATAGCTGTGGTGGCAACATTTGGAGGATTAAAAGGAAAAACGGAAGGAAAACGGATCGTTGAGATGGAGTTTTGGAAAAAGAAGAGATGCTTACGTTTTTTTGTGAAACGGGAGACGGAAGAAACTTTTTTGGAAGAAAAATGGATTCTGGAAATTTTGAGGAAATATGAAGTTTTGGAGAAGGATATCTACTGTATGCAAGAAATAAAGCAAGGTAAAGTTTGTGATGTGACTCTAGTTTCTGAGGAAAAGTGCATTCATTTTTTCAAAGGCTGGAGTGAAGAGGATTCTGGGAAAATTGGAGTAAGTGCATCGTTCATGGGGAAACCGAAGAGTGTGATAATTTACATGGACAATCCGTTTGTGGAAATAGAGGAGATAATGTTTTTTTTGGAATCTAAATGTAAGATGGTAAAGTTTCAGAAATTATACAGGAACAAAGTTGGTATTTGGAACGGAAAGAGACGTTTTTTGGTGTGGACAACAGGAGAAGAAAATTTGCATAATGGGAGGATTATGGTAAACGGGAGTTCTGGGTATTGTTACATGGAAAGCAGCAAAGGAACTTTTGAAAAGAACTTTGGAGGACAAAAGGAAGATATTGGTGATAAAATGAAGAAGGAAGTTGATGCGATAATTATAGAGGAGAATAAGCAGGGAAAAGAAGTTGAAAGTTTAAAGGTGAAGAAAAAGGTAACGGTACAGGAAAATTGTGGATCAAGGAAAGTATCTGGTGAAAAGAAAGAAGTAAAAGAGGAAAAGGGTAAAGTGTTGGAGAAGGTGGTGACTTTCAGAGATGATGAGGAAGAGTATGATTGGGAACAGATGCGGTTAGAGCATGAGGAGGAAGAAAAGAAGTTAAGGGGTTTTGTTGGGAGGAAAGTAAAAGGGAAAAAGGGGATATTTAGTTTGGGAAACCGGGTGAAGTAATGTCAGTTGTGATTTGTTTGGAAACTGTTGAAACTGTAAAGGAATTGTTATGTTTAACTTTATATATAAAAATTCAAATGAAAAAATATAACTATAATATCTAAACACGATGATGGAACTAAAATCTTGAGTTTGGTGATATATGATTTAAGATTATAAAACTTAATTTCTGAGTGTTTGGAAAAAAAAAAAAAAAAAAAAAATCTGTTCTTATCAGTTTAATATCTGATACGTCCCCTATCTGGGGACCATATATTAAATGGATTTTTAGAACAGGGAGATGGAAAAAGAGCTTGCTCTGTCCACTCCACGCATTGACCTGGTATTGCAGTATCTCCAGGACCGGTGCACCCCTTCTTTAATGCAGTTTCTAAAATCAGAAAGAATTGAATTCAATGTTTTTTGTTCATTTTGCTTGTTTGTCGGATTTTGGGATGGACTCTTTGGCTTTGCTTTTTTTCTCCTCATTGGATTTTTCATGTTCAAAGTTGCAGAAGCCAGATTACAAGCTCATTTTGGTTCAACTTCAGCAACTGTGCATTGCATTGCCATGTAATGTGATGCAATGCTATCTTTCTAGCTCTCCCTTTTTACTTCCTTTTGGATAAACAGACATATTAGGCAAGCATTTTGGAGCTTTCACCTAAATAACTACAGGTGGTGAGATAAGCTGCACAATATAATTGACCTTTCAGTATATTGTTGCACACACACCATCTATTTAGCAAATGCCCTTGTTATCAACAGCAGCCTTTTAAACTCACCTGAGCTAACAGGTATGTGCGCTGGTTACTCTGCTGCGCTTAAAATTTCTTTTTTGGTTTGCTACAATGCCTTTTCTGAAACGTTGTCTCCTTCTGCTGGAACACTGACTTCTTTCATTTAATGCCTGCAGACTATAAAAGAGAACCCAACCCAAAAAGTTTGGTTGATTAGTCTGTGGCATTCTGTTAAACTGTTGCTTATGGCGGTCTCTGTGAGCTTCTCAGCGACATTCAGCCAGCCAGGTATCCTGCCTGCAGTAGATGGAATGTGGCAATGGAACGCTGGCTGCGCGTGTCATAATAGGCTCTGAGCCTTTATATACCTGTGCACAGCAGCAGCCACCTTCAGTCTGCTGCTGGACAGCCAGCAGCAGCAGCAGGAGAGGTATGTAATCAGGAGCCCTCCTGCTAAGGGTAGACAGCTGCTCGTTCCACCCCACCCCCCGCCTTAATTGGTTCTCCTCCCTTCCAACGGTGTTGAGGCGGGTGGGAACAGCAGGGGGTGAAGGTGCTGTGTTTAAAGAGGTGGAGTTATGCAGATCTAAAACGCGTGGATTGCAGCAGCAGCAAGCCGAAAAGTACAGGCATGTAAGGGATCTAGAGGTTGACAACATGTCTTCTTAACGGGAGTCCAGGAGCTCATCTCCACAAATGGACTTTTCAGGATCCTTGGGTGGCTCCGTAGTTTGAAACCAATTCTGGTTATCGCTTCTCGGCCTTTTGGCTAAGATCAAGTGTAGTATCTGTTCTTATCAGTTTAATATCTGATACGTCCCCTATCTGGGGACCATATATTAAATGGATTTTTAGAACAGGGAGATGGAAAAAGAGCTTGCTCTGTCCACTCCACGCATTGACCTGGTATTGCAGTATCTCCAGGACCGGCGCACCCCTTCTTTAATGCAGTTTCTAAAATCAGAAAGAATTGAATTCAATGTTTTTTGTTCATTTTGCTTGTTTGTCGGATTTTGGGATGGACTCTTTGGCTTTGCTTTTCTTCTCCTCATTGGATTTTTCATGTTCAAAGTTGCAGAAGCCAGATTACAATCTCATTTTGGTTCAACTTCAGCAACTGTGCATTGCATTGCCATGTAATGTGATGCAATGCTATCTTTCTAGCTCTCCCTTTTTACTTCCTTTTGGATAAACAGACATATTAGGCAAGCATTTTGGAGCTTTCACCTAAATAACTACAGGTGGTGAGATAAGCTGCACAATATAATTGACCTTTCAGTATATTGTTGCACACACACCATCTATTTAGCAAATGCCCTTGTTATCAACAGCAGCCTTTTAAACTCACCTGAGCTAACAGGTATGTGCGCTGGTTACTCTGCTGCGCTTAAAATTTCTTTTTTGGTTTGCTACAATGCCTTTTCTGAAACGTTGTCTCCTTCTGCTGGAACACTGACTTCTTTCATTTAATGCCTGCAGACTATAAAAGAGAACCCAACCCAAAAAGTTTGGTTGATTAGTCTGTGGCATTCTGTTAAACTGTTGCTTATGGCGGTCTCTGTGAGCTTCTCAGCGACATTCAGCCAGCCAGGTATCCTGCCTGCAGTAGATGGAATGTGGCAATGGAACGCTGGCTGCGCGTGTCATAATAGGCTCTGAGCCTTTATATACCTGTGCACAGCAGCAGCCACCTTCAGTCTGCTGCTGGACAGCCAGCAGCAGCAGCAGCAGGAGAGGTATGTAATCAGGAGCCCTCCTGCTAAGGGTAGACAGCTGCTCGTTCCACCCCACCCCCCGCCTTAATTGGTTCTCCTCCCTTCCAACGGTGTTGAGGCGGGTGGGAACAGCAGGGGGTGAAGGTGCTGTGTTTAAAGAGGTGGAGTTATGCAGATCTAAAACGCGTGGATTGCAGCAGCAGCAAGCCGAAAAGTGCAGGCATGTAAGGGATCTAGAGGTTGACAACATGTCTTCTTAACGGGAGTCCAGGAGCTCATCTCCACAAATGGACTTTTCAGGATCCTTGGGTGGCTCCGTAGTTTGAAACCAATTCTGGTTATCGCTTCTCGGCCTTTTGGCTAAGATCAAGTGTAGTATCTTTTGAAAAGGCAGTTTTGTCCTTGGGCTGCCCTAGTAAATTGATGCATATTACACACTGGTTTGGTGCACTTGTTAGTACGCCAGGTGGCTCATAGAGTTATCTGATGGAAAACATGGCCCTCCAGGATCGAAGTCACTAGGCTGGGTAAGTGTGAGGGCTTTGGAGCAATGTGCCCCAGGAGTAGGCACCCTGGTGGGAGTCCAAGCTTACTGGGACTGGGAACCCCAGAAAGACTTGGCTTCGTAGCACGCCGCACCTTTGCCAATCATACTTTCTGAGCAACCCCCCCTATTCCTGGCCTCCGGGCTAGGAAGGGGAATTTTTATAAACCCGGTCGGAGGTCCGGTCAGCTTTGGGCTGAGAAACCAACACAGGCTCCAGCTTCACTAGGGTGGCAGCCTAGATGGAAGCTGGGAGCACGAAAACGGCTCTTCTCCGGCTTCGGCTAGGGAGAGCATCGGAGATCCCTGACCCTCGCTGTGGCCTTTTGGCTCGGAGGGATGGGGATGGTTTATTGGGGACCCTCTCCTCCGGGAAGGGTCCACATGAATCCTCGCCTCGTGCGCTGTTTTGGTGTGACTTCGGTCACATTTTTCAGTGCCTTGGATGCAGCTTCAATCAAAAAAAAATCTGTTCTTATCAGTTTAATATCTGATACGTCCCCTATCTGGGGACCATATATTAAATGGATTTTTAGAACAGGGAGATGGAAAAAGAGCTTGCTCTGTCCACTCCACGCATTGACCTGGTATTGCAGTATCTCCAGGACCAGTGCACCCCTTCTTTAATGCAGTTTCTAAAATCAGAAAGAATTGAATTCAATGTTTTTTGTTCATTTTGCTTGTTTGTCGGATTTTGGGATGGACTCTTTGGCTTTGCTTTTCTTCTCCTCATTGGATTTTTCATGTTCAAAGTTGCAGAAGCCAGATTACAAGCTCATTTTGGTTCAACTTCAGCAACTGTGCATTGCATTGCCATGTAATGTGATGCAATGCTATGTTTCTAGCTCTCCCTTTTTACTTCCTTTTGGATAAACAGACATATTAGGCAAGCATTTTGGAGCTTTCACCTAAATAACTACAGGTGGTGAGATAAGCTGCACAATATAATTGACCTTTCAGTATATTGTTGCACACACACCATCTATTTAGCAAATGCCCTTGTTATCAACAGCAGCCTTTTAAACTCACCTGAGCTAACAGGTATGTGCGCTGGTTACTCTGCTGCGCTTAAAATTTCTTTTTTGGTTTGCTACAATGCCTTTTCTGAAACGTTGTCTCCTTCTGCTGGAACACTGACTTCTTTCATTTAATGCCTGCAGACTATAAAAGAGAACCCAACCCAAAAAGTTTGGTTGATTAGTCTGTGGCATTCTGTTAAACTGTTGCTTATGGCGGTCTCTGTGAGCTTCTCAGCGACATTCAGCCAGCCAGGTATCCTGCCTGCAGTAGATGGAATGTGGCAATGGAACGCTGGCTGCGCATGTCATAATAGGCTCTGAGCCTTTATATACCTGTGCACAGCAGCAGCCACCTTCAGTCTGCTGCTGGACAGCCAGCAGCAGCAGCAGCAGGAGAGGTATGTAATCAGGAGCCCTCCTGCTAAGGGTAGACAGCTGCTCGTTCCACCCCACCCCCCGCCTTAATTGGTTCTCCTCCCTTCCAATGGTGTTGAGGCGGGTGGGAACAGCAGGGGGTGAAGGTGCTGTGTTTAAAGAGGTGGAGTTATGCAGATCTAAAACGCGTGGATTGCAGCAGCAGCAAGCCGAAAAGTGCAGGCATGTAAGGGATCTAGAGGTTGACAACATGTCTTCTTAACGGGAGTCCAGGAGCTCATCTCCACAAATGGACTTTTCAGGATCCTTGGGTGGCTCCGTAGTTTGAAACCAATTCTGGTTATCGCTTCTCGGCCTTTTGGCTAAGATCAAGTGTAGTATCTGTTCTTATCAGTTTAATATCTGATACGTCCCCTATCTGGGGACCATATATTAAATGGATTTTTAGAACAGGGAGATGGAAAAAGAGCTTGCTCTGTCCACTCCACGCATTGACCTGGTATTGCAGTATCTCCAGGACCGGTGCACCCCTTCTTTAATGCAGTTTCTAAAATCAGAAAGAATTGAATTCAATGTTTTTTGTTCATTTTGCTTGTTTGTCGGATTTTGGGATGGACTCTTTGGCTTTGCTTTTCTTCTCCTCATTGGATTTTTCATGTTCAAAGTTGCAGAAGCCAGATTACAAGCTCATTTTGGTTCAACTTCAGCAACTGTGCATTGCATTGCCATGTAATGTGATGCAATGCTATGTTTCTAGCTCTCCCTTTTTACTTCCTTTTGGATAAACAGACATATTAGGCAAGCATTTTGGAGCTTTCACCTAAATAACTACAGGTGGTGAGATAAGCTGCACAATATAATTGACCTTTCAGTATATTGTTGCACACACACCATCTATTTAGCAAATGCCCTTGTTATCAACAGCAGCCTTTTAAACTCACCTGAGCTAACAGGTATGTGCGCTGGTTACTCTGCTGCGCTTAAAATTTCTTTTTTGGTTTGCTACAATGCCTTTTCTGAAACGTTGTCTCCTTCTGCTGGAACACTGACTTCTTTCATTTAATGCCTGCAGACTATAAAAGAGAACCCAACCCAAAAAGTTTGGTTGATTAGTCTGTGGCATTCTGTTAAACTGTTGCTTATGGCGGTCTCTGTGAGCTTCTCAGCGACATTCAGCCAGCCAGGTATCCTGCCTGCAGTAGATGGAATGTGGCAATGGAACGCTGGCTGCGCGTGTCATAATAGGCTCTGAGCCTTTATATACCTGTGCACAGCAGCAGCCACCTTCAGTCTGCTGCTGGACAGCCAGCAGCAGCAGCAGCAGCAGAAGAGGTATGTAATCAGGAGCCCTCCTGCTAAGGGTAGACAGCTGCTCGTTCCACCCCACCCCCCGCCTTAATTGGTTCTCCTCCCTTCCAACGGTGTTGAGGCGGGTGGGAACAGCAGGGGGTGAAGGTGCTGTGTTTAAAGAGGTGGAGTTATGCAGATCTAAAACGCGTGGATTGCAGCAGCAGCAAGCCGAAAAGTGCAGGCATGTAAGGGATCTAGAGGTTGACAACATGTCTTCTTAACGGGAGTCCAGGAGCTCATCTCCACAAATGGACTTTTCAGGATCCTTGGGTGGCTCCGTAATTTGAAACCAATTCTGGTTATCGCTTCTCGGCCTTTTGGCTAAGATCAAGTGTAGTATCTGTTCTTATCAGTTTAATATCTGATACGTCCCCTATCTGGGGACCATATATTAAATGGATTTTTAGAACAGGGAGATGGAAAAAGAGCTTGCTCTGTCCACTCCACGCATTGACCTGGTATTGCAGTATCTCCAGGACCGGTGCACCCCTTCTTTAATGCAGTTTCTAAAATCAGAAAGAATTGAATTCAATGTTTTTTGTTCATTTTGCTTGTTTGTCGGATTTTGGGATGGACTCTTTGGCTTTGCTTTTCTTCTCCTCATTGGATTTTTCATGTTCAAAGTTGCAGAAGCCAGATTACAAGCTCATTTTGGTTCAACTTCAGCAACTGTGCATTGCATTGCCATGTAATGTGATGCAATGCTATCTTTCTAGCTCTCCCTTTTTACTTCCTTTTGGATAAACAGACATATTAGGCAAGCATTTTGGAGCTTTCACCTAAATAACTACAGGTGGTGAGATAAGCTGCACAATATAATTGACCTTTCAGTATATTGTTGCACACACACCATCTATTTAGCAAATGCCCTTGTTATCAACAGCAGCCTTTTAAACTCACCTGAGCTAACAGGTATGTGCGCTGGTTACTCTGCTGCGCTTAAAATTTCTTTTTTGGTTTGCTACAATGCCTTTTCTGAAACGTTGTCTCCTTCTGCTGGAACACTGACTTCTTTCATTTAATGCCTGCAGACTATAAAAGAGAACCCAACCCAAAAAGTTTGGTTGATTAGTCTGTGGCATTCTGTTAAACTGTTGCTTATGGCGGTCTCTGTGAGCTTCTCAGCGACATTCAGCCAGCCAGGTATCCTGCCTGCAGTAGATGGAATGTGGCAATGGAACGCTGGCTGCGCGTGTCATAATAGGCTCTGAGCCTTTATATACCTGTGCACAGCAGCAGCCACCTTCAGTCTGCTGCTGGACAGCCAGCAGCAGCAGCAGCAGGAGAGGTATGTAATCAGGAGCCCTCCTGCTAAGGGTAGACAGCTGCTCGTTCCACCCCACCCCCCGCCTTAATTGGTTCTCCTCCCTTCCAACGGTGTTGAGGCGGGTGGGAACAGCAGGGGGTGAAGGTGCTGTGTTTAAAGAGGTGAAGTTATGCAGATCTAAAACGCGTGGATTGCAGCAGCAGCAAGCCGAAAAGTGCAGGCATGTAAGGGATCTAGAGGTTGACAACATGTCTTCTTAACGGGAGTCCAGGAGCTCATCTCCACAAATGGACTTTTCAGGATCCTTGGGTGGCTCCGTAGTTTGAAACCAATTCTGGTTATCGCTTCTCGGCCTTTTGGCTAAGATCAAGTGTAGTATCTGTTCTTATCAGTTTAATATCTGATACGTCCCCTATCTGGGGACCATATATTAAATGGATTTTTAGAACAGGGAGATGGAAAAAGAGCTTGCTCTGTCCACTCCACGCATTGACCTGGTATTGCAGTATCTCCAGGACCGGTGCACCCCTTCTTTAATGCAGTTTCTAAAATCAGAAAGAATTGAATTCAATGTTTTTTGTTCATTTTGCTTGTTTGTCGGATTTTGGGATGGACTCTTTGGCTTTGCTTTTCTTCTCCTCATTGGATTTTTCATTTTCAAAGTTGCAGAAGCCAGATTACAAGCTCATTTTGGTTCAACTTCAGCAACTGTGCATTGCATTGCCATGTAATGTGATGCAATGCTATCTTTCTAGCTCTCCCTTTTTACTTCCTTTTGGATAAACAGACATATTAGGCAAGCATTTTGGAGCTTTCACCTAAATAACTACAGGTGGTGAGATAAGCTGCACAATATAATTGACCTTTCAGTATATTGTTGCACACACACCATCTATTTAGCAAATGCCCTTGTTATCAACAGCAGCCTTTTAAACTCACCTGAGCTAACAGGTATGTGCGCTGGTTACTCTGCTGCGCTTAAAATTTCTTTTTTGGTTTGCTACAATGCCTTTTCTGAAACGTTGTCTCCTTCTGCTGGAACACTGACTTCTTTCATTTAATGCCTGCAGACTATAAAAGAGAACCCAACCCAAAAAGTTTGGTTGATTAGTCTGTGGCATTCTGTTAAACTGTTGCTTATGGCGGTCTCTGTGAGCTTCTCAGCGACATTCAGCCAGCCAGGTATCCTGCCTGCAGTAGATGGAATGTGGCAATGGAACGCTGGCTGCGCGTGTCATAATAGGCTCTGAGCCTTTATATACCTGTGCACAGCAGCAGCCACCTTCAGTCTGCTGCTGGACAGCCAGCAGCAGCAGCAGCAGGAGAGGTATGTAATCAGGAGCCCTCCTGCTAAGGGTAGACAGCTGCTCGTTCCACCCCACCCCCCGCCTTAATTGGTTCTCCTCCCTTCCAACGGTGTTGAGGCGGGTGGGAACAGCAGGGGGTGAAGGTGCTGTGTTTAAAGAGGTGGAGTTATGCAGATCTAAAACGCGTGGATTGCAGCAGCAGCAAGCCGAAAAGTGCAGGCATGTAAGGGATCTAGAGGTTGACAACATGTCTTCTTAACGGGAGTCCAGGAGCTCATCTCCACAAATGGACTTTTCAGGATCCTTGGGTGGCTCCGTAGTTTGAAACCAATTCTGGTTATCGCTTCTCGGCCTTTTGGCTAAGATACCACATCTTGCCAGAAGGATTCTAAGCCAATCGTGCCCTTGGCCTTGAGGCATCGGCGGTGTAAAAGCCGTCTTAAGCCTCATGCTGCTTTAGGGGGCAGATACGCAAAGAAACCAAGAAGGCGATCGACCCTATCTACCTTTTGAAGATGGCATCAGCAGTAGCGGCCGCAGTGCGCTATGCCAGAGCTGGTGACCTTCGCATCAAGAACTCTTTCAAGATCGAAGTGGACGATGCATCCAAGGAGAAGATGACCTTGAAGTTTTTCGTGAGGAGAGTGCTGCTGGAGATCCTAGGAGTAAAGAGGGAAGACATCCTGGCCCTTCAAGATCGCCCCGGTTCCTTCACTTTGACTCTGGAGTCGGAGTATGCGTGCCAGAACCTCTTCCGCCAGATTCACCTGCACCTTTCAGATGAGGATCTTAAAGGACTCACCTTTGTCATCCTTTACTCCGGTGGAGAGAAGCCGCTCGTGGTTCAGATGAGCAACCCTCATGTTCCCTTAGTTAATATTATTTGCTTTCTTCAAAACTATTTCCCAGAACTGCGGTATTCCCACAAGGTCATGAATGAGGAAAACCTCTGGACGGGAAAGCATAAATTTTTTGTTAAATTTTGTGAAGATCCAAATGGCATTGGTGGTCAGCGTCATCCTCCGTCAAGTTTCCTGATCGGTAGGGAGCGGGGGCGCCTCTTCTACCCGGACATGCCCCTCTTCTGCCGGAAATGCATGTGTTTCGGTCACACTTATGAGAACTGCAAGGAGGAGGTGGCAATCTGTAAGAAGTGCTACAAGCATGGACATGCCACAATGGACTGTACCAATGAGATGGTGTGCAACATCTGCCGGGTCCCAGGTCACTCCTTCCGGGAGTGTCCTTTGAAGAAAAAGGCGGAAACCTATGCTGAATCGCTGGCAAAGCAACCTGCCCGTGTGCCTCCATCTGCTCCCGGGGGGCAGAGGCAACCCTCTGCTGTTCCTGCTCCTGCGGGTGCGTCTACAGCGCGGGGGCAGTCTTCTAGCTCTCCAGTACCTGCTCCACAGACCAAGCCTGCTAGTACATCAGGTGGTACGTCTGCACCTGCTGCACAGAGGAAGCCAACCAACCCTCCTGCTCCTGCTGCTAAGGGGGGTCCCACCGGTGCTCCTGTATCTACTGTGCGAACACAACCCCCTGTAGGCGGGTCCACAAGCACTTCAGTGCCTGCTGCACAGGGAAAACCTGCCAGTTCTCCTATTCCTGCTGCGCATAAGCCCACGTCTATGCAGAAACCTCCAGCTGAGAAACCTGTCCGTCCTGAGAGGAGGGAAGCTTCATCTAAGGACTGGGCTGCTGATTCTGATCCGGGTGATATGGTGGTGGAGGGGAGTCCCTCTGCTGAAATCGGGACATTTAGCTCGGAGGAAGAAGCAATGGAGCTGGAAACTCGTAGGAAAAGGAAAACAGATGATAGGTCTGATGAGAATGTGGCCAGGGAGACTTCCAAGAAGTGTCCATTAAAACCAAGTCTTCTGCAATACAAGCCAATGGCTCCCGCTGCCCCTCCTGAGGAACCAAGGCCTTCAGACCCTATAAACATTTCTTTTTCGGACTCAGAAGTGCAGAGCCCGTTAACATCGGTGGGCTTTATGTCTGATTCTGACAGTAGTGTGACCTGAACTATCCTATCATGACCTCATCAATTAAAGTAGCCTCGCTCAATGTGAGGAGTATAAGGGGCTCTACAAGAAGGGCTGCTTTGTTTTCCTACCTGTCAACAGTGGACTGTGATGTCTTTTGTTTGCAAGAATGTAACATTGACTTTGATATGAATTATGCAGATTTAAGAAAAGATTGGCCTCATGGGCCCTCTATCTGGTCCGGAGATAATGAAAATCGTTCCTCTGGCATTGGAGTGCTGTTTAGGTCGCATGACTTTAAAATCAACTCTTTTGTGGACATTTCTTCTGGACGTGCTCTTTTCTTAAATATTAGTTTTAAAGGTGTGGACTTTAGACTTTTGAACATTTATGCTTCTCCGGTGAAGGAAGAGAGACATCAGTTGTTTGAAGATGTGCAATATTACCTACCTGGTTCATCGCCTCTGATGTTCTGTGGGGATTTCAATTGTGTCTTGCCTGGTGAAGGGAGAAGCGGGAGTTCCACCGTTCCTAAAAAAGACAAAACAGAGAAACAACTAAAGGATTTGTTAACTGATTTTTTTCTTAGAGACTCCTGGAAAGAGATCCGTAGTAATGATCCCGGTTATACTTGGGAGAACTCTTCTTCTAAATCTCGTATTGATTTTATTTTCATGTCCCAATATGTGAATGTCAAATCTGTTGTCTTAATCCCAAACATTTTTTCAGATCATAAGATGTTGCTATCAGAGTTAGAATTACCTGGGCTTGTCAAGGCAAGAGGAGTTTGGAGGCTAAATACAACATTGTTACAAGATCCTAAGGTAAGAACAGATTTTAAAGCGTTTTTTAATTATTTAAGAACAAAACAACAAAAATTTTTAACTCTGCTAGAATGGTGGGAATACAGCAAGATGAAGATAAAAAGTTTTTTTATCAAGGTCAGCATAGCCAATGCAAGAGAAAAGTCCGCTTGGCATAAAAGGCTTATTACTAAATTGCAGACCTGTTATCAACTAAGAGATGTGGGACTTGAAATGGACGATTTAATTGAAGCAACAAAAAAAGAAATTAAAAAGAGTATAGAGTCGAAGGGTAAGGAAATAATTTATAACTCAAAAATTGAAGTGATGGAGAAAAATGAAAAGTGCTCAAGATTTTTTTTTAAAAAAGTAGTTGCTGCTAAGGAAATGATAACAGAATTAGAGGGTGAAACTACAACTGAAGGTATGCTCAACCAAGCTCACCAGTTTTATCAGCAGCTTTTTAATGAGAAAACTATAGACCAGTCTTTTACTGAAGATGCCCTTAATTCATTAAAAAATAGTCTGAGCCGCGAAGACCAAGAATTGTTATGCACTGAAGTCACCTTGTCGGAAGTAGATGCTGCTATCAAAAGTTTTTCCTATGGGAAAACCCCTGGTTCTGACGGTTTGCCTGTTGAATTTTATCGTGAATTTTGGAATTTTTTAAAACCCGACTTGTTTTTAGTAATCAAAGAAGCTTTTAAGTGTGATATCCTGCCTATATCTTGGAGAAGTGGTCTGGTCTCCCTGATTTTTAAAAAAGGAGCCAAATCCCATCTGGCAAACTGGAGACCAATCACACTGTTGAATGTTGATTACAAGTTGATGTCCAAAATTTTAGTGAACCGTTTTAAAAAAGTTTTATCCAAAGTTATTTATGAGGACCAGGTATGTGGGGTGCCAGGAAGAGGAGTTGCGGAGCATCTCAATACCATCCGCGATGTCATATGGTACCAGCAATCCAGGAAGCAAGACTTAGCAATTTTATCGTTGGATTTTCAAAAGGCTTTTGATCGTGTCTCTCATTGTTTTTTATGGTTGGTTTTAAAAAAAATGGGCTTCCCTGAAATTTTTATCAAGCAAGTGGCACTTTTATATAAGAACTCTTTTAGTAAAATTTTAATCAATGGATTTTTGTCTAATGAAGTGTTTTTGCATTCAGGTGTGAAGCAAGGCTGCCCTTTGTCCCCAGTGCTATTTATATGTGCAATAGAGCCTCTTTTATCTATGCTACGAGAGGATAAAGTGATTAAAGGTGTCCCTATCCCTGGAGGACATGGAAGAGATGTGAAGGTAATGGGCTACATGGATGATATTACTATTTTTTGTTCATCACCTGCCGCTCTCAGGAGAGCTATAAGAACGACCAATTTTTTTTGTGAAGCCTCAGGGTTTAAGTTAAACATTGAGAAATGTGATTGTTTTGTCCGTGGCAATTGGGCGGATGTGTCCATCCCTGATCTCCCGATGCAGTCAGAGAAGATTAAAATTCTGGGCGTGATTTTTGATCGACAGAATGATGGAATGAAGAGCTGGGATGGAGTAAGGGACAAAATACAAAAGAAGATTGACTTTTGGAAATTAAGAAAATTAACAATCGAAGGTAAAGTTTTAATTATTAAGGCCCTTCTGCTTCCTGTCATGTTATATCTCAGTTATGTTTATCCCCCAAGTGACCTTACAGCGAGAAGATTACAGAGAATGCTGTTTGAATTTGTGTGGAACTCTAAGTTCGAAAAGGTGAAGAGAGAAACAATGTACAAGATGCACCACCTTGGTGGTAAGGATGTTCCCAACGTCAAACTGTTTTTATACTCCAAGTTTTTTAGCCTCTGTTTTAAATATATGTTTGCTTCAAGCCCTTGGGCACATTTTTTAAGATATGCAGCTGGCCACATTTTTAGGAGGCGAAAGTGGATATCCATTTCTTTAACAAGCCCAGTGTTGTTATCACCTCCACAACAATATGCCATCCTGGAGAAAGTTATCAGATTATATGGCCTAGATTCTTTTGAGATGGAGACATTGAAGAATGCAAGGAAGCTGCTGCAGCAATTAAAAAAGAAAGAAACTTTGACGCCCATAAGCCATTATTCATATAGCAGAGTCACTAAAATATGGAATTTAACAAATGCACCTTACCTGATGAATCAACATAAAGATTTAGCTTGGATGATTGTGCAGGAATGTTTACCGACTCGTGATTTCCAGTATAAAAGAAGACTTAGTACTATACAAACCTGCCCGAGGCATCAGTGCAATAATGATGAGACTACTATGCACCTTATTTGGAATTGTGATTTTGCACAGCAAGTGTGGAAAGACTGTGGTGAGCTTTTAAAATTTTTATCTGGTCTTAATTTTTTAAGCCATGAAGTGGTTTTATATGGGATTTTACCAAACATGACGAAAGAAAAAGAGAGAGTTTTATGGTGCACTTTGAGTTGTGTTAAAAGTGCTCTATGGAAGACCAGAAACATATTGTTGTTTAAAAGAGACTATATAGAAGTCAAGGATTGTATAAGACTGGCATTAAGTGAAATTTATATGTACTACCTAATGGATATGAAGAAGCTTGGAAAGAAAAGAGCCCTGAGTATATGGAACTATCACCTATGGAAGATGTTATTTTAAAGCTCTGAAGAAAAGATAAAGACTACGATATTTTAAATATAAACGCAAAATCTGTTCTTATCAGTTTAATATCTGATACGTCCCCTATCTGGGGACCATATATTAAATGGATTTTTAGAACAGGGAGATGGAAAAAGAGCTTGCTCTGTCCACTCCACGCATTGACCTGGTATTGCAGTATCTCCAGGACCGGTGCACCCCTTCTTTAATGCAGTTTCTAAAATCAGAAAGAATTGAATTCAATGTTTTTTGTTCATTTTGCTTGTTTGTCGGATTTTGGGATGGACTCTTTGGCTTTGCTTTTCTTCTCCTCATTGGATTTTTCATGTTCAAAGTTGCAGAAGCCAGATTACAAGCTCATTTTGGTTCAACTTCAGCAACTGTGCATTGCATTGCCATGTAATGTGATGCAATGCTATCTTTCTAGCTCTCCCTTTTTACTTCCTTTTGGATAAACAGACATATTAGGCAAGCATTTTGGAGCTTTCACCTAAATAACTACAGGTGGTGAGATAAGCTGCACAATATAATTGACCTTTCAGTATATTGTTGCACACACACCATCTATTTAGCAAATGCCCTTGTTATCAACAGCAGCCTTTTAAACTCACCTGAGCTAACAGGTATGTGCGCTGGTTACTCTGCTGCGCTTAAAATTTCTTTTTTGGTTTGCTACAATGCCTTTTCTGAAACGTTGTCTCCTTCTGCTGGAACACTGACTTCTTTCATTTAATGCCTGCAGACTATAAAAGAGAACCCAACCCAAAAAGTTTGGTTGATTAGTCTGTGGCATTCTGTTAAACTGTTGCTTATGGCGGTCTCTGTGAGCTTCTCAGCGACATTCAGCCAGCCAGGTATCCTGCCTGCAGTAGATGGAATGTGGCAATGGAACGCTGGCTGCGCGTGTCATAATAGGCTCTGAGCCTTTATATACCTGTGCACAGCAGCAGCCACCTTCAGTCTGCTGCTGGACAGCCAGCAGCAGCAGCAGCAGGAGAGGTATGTAATCAGGAGCCCTCCTGCTAAGGGTAGACAGCTGCTCGTTCCACCCCACCCCCCGCCTTAATTGGTTCTCCTCCCTTCCAACGGTGTTGAGGCGGGTGGGAACAGCAGGGGGTGAAGGTGCTGTGTTTAAAGAGGTGGAGTTATGCAGATCTAAAACGCGTGGATTGCAGCAGCAGCAAGCCGAAAAGTGCAGGCATGTAAGGGATCTAGAGGTTGACAACATGTCTTCTTAACGGGAGTCCAGGAGCTCATCTCCACAAATGGACTTTTCAGGATCCTTGGGTGGCTCCGTAGTTTGAAACCAATTCTGGTTATCGCTTCTCGGCCTTTTGGCTAAGATCAAGTGTAGTATCTGTTCTTATCAGTTTAATATCTGATACGTCCCCTATCTGGGGACCATATATTAAATGGATTTTTAGAACAGGGAGATGGAAAAAGAGCTTGCTCTGTCCACTCCACGCATTGACCTGGTATTGCAGTATCTCCAGGACCGGTGCACCCCTTCTTTAATGCAGTTTCTAAAATCAGAAAGAATTGAATTCAATGTTTTTTGTTCATTTTGCTTGTTTGTCGGATTTTGGGATGGACTCTTTGGCTTTGATTTTCTTCTCCTCATTGGATTTTTCATGTTCAAAGTTGCAGAAGCCAGATTACAAGCTCATTTTGGTTCAACTTCAGCAACTGTGCATTGCATTGCCATGTAATGTGATGCAATGCTATCTTTCTAGCTCTCCCTTTTTACTTCCTTTTGGATAAACAGACATATTAGGCAAGCATTTTGGAGCTTTCACCTAAATAACTACAGGTGGTGAGATAAGCTGCACAATATAATTGACCTTTCAGTATATTGTTGCACACACACCATCTATTTAGCAAATGCCCTTGTTATCAACAGCAGCCTTTTAAACTCACCTGAGCTAACAGGTATGTGCGCTGGTTACTCTGCTGCGCTTAAAATTTCTTTTTTGGTTTGCTACAATGCCTTTTCTGAAACGTTGTCTCCTTCTGCTGGAACACTGACTTCTTTCATTTAATGCCTGCAGACTATAAAAGAGAACCCAACCCAAAAAGTTTGGTTGATTAGTCTGTGGCATTCTGTTAAACTGTTGCTTATGGCGGTCTCTGTGAGCTTCTCAGCGACATTCAGCCAGCCAGGTATCCTGCCTGCAGTAGATGGAATGTGGCAATGGAACGCTGGCTGCGCGTGTCATAATAGGCTCTGAGCCTTTATATACCTGTGCACAGCAGCAGCCACCTTCAGTCTGCTGCTGGACAGCCAGCAGCAGCAGCAGCAGGAGAGGTATGTAATCAGGAGCCCTCCTGCTAAGGGTAGACAGCTGCTCGTTCCACCCCACCCCCCGCCTTAATTGGTTCTCCTCCCTTCCAACGGTGTTGAGGCGGGTGGGAACAGCAGGGGGTGAAGGTGCTGTGTTTAAAGAGGTGGAGTTATGCAGATCTAAAACGCGTGGATTGCAGCAGCAGCAAGCCGAAAAGTGCAGGCATGTAAGGGATCTAGAGGTTGACAACATGTCTTCTTAACGGGAGTCCAGGAGCTCATCTCCACAAATGGACTTTTCAGGATCCTTGGGTGGCTCCGTAGTTTGAAACCAATTCTGGTTATCGCTTCTCGGCCTTTTGGCTAAGATCAAGTGTAGTATCTGTTCTTATCAGTTTAATATCTGATACGTCCCCTATCTGGGGACCATATATTAAATGGATTTTTAGAACAGGGAGATGGAAAAAGAGCTTGCTCTGTCCACTCCACGCATTGACCTGGTATTGCAGTATCTCCAGGACCGGTGCACCCCTTCTTTAATGCAGTGTCTAAAATCAGAAAGAATTGAATTCAATGTTTTTTGTTCATTTTGCTTGTTTGTCGGATTTTGGGATGGACTCTTTGGCTTTGCTTTTCTTCTCCTCATTGGATTTTTCATGTTCAAAGTTGCAGAAGCCAGATTACAAGCTCATTTTGGTTCAACTTCAGCAACTGTGCATTGCATTGCCATGTAATGTGATGCAATGCTATCTTTCTAGCTCTCCCTTTTTACTTCCTTTTGGATAAACAGACATATTAGGCAAGCATTTTGGAGCTTTCACCTAAATAACTACAGGTGGTGAGATAAGCTGCACAATATAATTGACCTTTCAGTATATTGTTGCACACACATCATCTATTTAGCAAATGCCCTTGTTATCAACAGCAGCCTTTTAAACTCACCTGAGCTAACAGGTATGTGCGCTGGTTACTCTGCTGCGCTTAAAATTTCTTTTTTGGTTTGCTACAATGCCTTTTCTGAAACGTTGTCTCCTTCTGCTGGAACACTGACTTCTTTCATTTAATGCCTGCAGACTATAAAAGAGAACCCAACCCAAAAAGTTTGGTTGATTAGTCTGTGGCATTCTGTTAAACTGTTGCTTATGGCGGTCTCTGTGAGCTTCTCAGCGACATTCAGCCAGCCAGGTATCCTGCCTGCAGTAGATGGAATGTGGCAATGGAACGCTGGCTGCGCGTGTCATAATAGGCTCTGAGCCTTTATATACCTGTGCACAGCAGCAGCCACCTTCAGTCTGCTGCTGGACAGCCAGCAGCAGCAGCAGCAGGAGAGGTATGTAATCAGGAGCCCTCCTGCTAAGGGTAGACAGCTGCTCGTTCCACCCCACCCCCCGCCTTAATTGGTTCTCCACCCTTCCAACGGTGTTGAGGCGGGTGGGAACAGCAGGGGGTGAAGGTGCTGTGTTTAAAGAGGTGGAGTTATGCAGATCTAAAACGCGTGGATTGCAGCAGCAGCAAGCCGAAAAGTGCAGGCATGTAAGGGATCTAGAGGTTGACAACATGTCTTCTTAACAGGAGTCCAGGAGCTCATCTCCACAAATGGACTTTTCAGGATCCTTGGGTGGCTCCGTAGTTTGAAACCAATTCTGGTTATCGCTTCTCGGCCTTTTGGCTAAGATCAAGTGTAGTATCTGTTCTTATCAGTTTAATATCTGATACGTCCCCTATCTGGGGACCATATATTAAATGGATTTTTAGAACAGGGAGATGGAAAAAGAGCTTGCTCTGTCCACTCCACGCATTGACCTGGTATTGCAGTATCTCCAGGACCGGTGCTTTAACCGGTTCTTTAATGCAGTTTCTAAAATCAGAAAGAATTGAATTCAATGTTTTTTGTTCATTTTGCTTGTTTGTCGGATTTTGGGATGGACTCTTTGGCTTTGCTTTTCTTCTCCTCATTGGATTTTTCATGTTCAAAGTTGCAGAAGCCAGATTACAAGCTCATTTTGGTTCAACTTCAGCAACTGTGCATTGCATTGCCATGTAATGTGATGCAATGCTATCTTTCTAGCTCTCCCTTTTTACTTCCTTTTGGATAAACAGACATATTAGGCAAGCATTTTGGAGCTTTCACCTAAATAACTACAGGTGGTGAGATAAGCTGCACAATATAATTGACCTTTCAGTATATTGTTGCACACACACCATCTATTTAGCAAATGCCCTTGTTATCAACAGCAGCCTTTTAAACTCACCTGAGCTAACAGGTATGTGCGCTGGTTACTCTGCTGCGCTTAAAATTTCTTTTTTGGTTTGCTACAATGCCTTTTCTGAAACGTTGTCTCCTTCTGCTGGAACACTGACTTCTTTCATTTAATGCCTGCAGACTATAAAAGAGAACCCAACCCAAAAAGTTTGGTTGATTAGTCTGTGGCATTCTGTTAAACTGTTGCTTATGGCGGTCTCTGTGAGCTTCTCAGCGACATTCAGCCAGCCAGGTATCCTGCCTGCAGTAGATGGAATGTGGCAATGGAACGCTGGCTGCGCGTGTCATAATAGGCTCCGAGCCTTTATATACCTGTGCACAGCAGCAGCCACCTTCAGTCTGCTGCTGGACAGCCAGCAGCAGCAGCAGGAGAGGTATGTAATCAGGAGCCCTCCTGCTAAGGGTAGACAGCTGCTCGTTCCACCCCACCCCCCGCCTTAATTGGTTCTCCTCCCTTCCAACGGTGTTGAGGCGGGTGGGAACAGCAGGGGGTGAAGGTGCTGTGTTTAAAGAGGTGGAGTTATGCAGATCTAAAACGCGTGGATTGCAGCAGCAGCAAGCCGAAAAGTGCAGGCATGTAAGGGATCTAGAGGTTGACAACATGTCTTCTTAACGGGAGTCCAGGAGCTCATCTCCACAAATGGACTTTTCAGGATCCTTGGGTGGCTCCGTAGTTTGAAACCAATTCTGGTTATCGCTTCTCGGCCTTTTGGCTAAGATCAAGTGTAGTATCTGTTCTTATCAGTTTAATATCTGATACGTCCCCTATCTGGGGACCATATATTAAATGGATTTTTAGAACAGGGAGATGGAAAAAGAGCTTGCTCTGTCCACTCCACGCATTGACCTGGTATTGCAGTATCTCCAGGCCTGGTGCACCCCTTCTTTAATGCAGTTTCTACAATCAGAAAGAATTGAATCCAATGTTTTTTGTTCATTTTGCTTGTTTGTCGGATTTTGGGATGGACTCTTTGGCTTTGCTTTTCTTCTCCTCATTGGATTTTTCATGTTCAAAGTTGCAGAAGCCAGATTACAAGCTCATTTTGGTTCAACTTCAGCAACTGTGCATTGCATTGCCATGTAATGTGATGCAATGCTATCTTTCTAGCTCTCCCTTTTTACTTCCTTTTGGATAAACAGACATATGAGGCAAGCATTTTGGAGCTTTCACCTAAATAACTACAGGTGGTGAGATAAGCTGCACAATATAATTGACCTTTCAGTATATTGTTGCACACACACCATCTATTTAGCAAATGCCCTTGTTATCAACAGCAGCCTTTTAAACTCACCTGAGCTAACAGGTATGTGCGCTGGTTACTCTGCTGCGCTTAAAATTTCTTTTTTGGTTTGCTACAATGCCTTTTCTGAAACGTTGTCTCCTTCTGCTGGAACACTGACTTCTTTCATTTAATGCCTGCAGACTATAAAAGAGAACCCAACCCAAAAAGTTTGGTTGATTAGTCTGTGGCATTCTGTTAAACTGTTGCTTATGGCGGTCTCTGTGAGCTTCTCAGCGACATTCAGCCAGCCAGGTATCCTGCCTGCAGTAGATGGAATGTGGCAATGGAACGCTGGCTGCGCGTGTCATAATAGGCTCCGAGCCTTTATATACCTGTGCACAGCAGCAGCCACCTTCAGTCTGCTGCTGGACAGCCAGCAGCAGCAGCAGCAGGAGAGGTATGTAATCAGGAGCCCTCCTGCTAAGGGTAGACAGCTGCTCGTTCCACCCCACCCCCCGCCTTAATTGGTTCTCCTCCCTTCCAACGGTGTTGAGGTGGGTGGGAACAGCAGGGGGTGAAGGTGCTGTGTTTAAAGAGGTGGAGTTATGCAGATCTAAAACGCGTGGATTGCAGCAGCAGCAAGCCGAAAAGTGCAGGCATGTAAGGGATCTAGAGGTTGACAACATGTCTTCTTAACAGGAGTCCAGGAGCTCATCTCCACAAATGGACTTTTCAGGATCCTTGGGTGGCTCCGTAGTTTGAAACCAATTCTGGTTATCGCTTCTCGGCCTTTTGGCTAAGATCAAGTGTAGTATCTGTTCTTATCAGTTTAATATCTGATACGTCCCCTATCTGGGGACCATATATTAAATGGATTTTTAGAACAGGGAGATGGAAAAAGAGCTTGCTCTGTCCACTCCACGCATTGACCTGGTATTGCAGTATCTCCAGGACCGGTGCTTTAACCGGTTCTTTAATGCAGTTTCTAAAATCAGAAAGAATTGAATTCAATGTTTTTTGTTCATTTTGCTTGTTTGTCGGATTTTGGGATGGACTCTTTGGCTTTGCTTTTCTTCTCCTCATTGGATTTTTCATGTTCAAAGTTGCAGAAGCCAGATTACAAGCTCATTTTGGTTCAACTTCAGCAACTGTGCATTGCATTGCCATGTAATGTGATGCAATGCTATCTTTCTAGCTCTCCCTTTTTACTTCCTTTTGGATAAACAGACATATTAGGCAAGCATTTTGGAGCTTTCACCTAAATAACTACAGGTGGTGAGATAAGCTGCACAATATAATTGACCTTTCAGTATATTGTTGCACACACACCATCTATTTAGCAAATGCCCTTGTTATCAACAGCAGCCTTTTAAACTCACCTGAGCTAACAGGTATGTGCGCTGGTTACTCTGCTGCGCTTAAAATTTCTTTTTTGGTTTGCTACAATGCCTTTTCTGAAACGTTGTCTCCTTCTGCTGGAACACTGACTTCTTTCATTTAATGCCTGCAGACTATAAAAGAGAACCCAACCCAAAAAGTTTGGTTGATTAGTCTGTGGCATTCTGTTAAACTGTTGCTTATGGCGGTCTCTGTGAGCTTCTCAGCGACATTCAGCCAGCCAGGTATCCTGCCTGCAGTAGATGGAATGTGGCAATGGAACGCTGGCTGCGCGTGTCATAATAGGCTCCGAGCCTTTATATACCTGTGCACAGCAGCAGCCACCTTCAGTCTGCTGCTGGACAGCCAGCAGCAGCAGCAGGAGAGGTATGTAATCAGGAGCCCTCCTGCTAAGGGTAGACAGCTGCTCGTTCCACCCCACCCCCCGCCTTAATTGGTTCTCCTCCCTTCCAACGGTGTTGAGGCGGGTGGGAACAGCAGGGGGTGAAGGTGCTGTGTTTAAAGAGGTGGAGTTATGCAGATCTAAAACGCGTGGATTGCAGCAGCAGCAAGCCGAAAAGTGCAGGCATGTAAGGGATCTAGAGGTTGACAACATGTCTTCTTAACGGGAGTCCAGGAGCTCATCTCCACAAATGGACTTTTCAGGATCCTTGGGTGGCTCCGTAGTTTGAAACCAATTCTGGTTATCGCTTCTCGGCCTTTTGGCTAAGATCAAGTGTAGTATCTGTTCTTATCAGTTTAATATCTGATACGTCCCCTATCTGGGGACCATATATTAAATGGATTTTTAGAACAGGGAGATGGAAAAAGAGCTTGCTCTGTCCACTCCACGCATTGACCTGGTATTGCAGTATCTCCAGGCCTGGTGCACCCCTTCTTTAATGCAGTTTCTACAATCAGAAAGAATTGAATCCAATGTTTTTTGTTCATTTTGCTTGTTTGTCGGATTTTGGGATGGACTCTTTGGCTTTGCTTTTCTTCTCCTCATTGGATTTTTCATGTTCAAAGTTGCAGAAGCCAGATTACAAGCTCATTTTGGTTCAACTTCAGCAACTGTGCATTGCATTGCCATGTAATGTGATGCAATGCTATCTTTCTAGCTCTCCCTTTTTACTTCCTTTTGGATAAACAGACATATGAGGCAAGCATTTTGGAGCTTTCACCTAAATAACTACAGGTGGTGAGATAAGCTGCACAATATAATTGACCTTTCAGTATATTGTTGCACACACACCATCTATTTAGCAAATGCCCTTGTTATCAACAGCAGCCTTTTAAACTCACCTGAGCTAACAGGTATGTGCGCTGGTTACTCTGCTGCGCTTAAAATTTCTTTTTTGGTTTGCTACAATGCCTTTTCTGAAACGTTGTCTCCTTCTGCTGGAACACTGACTTCTTTCATTTAATGCCTGCAGACTATAAAAGAGAACCCAACCCAAAAAGTTTGGTTGATTAGTCTGTGGCATTCTGTTAAACTGTTGCTTATGGCGGTCTCTGTGAGCTTCTCAGCGACATTCAGCCAGCCAGGTATCCTGCCTGCAGTAGATGGAATGTGGCAATGGAACGCTGGCTGCGCGTGTCATAATAGGCTCCGAGCCTTTATATACCTGTGCACAGCAGCAGCCACCTTCAGTCTGCTGCTGGACAGCCAGCAGCAGCAGCAGCAGGAGAGGTATGTAATCAGGAGCCCTCCTGCTAAGGGTAGACAGCTGCTCGTTCCACCCCACCCCCCGCCTTAATTGGTTCTCCTCCCTTCCAACGGTGTTGAGGTGGGTGGGAACAGCAGGGGGTGAAGGTGCTGTGTTTAAAGAGGTGGAGTTATGCAGATCTAAAACGCGTGGATTGCAGCAGCAGCAAGCCGAAAAGTGCAGGCATGTAAGGGATCTAGAGGTTGACAACATGTCTTCTTAACTGGAGTCCAGGAGCTCATCTCCACAAATGGACTTTTCAGGATCCTTGGGTGGCTCCGTAGTTTGAAACCAATTCTGGTTATCGCTTCTCGGCCTTTTGGCTGCGATCTGTAGTGGGTTGCGTCATTTGGCCAAGGTGATCTAGGTGGATCTTTGCACTCGGCCTTCTGGATCTTGGTCCAGCTGCTGCTATTGGGTGTGGAGCAAAGTCTAGATTTGCCTTTTCTTCCTGGAGGACGGTTCTTTTTCGTGGTGTGGAGGTCGGTAGGACGAAGAGGATTGAAATCCGGGTGGAGCTGCGATCTGCTGTGTCGTTTTTTTTCCTGATCATCTGTGGAAAAAGAAGGAGGAAAAGAATATGGAATCGAAGAGGCCATTTGGAGGTAGGAGGGAAAATCGGGAGAACAATTCCAATGACTATTTTTCAGAGGATTATCCTTTGAAGGATACACTCCGTTTGTTGGTGGCTCCTGGTTATCGGCAGGAAAAGGATTCCGAGTTTATCTTCAGAGAGATTTGTAAATTTCTGAAGATTGAAAAGGAGGAACTTTTTTGTTTTCAATCCTTTTTTTCGAGAGGGATATATGATTTAACTTTAATGGGGAACTCTCAGTGTGAAAGAGCCTATACTCTCTATGAAGTTAATAGGGAGAACGAGCTTTTTGTTGGAGTGAGAGTGATTCCCTCCTTTCAGTTCTCCATGAAACTGCTAACAATACATTTGTTCAGTCCATTTGTTACTGATAGTGAAGTAATAAACTATCTAAGTGCATATTGTGAGAAAGTTATCCCAAGAAAACGTGGGGAAACTAGGTTCGGAGTGTGGAACGGAAAAAGGGTTTTTCTGGTAGCCTTCAAGAAGGACCCAGAAGAAGAAGGTGGGGTACTTAGACCACCACCAAATGTCTATGTTAATCGTAGCCGTGGATATCTGTTTTTTTCGGGTATGCCTAATTACTGTTATGGGTGCCGTAAATATGGACATTTGGATATTGTGTGCAAAAAGTGTTGTAGGTGTCCCGGTTCAGCTCATCAGGAGGATGCATGTCCAAATAAGAAGAAAGGAGGCGAGGAGGAGATGGATACTTCATCAGAACATCGGCAGAATGAAGCCGAGGATGGTGAGGAAGCAAGTGAAAAGAGAACTGATGAGCAGGAAATGGAGGAGGTGAGAAAAGTAAAGAAGAAGAAAACACCGGAAGAAGAGAAGAGAAAGAAAGAAGAGAGAGGGAGGAGGTCGGAGGAGGATGAGAAAAGAAAGATGGAAGAAAGGAAGAAGGAGAAGGAGTTAGAAGAAGATAAGAACAGAGAAGAGCAGAAGAAAGAAGGTCGGGAGAAGGAAGAGCAGAAGAAAGAAGAAAAGAAGAAAGAAGAAAAGAAGAATGAAGAACGGAGGATTGAAGAATTGAAGTCTGTGCTGGTGGGTGTGGGACAATTAATGCAGAAAGTCCCTCCACCAAGCAAAGAGAGTAATATAAAAGAACAAGGGGGTGAAGTAAAAAAGGGAGGCGCAGGGGGAAAGGTGGTGGTAGTGAAAAGTCAAAGCCTGCCTGTAATAGGGCCTTCCCCTAGGGAGATTTTATCTCAGAGTATACCCTGTGGTCAGGAAAGGATGGATTCATCAAAAATTTTGAAAAGAAGTGTAGATGATAAAGAGCGTGGTGTAGGGCCATGTGTAGTAAAAGTATTTGCTTGTGAAAAGGATTTTGACATTTCCAGTACATCAGAGTCGGAAGGGCTGAGTATCGATGAAAGTGCTTTGCAATCCGATGAGGGCGGGGGAGATAGCCCGGTGCCAGTCACTAAAAGATGATCAGGGCGGCTTCCCTGAATGTTCAGGGTTTCAATGACTTATATAAAAGAACTGTGATTTATGACTATTTTAATAATGAAAATTTTGATTTTGTATTTCTTCAAGAATGTAATTTGTCAAAGAAGTTAAATTATGATTTTTTACGGGGTATATGGAAGGGTAATTTATGTTTTTCAGGCGGGAATGAATTCAGAAGTGATGGGGTTGGTTTTATATGTTCCAGGCAATGGGAGATTACCAACTACGAAGAAATATACCCTGGTAGGATTCTAAGAGTGGATGTAGAAAGGAATGGGAAGAAATATAGATGTTTTAATATTTATGCCAATACAGAAAAAGTTTTAAGGTTACATTTGTTTGAAATTTTGCAGCTTTTTATCCCAGGTGTAGTTCCAGTAATTTTAGGGGGAGATTTTAATTGTCAACTAAATAATGTAAAAGATGGTTCGGTTTCTTGTCTCAAGGGTATTTTATCTTCTTTTAACCTAAAAGATGCTTGGTGGTTGGACGGGCAGAAGAAGGAGTATGAAATTACTTGGGAAGGAAGAGGTTGTTCCTCGAGAATAGATTATTTGTTTATATCCAAGGATTTTACTTGTTCTAATTTTAAAACGCATAAAGCACCTTTTTCTGATCATAGAATAATTGAATGTACACTGATGGTAGAGGCGGATGAGGGAAAAAGGCCGTCTCATTGGAAACTGAATGTATCATTGTTACAGCATAAGGAGGTAAGGGAGGATTTTAAATTTTTCTTTGAGAAACTGAAATTAGAAAAGAAATGTTTTGACTCTACTTTTAAATGGTGGGACTACATGAAAAAGGAAGTTAAATTATTCTTTATGGAAGTAGGCAAGAGGAAAGCTGCGGATAAGCGACAGTCATACAATAACCTTAATGCAAATCTACAGTGTCTGTATCAGTTTAGGAATAATGGAGTTAATGTGGAGGAGGAAATTATGGTGACGAAGGAAAAAATTCAAAAATGTCTGAGAGAAAAAGGAAAAGAAATTATCTTTAATTCTCGTGTGAAGGTGTTGGAGGAAGACGAGAAATGTACTAAATTCTTTTTTAAAAAAATCTGTGAGAAAAAGGCCTTTATGGGGGTTTTAGAGGGGGAAAGGAGTTTGGAGGGGAAAAAGATGAAAGTGAAAGAATTTTATGATAACCTGTTTTCAGCAAAAAATACAGATAGGTCTTTGAAGGAGCATTTTTTAGGAGGGTTGGATAAGTGTTTTACTAAGGAAAATAAATTATTATTATCAGAGGGTATTTCAAAAGAAGAAGTTTTTAATACAGTTAATACATTGCAAAACGGTAAGACACCAGGGTCGGATGGGTTACCCATTGAGTTTTATAAAATATTATGGGATATTGTGGGGAATGAATTTTATGAAATGTTTTTAAAAGTTGAGTCTTTATGTCGTGTCCCGGAGTCATGGTTGGAGGGGGTAATTGTTTTATTATACAAAAGAGGTGATAGAGAATTGCTAAAAAACTGGAGACCGATTACTCTTTTAAATACAGATTATAAAGTTTATGCGAAGCTGTTGGCAAATAGATTAAAGAAAGTGGTGAGTTCGGTGATAGATATAGACCAAACGTGTGCAGTTCCAACGCGGAAGATCAGTGACTCGTTGATTTTAATTAGAGACATAATATGGGATGTTTCCGATAGAAGACAGAAGATGGCGTTAATTACTCTGGATTTTGAAAAGGCTTATGATAGAGTCGCCCATGATTTTTTATTCGATGTTTTAAGGAGAATGGGTTGCCCGGATGATTTTAGTAAACGTATTAAATCCTTGTATCAAGCATGTTTTAGTAAAGTATCTGTAAATGGGTTTTTATCTGGAAGTGTAAAGATTAATTGTGGGGTGAAACAGGGATGCCCCTTATCCCCTATTCTTTTTATCTGTGCGATTGAGCCTCTTTTAACTGCTTTTAGGAAAGACAAAGTGATTAATGGTTTTTTTATTCCTGGGAGTTGGGGAGAGCAGGTTAAAGTGGTGGCTTTTATGGATGATGTGACTGTTTTTGTAAAAGATTTAAGAAGTATGAATAGGGTTTTAAGAACGGTTGAATGGTTTGGGGCGGCATCAGGTTTTAAGATCAATTTGGAGAAATCTGGTGTTTTAACGATGGGCGGTTTTATCTTAGAATCCGATTGTAAATTATTGAGAGTCTTTGAAGCAAAGATTTTAGGCATCTATTTTTCGGAAGAGTGTGGAAATGTAAAAAATTGGGAATCACTGTTGGAGAGGGTTAGGAAAAAGGTGTCTTTTTGGAATCTGAGAGAGCTAACGTTGGAAGGGAAGATTTTAATTATCAAGCAGGTTTTACTCCCAATGATTTTATATGTTGCAACCATTTTTATTCCACCTGTCAATGCGATGAAAAAAATTATTAAAGTATGTTTTAATTTTTTATGGAGATCAAAAATGGAAAGGGTTAAGCGCGAAGAATTGTATAAGCCAAAAAAGAAAGGTGGTAAAGGTTATCCTGATATCAAAGCCTTTTTATATGCAAAGTATATGGCAAACTGCATAAATATTTTATTAGGGTCAGAATCGAAGCTTAAAGCCTTTTCTATTTATAATTTGGGTTTCTATATAAGAAAATATAAGTGGGTGGACATGAGATTGAATAGACCTTATAGATTTTTACCCCCAAGTAACTATGTTGTGCTGGAAAAGATTTTGAGAGATTATGATCTAAAAGGTTTTGATCTTAAGGTACTGAGGTGTCATAAAAAGATATTACAAGTCTTGGAAGGAAGGTTAAACACTAGTCCAGTGGAGCACTTTATGCCAAAGATAGTGGACAGGATTTGGCTGAATGTAAACTATGTGTTCTTATCAAATGAACATAAAGATTTGTTATGGTGTATAATAAAGGATTGCTTACCGACACGAGAATTTCAGCATAGACGTGGTCTTGTTCGTTTTGAAAAATGTCCAAGACAGAGATGTGGAGGTAGTGAGACTCCTATGCACGTATTCTGGAATTGCGAGTTTGCACAAAAAGTCTGGAGGAAAATGTGCAATCTGATTAAAGCTGTGAGTAATGTTAATTTTTTAGATTTTAACAGGGTGTTCTATGGGATGGGTGTAAAGGAAGAAGATTTTAAGGTGGTGTGGGTGATTATAACATGTGTAAAGATGGCAATTTGGAAGGTGAGAAACATTTTGATTTTTAAACATAATGAAGTGTCTGTTGAACAGTGTATTAAGTTGTGTCTAAGTTATTTATTTATGTATTTTTGGAAGGACAAAATGGTTTTGGGCATAAGAAAAGCAGATGTATTGTGGAAGCAAAATGAATGGAATATACTTACTGTGTAGCCTTTGTTGTCATTGAAAATCTTTTTCTGGAAAAATACAAATATTAATTACAGGGAAAAAAAAAAAAAAAAAGTTAAAAAGAAAGTTAAGAAAAAGGAAAGAAGGAAATATATATGTATATATATATATATATATATATATAAAAAAAAAAAAAAAAAAAAAAACACGATGATGGATTTGAGTCTTGGTTTTTGCTTTTAAAGATGTAAGACTTTGTAATCTGAGTGTAAAAAAAAAAAAAAAAAAATCTGTTCTTATCAGTTTAATATCTGATACGTCCCCTATCTGGGGACCATATATTAAATGGATTTTTAGAACAGGGAGATGGAAAAAGAGCTTGCTCTGTCCACTCCACGCATTGACCTGGTATTGCAGTATCTCCAGGACCGGTGCACCCCTTCTTTAATGCAGTTTCTAAAATCAGAAAGAATTGAATTCAATGTTTTTTGTTCATTTTGCTTGTTTGTCGGATTTTGGGATGGACTCTTTGGCTTTGCTTTTCTTCTCCTCATTGGATTTTTCATGTTCAAAGTTGCAGAAGCCAGATTACAAGCTCATTTTGGTTCAACTTCAGCAACTGTGCATTGCATTGCCATGTAATGTGATGCAATGCTATCTTTCTAGCTCTCCCTTTTTACTTCCTTTTGGATAAACAGACATATTAGGCAAGCATTTTGGAGCTTTCACCTAAATAACTACAGGTGGTGAGATAAGCTGCACAATATAATTGACCTTTCAGTATATTGTTGCACACACACCATCTATTTAGCAAATGCCCTTGTTATCAACAGCAGCCTTTTAAACTCACCTGAGCTAACAGGTATGTGCGCTGGTTACTCTGCTGCGCTTAAAATTTCTTTTTTGGTTTGCTACAATGCCTTTTCTGAAACGTTGTCTCCTTCTGCTGGAACACTGACTTCTTTCATTTAATGCCTGCAGACTATAAAAGAGAACCCAACCCAAAAAGTTTGGTTGATTAGTCTGTGGCATTCTGTTAAACTGTTGCTTATGGCGGTCTCTGTGAGCTTCTCAGCGACATTCAGCCAGCCAGGTATCCTGCCTGCAGTAGATGGAATGTGGCAATGGAACGCTGGCTGCGCGTGTCATAATAGGCTCCGAGCCTTTATATACCTGTGCACAGCAGCAGCCACCTTCAGTCTGCTGCTGGACAGCCAGCAGCAGCAGCAGCAGGAGAGGTATGTAATCAGGAGCCCTCCTGCTAAGGGTAGACAGCTGCTCGTTCCACCCCACCCCCCGCCTTAATTGGTTCTCCTCCCTTCCAATGGTGTTGAGGCGGGTGGGAACAGCAGGGGGTGAAGGTGCTGTGTTTAAAGAGGTGGAGTTATGCAGATCTAAAACGCGTGGATTGCAGCAGCAGCAAGCCGAAAAGTGCAGGCATGTAAGGGATCTAGAGGTTGACAACATGTCTTCTTAACGGGAGTCCAGGAGCTCATCTCCACAAATGGACTTTTCAGGATCCTTGGGTGGCTCCGTAGTTTGAAACCAATTCTGGTTATCGCTTCTCGGCCTTTTGGCTAAGATCAAGTGTAGTATCTGTTCTTATCAGTTTAATATCTGATACGTCCCCTATCTGGGGACCATATATTAAATGGATTTTTAGAACAGGGAGATGGAAAAAGAGCTTGTTCTGTCCACTCCACGCATTGACCTGATATTGCAGTATCTCCAGGACCGGTGCACCCCTTCTTTAATGCAGTTTCTAAAATCAGAAAGAATTGAATTCAATGTTTTTTGTTCATTTTGCTTGTTTGTCGGATTTTGGGATGGACTCTTTGGCTTTGCTTTTCTTCTCCTCATTGGATTTTTCATGTTCAAAGTTGCAGAAGCCAGATTACAAGCTCATTTTGGTTCAACTTCAGCAACTGTGCATTGCATTGCCATGTAATGTGATGCAATGCTATCTTTCTAGCTCTCCCTTTTTACTTCCTTTTGGATAAACAGACATATTAGGCAAGCATTTTGGAGCTTTCACCTAAATAACTACAGGTGGTGAGATAAGCTGCACAATATAATTGACCTTTCAGTATATTGTTGCACACACACCATCTATTTAGCAAATGCCCTTGTTATCAACAGCAGCCTTTTAAACTCACCTGAGCTAACAGGTATGTGCGCTGGTTACTCTGCTGCGCTTAAAATTTCTTTTTTGGTTTGCTACAATGCCTTTTCTGAAACGTTGTCTCCTTCTGCTGGAACACTGACTTCTTTCATTTAATGCCTGCAGACTATAAAAGAGAACCCAACCCAAAAAGTTTGGTTGATTAGTCTGTGGCATTCTGTTAAACTGTTGCTTATGGCGGTCTCTGTGAGCTTCTCAGCGACATTCAGCCAGCCAGGTATCCTGCCTGCAGTAGATGGAATGTGGCAATGGAACGCTGGCTGCGCGTGTCATAATAGGCTCTGAGCCTTTATATACCTGTGCACAGCAGCAGCCACCTTCAGTCTGCTGCTGGACAGCCAGCAGCAGCAGCAGCAGGAGAGGTATGTAATCAGGAGCCCTCCTGCTAAGGGTAGACAGCTGCTCGTTCCACCCCACCCCCCGCCTTAATTGGTTCTCCTCCCTTCCAACGGTGTTGAGGCGGGTGGGAACAGCAGGGGGTGAAGGTGCTGTGTTTAAAGAGGTGGAGTTATGCAGATCTAAAACGCGTGGATTGCAGCAGCAGCAAGCCGAAAAGTGCAGGCATGTAAGGGATCTAGAGGTTGACAACATGTCTTCTTAACTGGAGTCCAGGAGCTCATCTCCACAAATGGACTTTTCAGGATCCTTGGGTGGCTCCGTAGTTTGAAACCAATTCTGGTTATCGCTTCTCGGCCTTTTGGCTGCGATCTGTAGTGGGTTGCGTCATTTGGCCAAGGTGATCTAGGTGGATCTTTGCACTCGGCCTTCTGGATCTTGGTCCAGCTGCTGCTATTGGGTGTGGAGCAAAGTCTAGATTTGCCTTTTCTTCCTGGAGGACGGTTCTTTTTCGTGGTGTGGAGGTCGGTAGGACGAAGAGGATTGAAATCCGGGTGGAGCTGCGATCTGCTGTGTCGTTTTTTTTCCTGATCATCTGTGGAAAAAGAAGGAGGAAAAGAATATGGAATCGAAGAGGCCATTTGGAGGTAGGAGGGAAAATCGGGAGAACAATTCCAATGACTATTTTTCAGAGGATTATCCTTTGAAGGATACACTCCGTTTGTTGGTGGCTCCTGGTTATCGGCAGGAAAAGGATTCCGAGTTTATCTTCAGAGAGATTTGTAAATTTCTGAAGATTGAAAAGGAGGAACTTTTTTGTTTTCAATCCTTTTTTTCGAGAGGGATATATGATTTAACTTTAATGGGGAACTCTCAGTGTGAAAGAGCCTATACTCTCTATGAAGTTAATAGGGAGAACGAGCTTTTTGTTGGAGTGAGAGTGATTCCCTCCTTTCAGTTCTCCATGAAACTGCTAACAATACATTTGTTCAGTCCATTTGTTACTGATAGTGAAGTAATAAACTATCTAAGTGCATATTGTGAGAAAGTTATCCCAAGAAAACGTGGGGAAACTAGGTTCGGAGTGTGGAACGGAAAAAGGGTTTTTCTGGTAGCCTTCAAGAAGGACCCAGAAGAAGAAGGTGGGGTACTTAGACCACCACCAAATGTCTATGTTAATCGTAGCCGTGGATATCTGTTTTTTTCGGGTATGCCTAATTACTGTTATGGGTGCCGTAAATATGGACATTTGGATATTGTGTGCAAAAAGTGTTGTAGGTGTCCCGGTTCAGCTCATCAGGAGGATGCATGTCCAAATAAGAAGAAAGGAGGCGAGGAGGAGATGGATACTTCATCAGAACATCGGCAGAATGAAGCCGAGGATGGTGAGGAAGCAAGTGAAAAGAGAACTGATGAGCAGGAAATGGAGGAGGTGAGAAAAGTAAAGAAGAAGAAAACACCGGAAGAAGAGAAGAGAAAGAAAGAAGAGAGAGGGAGGAGGTCGGAGGAGGATGAGAAAAGAAAGATGGAAGAAAGGAAGAAGGAGAAGGAGTTAGAAGAAGATAAGAACAGAGAAGAGCAGAAGAAAGAAGGTCGGGAGAAGGAAGAGCAGAAGAAAGAAGAAAAGAAGAAAGAAGAAAAGAAGAATGAAGAACGGAGGATTGAAGAATTGAAGTCTGTGCTGGTGGGTGTGGGACAATTAATGCAGAAAGTCCCTCCACCAAGCAAAGAGAGTAATATAAAAGAACAAGGGGGTGAAGTAAAAAAGGGAGGCGCAGGGGGAAAGGTGGTGGTAGTGAAAAGTCAAAGCCTGCCTGTAATAGGGCCTTCCCCTAGGGAGATTTTATCTCAGAGTATACCCTGTGGTCAGGAAAGGATGGATTCATCAAAAATTTTGAAAAGAAATGTAGATGATAAAGAGCGTGGTGTAGGGCCATGTGTAGTAAAAGTATTTGCTTGTGAAAAGGATTTTGACATTTCCAGTACATCAGAGTCGGAAGGGCTGAGTATCGATGAAAGTGCTTTGCAATCCGATGAGGGCGGGGGAGATAGCCCGGTGCCAGTCACTAAAAGATGATCAGGGCGGCTTCCCTGAATGTTCAGGGTTTCAATGACTTATATAAAAGAACTGTGATTTATGACTATTTTAATAATGAAAATTTTGATTTTGTATTTCTTCAAGAATGTAATTTGTCAAAGAAGTTAAATTATGATTTTTTACGGGGTATATGGAAGGGTAATTTATGTTTTTCAGGCGGGAATGAATTCAGAAGTGATGGGGTTGGTTTTATATGTTCCAGGCAATGGGAGATTACCAACTACGAAGAAATATACCCTGGTAGGATTCTAAGAGTGGATGTAGAAAGGAATGGGAAGAAATATAGATGTTTTAATATTTATGCCAATACAGAAAAAGTTTTAAGGTTACATTTGTTTGAAATTTTGCAGCTTTTTATCCCAGGTGTAGTTCCAGTAATTTTAGGGGGAGATTTTAATTGTCAACTAAATAATGTAAAAGATGGTTCGGTTTCTTGTCTCAAGGGTATTTTATCTTCTTTTAACCTAAAAGATGCTTGGTGGTTGGACGGGCAGAAGAAGGAGTATGAAATTACTTGGGAAGGAAGAGGTTGTTCCTCGAGAATAGATTATTTGTTTATATCCAAGGATTTTACTTGTTCTAATTTTAAAACGCATAAAGCACCTTTTTCTGATCATAGAATAATTGAATGTACACTGATGGTAGAGGCGGATGAGGGAAAAAGGCCGTCTCATTGGAAACTGAATGTATCATTGTTACAGCATAAGGAGGTAAGGGAGGATTTTAAATTTTTCTTTGAGAAACTGAAATTAGAAAAGAAATGTTTTGACTCTACTTTTAAATGGTGGGACTACATGAAAAAGGAAGTTAAATTATTCTTTATGGAAGTAGGCAAGAGGAAAGCTGCGGATAAGCGACAGTCATACAATAACCTTAATGCAAATCTACAGTGTCTGTATCAGTTTAGGAATAATGGAGTTAATGTGGAGGAGGAAATTATGGTGACGAAGGAAAAAATTCAAAAATGTCTGAGAGAAAAAGGAAAAGAAATTATCTTTAATTCTCGTGTGAAGGTGTTGGAGGAAGACGAGAAATGTACTAAATTCTTTTTTAAAAAAATCTGTGAGAAAAAGGCCTTTATGGGGGTTTTAGAGGGGGAAAGGAGTTTGGAGGGGAAAAAGATGAAAGTGAAAGAATTTTATGATAACCTGTTTTCAGCAAAAAATACAGATAGGTCTTTGAAGGAGCATTTTTTAGGAGGGTTGGATAAGTGTTTTACTAAGGAAAATAAATTATTATTATCAGAGGGTATTTCAAAAGAAGAAGTTTTTAATACAGTTAATACATTGCAAAACGGTAAGACACCAGGGTCGGATGGGTTACCCATTGAGTTTTATAAAATATTATGGGATATTGTGGGGAATGAATTTTATGAAATGTTTTTAAAAGTTGAGTCTTTATGTCGTGTCCCGGAGTCATGGTTGGAGGGGGTAATTGTTTTATTATACAAAAGAGGTGATAGAGAATTGCTAAAAAACTGGAGACCGATTACTCTTTTAAATACAGATTATAAAGTTTATGCGAAGCTGTTGGCAAATAGATTAAAGAAAGTGGTGAGTTCGGTGATAGATATAGACCAAACGTGTGCAGTTCCAACGCGGAAGATCAGTGACTCGTTGATTTTAATTAGAGACATAATATGGGATGTTTCCGATAGAAGACAGAAGATGGCGTTAATTACTCTGGATTTTGAAAAGGCTTATGATAGAGTCGCCCATGATTTTTTATTCGATGTTTTAAGGAGAATGGGTTGCCCGGATGATTTTAGTAAACGTATTAAATCCTTGTATCAAGCATGTTTTAGTAAAGTATCTGTAAATGGGTTTTTATCTGGAAGTGTAAAGATTAATTGTGGGGTGAAACAGGGATGCCCCTTATCCCCTATTCTTTTTATCTGTGCGATTGAGCCTCTTTTAACTGCTTTTAGGAAAGACAAAGTGATTAATGGTTTTTTTATTCCTGGGAGTTGGGGAGAGCAGGTTAAAGTGGTGGCTTTTATGGATGATGTGACTGTTTTTGTAAAAGATTTAAGAAGTATGAATAGGGTTTTAAGAACGGTTGAATGGTTTGGGGCGGCATCAGGTTTTAAGAT